>NC_091987.1:136429428-136730219 GCF_044704955.1 Pristiophorus japonicus | reverse complement strand
CAGTGGACATTGGGCCTGGGACCAGAATCTGCAGTGGACATTGGGACCAGGGCCAGAATCTACAGTGGACATTGGGCCTGGGACCAGAATCTGCAGTGGACATTGGGCCCGGGGCCAGAATCTGCAGTGGACATTGGGCCCAGAGCCAGAATCTGCAGTGGACATTGGGCCCGGGGCCAGAACCTGCAGTGGACATTAGGCCCGGGGCCAGAATCTGCAGTGGACATTGGGCCAGGAGCCGGGTAGGTGAAGTCCCGGCCTCCACTCACAGTTTCTGTGGAACCACATGTGAAGTGGGACCTCCGTCTTCCTCAACATGGTGTGTGACATCAGAGAGGTGGGGCTGGAGGAGAGCAAACTCCCAGGCCAGAAATGTCCCCATCCTCAGCCTGGTACAACACCAAGCACCAGCAGGTGCACTGGCTCTCAGCAGGTCAGATGTGGGGCCCAGCTGGGGATTCGGGCCTGGACACCAGTAGAAAGCAGCCTGTTATTTTGGTTCCCTCATTAAGAGGCAGATGTGATCGCATAAATAATCTGCTAATAACGGGGCCTCCAGCTCCAGAACCCGGGGCTGCCCAATGCCATATTACCCCTCCCCCTCTCGAGTCCCCGCCTTCCGCAAATAGGTGAGGGAACATACCCCCTGGCCACAGATACTTTGGCGGGGTTCAAAGCAGAGTTCTCAGCAGTTACTGTGCAAGAGCAGTCCCATAAACTTTCAGGGTCATCAACAATGTTTTCCTTTGGGTCGTTAGGTGTCAGCCTCGGCTCATTGGTGGGACTCCCATCTCTGAGTCGGAGACTGCGAGCTTCGGGTCCCAGTCCAGAAACTTGAGCACATAATCTCGGCTGACACTTCCGTGCAGTACTGAAGGAGTGCCACACATAGAATCATAGAATGGTTACAGCACAGAAGGAGGCCATTCGGCCTATCAAGCCTGTGCCGACTCTCTGCAAGACCACTTCAGCTAGTCCCACTCCCCCGCCCTTCCCCATAGCCCTGCAAATTATTTTCCTTCAGGTCCTTATCCAATTCCCTTTTGAAAGCCACGATTGAGTCTGCCTCCACCATCTGTTCAGGCAGTGCATTCCAGATCCTAACCACTTGATGTATAAAAAAGCTTTGGTTCTTTTGCCAATCACCTTAAATCTGTGTCCTCTGGTTCTTGACCCTTCTGCCAATGGGAAAAGTTTATCTCTATCTGCTCTGTCTAGACCCATCATACATCTCCTCTCAACCTTCTCTGCTCCAAGGAGAACAACCTCAGCTTCTCTAGTCTATGGGACTCCCCTTCTTCTCTACACTGTCTGGTGAGCCACCTTTTGGATGAGTTATTAAACCAAGGTCTCATCTGTCCTCTCAGATGGATGTAAAAAATCCGATGGCAATATTCTAAGAAGAATAGGGGAGTTCTCCCTCATGTCCTGGCCAATACTTAGCCCTCAACCTACATCACGAGGAAACAGATTATCTGGTTATTACCTCATTGCTTTTTGTGGGACCTTGCTGTGCCAAAATTGGCTGCTGCATTTCCCTTCATTACACAGTGACTGCAAAAGTATGTTGTTGGCTGTAAAGCACTCTGGGATGTCCTGAGATTGTGAAAGATGCTATATAAATGCAGTTTCTTTCTGTGGTTAGCTCTGTCTTGCTGAAAGTAGGAAGGGGATCCCCAGGAACGTGTGGATTCACAGGAGGGACCCACACACAGAAAAGTTTGAAAGTTACTGGTCGAGACAATCTGGAAGTGCTTGAGTATTTTCGTTACTTCATTGGTAAATATGTTTTAAAATATATTTGTATGCCCATGCTCCCATGTTAACCGTAGCTGTCAAATCAGCTGTAAGTTAATCCATTTCTGTGTCGGGGTTAAAGGCCAGAGTTGCTGGACCGCCAGCAGGATTCTGATGCCTAGCACCTCACCACCAAATCCACAGCTGATTATAATTCAAGAATAATGACTAACCTCTCACTACTCCTTGGAAAATAAGGCTGGAATTTTACCAACGGTGAGAGGGCGGGATCGGAAGTGGGTCAGGGGTCAAAATAGAAATGATTGACAGTGGGTGGGGAGCCCGCTGTCACCCCACCTCCTTTCTAGTCTCCCATGTGTCGGGTCTGTCAGTGTTTCACAGACCCGACACCAAGCGGCGGCACAGGCAACTTAGATCATTCAAAGTTAGTTAAAAGACAATTAAACACCATTTTGCCCAGCACTTACCATTTTTCTAGCTTTTTTATGAGGATCACGGTGCTCGGGGATCATGTCACGTAAGCGGGTCGGGTGTTCCATCAGTATCCATTCTTCTGAATAGTTGACAGCTGCAAATGTGGTATAAAAGCTACCATTTCATAGCTGTTCACTTTCCAATCCTAGAAGCTGGAACCTTCAGGATTTGGAAGATACATTTGAGCTTTATGGAGACTGGAAGTGTTTGGAGTAAACATTCTATCCACTTTCATCTCCTTGAACAACCTCTCTCACCATTGACAGATCGCTTCTATCTTCTCAACTTCAGTTGCCAACTATTTCATCAGCATCAGTGCCCTTGAAAAAATATCACCTTAGCCTTCAGAATCCCAACATTAATCAGCCCCAACACCGGCATCACCAGGCACACCGGCATCACCAGGCACACCGGCATCACCAGGCACACCGGCATCACCAGGCACATCGGCATCACCAGGCACACCGGCATCACCAGGCACACCGGCATCACCAGCAACACCAACCTTCTCCGCAATCACCTGATGCTGCACAGGACACAGAGCATCAGCACTTGACCATATTGCTGCCCGGGACACCAGGATGGCCTCACCATGGCCAGCTTTATTTCACTTGACACTGTACACCCTGGCTGCCACATGATGTGTCAGATTTGTACCACCCCACACCAACACCTTAAAGCATCCTAACAATACCCAAGCCATTAATTTTACACTCATCAGCATTGTGGGGGGAACTATTATGTCTCACCATTCACTACAACTCATTAAACCACTTCATGGAGGTGCACACAATTCTGTCCAATAACGCAAAGTGTTGAAAATAAAGATGTTGATGTTTGACAGCACATGAACAGAAACTTTAATTGAACATTGGATAAAACACCCAAGTGCCTACCCTTGTGTGTTGTTACTTGGTACGATTGGACTAGGATGAGTGTGTGTGAGGGGTGGCTAATGAGATGGGGAAGTGATAATATAGGTAGAGAGAGGGATGGGTGGAGGTGCAAGGTAAGTTGGTGTGAGTAAGGATGTGCAGGAGTAGGGTGGGGAAAGGCAGAGTGATGGGGATGTCATGATTGGCACAACAGGATGAGGTTGAGTGTGGCTTTGCAGTAATGTTACATGATCTACTGAGATCATTGAAAGACTTGTGCCACTGCAGCCAGGTCCTCCTGACAACATCCCTGCTTGTCCCTTCCTGTGCAATGTGCCACAAGGCTGCGTTGATCCCCTGGGGAGGTCTCTTACACCCATTGGAAGGGAAGAGAACCTCCTTGCGTGCTGTGACTGGGAGTGATGGGAGAGCCTGGGTGCAGCCGTGCCCCTCTGTGCAGTGGTTGTCAGTGTTTGCAGCACCTCAGCACAACTGTCAAAATCAGTGGGAACGTGGTCCCTTTAAGGAAACCGGCTGATGATGTGTCAGTAAATGACATCATCAGATCCGCTTTCCTTTTAATTGGCTGGGAACCTCACTGGGTGGGCTCAACAAACCCCATCAAGGTAAAATCAATTGCAGAGAGCGGGATAGAACCGGCAGCGGGCCGGGACCTCACTACAAACCCGGTAAGTGAAATCGCGACCTATGTGTCCAAATGAGTTGGAGGAACAAAGGTTCCTCTGGAGGTTCAAATACACAAATCACAAAGTAGCTATGTAGGTTAATAAAGCCACTAAATAAACAAAGCAGCAGGGCTCATTTCGAGAGGGATAGAATTGAAAAAGCAAAAAAGTTATGTTAAACTTGTATAGGACCTTGGTTAGACCACACTCTGAGTACTGTGAACAGATCTGGGGCCAAAATTCAGGGTCTCAAAGAGACCCGTTAATGCCTGTTTGCTTCAACCATTGATAAAAATCGAATGGCCACCACTTTGGGGTCAACAGGCCGACCCGACCTAAATTCAGGTCGAGGATTTTTCGGCCTGGACCCCATCCCACTCGAGTGGTTGCACCGCCAATGAAAACAATAAAATGTATAAGGCAGGTGTTACATGTCCTGCACTTGTACGGGTAGGTGCTGTGGGAAGGGGAGGGCTGCTGGGGGTGTTTGAGGAGGGGACCAGGGTGTCACAGAGGGAGCAGTCCCTTCACAATGCTGAAAGGGGAGGGGAGGGGAAGATGTCTTTGATGGTGGCTTTTTATGTGGCTCAGCGTCAAATTTATTTGTTTTGTCTGACAACACTGCTGTGAGGTGCCTTGGGATGTTTTACTACGTTAAAGGCGCTATGTAAATGAAAGTTGTTGTTGGATCATGCCGGAGGTGGCGGAAATAGCGGAGGATGATCCACTGAATGTGGAGGCTGGTGGGGTGAAAGGTGAGTACAAGGGGAACCCTGTCATGGTTCTGAGAGGGAGGGGGAGGGGAAGGGGTGAGAGCAGAATTGCGGCAAGTAGAACTGACATGGTTGAGGGGCATGTTAACCACGGTAGAGGGGTATCCTCAGTTGAGGAAAAAGGAAGACATATCGGAAGCATTAGTATGGAAGGTGGCATCGTCAGAACAGATGCAATGGAGATAGAGAAACTGGGAGAATGGAATAGAGTCCTTACAGGAAGCTAGTTGGGAGGAAGTGTAGTCCGGGTACTGTGAGAGTCAGAGGGCTTATAGTGAATCTTTGTCAATAGTTAACCCCAGAAATAGACAGAGAAGTTAAGGAAGGGAAGGGAAGAGTGGGAAATGGACCATGTGAAGGTGAGGGAAGGGTGGAAATTGGAAGCAAAGTGAATGAGCAGTTTTCTTGTTGAACTTATACTTTGCTTTATTTTTGTTTATTGCTTTCAATCCTGTTACAAAAGGCACAGAAGCATAAAAATGACAGGTAACTGAGACAGGGAAATTGGGAGAATATTGTGCTGGATTTCCAAATACTATTGGCTTCTCGGGTACAGCAGCATGGGGCTAAATTGGATCATGTAGCACCTGTTTTTAGGCGCTACACAGCCACCTAACACTGAAAAATGGGGCCCAAGATGCACGCACAAACTTCCAATGGGAAATGTGCAGGACGCCATCTTGGTAAAATGGTTTTGCATGCACGCACCACCATCTTAGTAAAGAGGTTTGTGTGCATGCACTGCCATCTTGGTAAAGGGGTTTGTGTGCACACACTGCCATCTTGGTAAAGAGGTTTGTGTGCACACACCACCATCTTGGTAAAGGGGTTTACCTGTGTGCACCTGACGACTGTTGGCAACAGGCAGAGCAGGCAGGTCACGACACAATTCAGTGTGCAACCGTAATTTGACACCAGCAATTTTACAACTACACCCTCCAGCCAGCACCATGTCTTAAACTCGTACAGCTGAACACAGCATTAAACGACATGTAGGATTTCCCCACACCAGCGCTATTGAAAGGGATCATGAGGTAGAATTATAGAATGGTGACAGCACAGAAAGAGGCCATTCGGCCCATTGAACCCCTGCTGGCTCTCTGCAAGAATACTTCAGCTAGCCCCACTCCCTTTCCCCGCTAATGTTTCTCCTTCAGGTACTTATCCAATTCCCAGTTGAAAGCCATGATTTAATCTGCCTCCACCACCCTTTCAGGCCGTGCATTTCAGATCATAACCACTGGCTGCGTAAAAATGTTTTCCTCATGTTGCTTTTGGTTCTTCTGCAATCAGCTTCAATCTGTGGCCTCTGGTTCTTAACCCTTCCGCCAATGGGAACAGTTTCTCTCTATCTACTCTATCTAGAGCCCTAATGATTTTGAACAAATCTCTCCTCAACCTTCTCTGCTCCAAGGAGAACAGCTCCAGCTTCTCCATGGAACTGAAGTCCCTCATCCCTGGAATCAATCTCGTAAATCTTTTCTGCACCTCTCCAAGGCCGTCACATCCTTCCCAAAGTGTGTGCCCAGAATTGGACACAATTCTCCAGTTGAGGCCGAATCAGTGTTTTATAAATGTTCATCATAACTTTTGTACCCTATGCCTCTATTTATGAAGCCCAGGATCCTGTATGCTTCATCAACCTGCCCTAGCACCTTCAATGATTTGTGCACATATACCCCCTGGTCTCTCTTATCACGCACCCCCTTTAGAATTCTACCCTTTAGTTTATATTGCCTCTCCACTATTCCACACAACAATGATTGCAGGAATTGACCCATTCTCTCTCCTCCATATGGATAAATATTAGGTATCAACAGTAAGTGTGTTATTGAGAGAGAGAGAGAGAGAGAGAGGAGGCAGCATGGGGCAGAGAGTTGTAGATCAGCCGACTAACAGTTCGTATGTTATTGAGAGAGAGAGAGAGAGAGGCGGGTGTGGGGGAGAGTTGTAGATCAGCCCACTAACAGTAAGTGTGTTATTGAGAGAGAGAGCGAGGGTGGGGGGTGGAGAGTTATAGATCAGCCCACTAACAGTAAGTGTGTTATTGAGAGAGAGAGCGAGGGTGAAGGGGGGGAGAGTTATAGATCAGCCCACTAACAGTAAGTGTGTTATTGAGAGAGAGAGCGAGGGTGAAGGGGGGGAGAGTTATAGATCAGCCCACTAACAGTAAGTGTGTTATTGAGAGAGAGAGAGCAAGGGTGGGGGGGTGGAGAGTTATAGATCAGCCTACTAACAGTTAGTGTGTTATTGAGAGAGAGAGAGAGAGAGAGAGAGGCGGGTGGGGGGAGAGTTATAGATCAACCTACTAACAGTTCATGTGTTCAAGATTTATTAAGTTTATTGAGCAAGGCCTTGGGGCTGAAACTTGATGTGCTGCCAGTCGAATATTCCAGACTGTAACTGTTACAACAGGGACACTGCGAACATAGCTGTGATCACGTGACCGTTGAAGGATGCTGATGCACGGTGAATAGGCAAGATATTAAGAATTAGGCCGAAGATTATCATATCAGGCAATGTGCAGCAGAAGGACCAAACAGGAGAGAGAGGGAAAGTTCCAGCGCTGCTGAGGATAAACAGAGTATAAGAAGAAACATTTTCTTTCTTTCAGGAAGTGCAATGGGAAGAATGCATGCCTACGTTCAACTGTGCTCTGTCTACTGATAACCCTCTGCTTGTAAATTGATTTATATACTGAATCAACAAATAAAGTGATTGTAACAGGAACCACTGACTGACTTAATTACTACTGAAATGAACAACGCATGTTTTTTAACACTTGCCCACACAGATAAGTCCTACATCACGGTTAATTCAGCATAAGCCCTGCGGGAAATAAAGACAAATGATTAGGTTGAATAGAAAGGAAACCAGTCTTTACAAGGGAAATACATATTGCTGAGGGATGTATCAGTCAGGATTACTATTGCAGGGCTGCAGACCAGTCATTGCAATAGGAAGTTGTCAACCACAAACATCACTTCCATTATAAAGCAATCGAGCGAGAAGATAGATTGCATTTATCTGCATTGGATGAAGAACATGTTTTTCAACACAGAACAATTGCATCATTACAGAACCTGTTACAGGAACGTGTTCTACTGAGGAATACACTGAGGTGAAGGAGCCATCATTTGTGTGTGTCATTTGCTTCGTTATAATTTATACCGGACTTTTTAAAAGTGGAAATAAATGTACTGGTTTGTCAAATATACAGATAACTCTTTTAAAATTTAAAGTAATGTAACAAATCAGTAGAATATACTTCACCTCAGTGAATATCAAACAATATCTTAATCAAACCTTAAACCGATTTTATTTCTGTTCCTGTCCTATTAACTGAATGCCATCCACTTCCTTTAAAGGCAGCACCAACATTACATATTTCCCTGCTCATTTCTCAAACTCAGATGATTACTTCTGAACATTTTCCAGTGGACACTGTGATACAATGTGTGTTATGTTTAAAGAATGTTCCTGTAGTCAGCACTCCATAACTGAGATGGGCTGGAACCATCCACCACATTGTCAAGTCAAAAAATGAAGAAGTTCTCTGATGATGTAACTTGATGCGCTTTCTGTACCCCGACACAGGCAGACCGACTCGTGCTGTGTTTGTGAATGCCTGGAGAGAGATCACTGTGGAGGTCTCGGGGACCTCCATTCATGACCACACCACCACCCAATGCCTCAAAAGGCTGACTAACATCATTCGACTGATGAAAGTGAGCACATGTTCCTCCAACTCCTCACCATCCATCTGCGAGCCTCTCCTTTACATTCTCTTATTTCCCACCTTCACTATATAGTCACTGAAGCACCATTTGATTGGTGAGGCCTGTATATATATAACATATGTGTACGTTCTCGCAATGGAGGCTCCCTTTCCTGTGAGAGTTACACCTGCATGTAATGGACCCACACTCGCACTAATTACCGAGGTCACATGACACTGCCACTCAGCAACCCTTCTTTGCTTTCCAGACAAAGGTATCTCACAACCGTTTGGAGCAACAGAGGACTGGTGGGGGCAAGCCAGATATACAGCAGCTCAGTCATCTTGAAGAAAGGCTGCAGTGGCTAGTGGGCCCACATGTTGCCTTCCCTGTGGCCGCCGGTCGTGTGGATCCCGCTGGGGGCAGCATCGGTAAGTGAAGGCCTTCCTTTAATGCCATCTCTCCCTGAAAGTACCAGTGCCGACCACGTGTGATTGTGTGCAAGTTGCTGGCTGAATGGTGCAATGTCTACCTCACCCTCATGGGATACCTTGTGCTATTTATGATTACAGGAGCGACCCCGAGTGTGAGTCAAAGTCAGGATGTCACCCTTGAGACCACAGGGAGCCAGAGCCAGGAGAACACCCTTGTGCCCATTCCATCTATTGCCGGCATGTCCGATTTGAGGGTGAGGAAGAGGGGGACACTGTTGGTAGCACCACGTCACTGCTTCCTATTCTCGCACGCACCAGCTGAGATACTGGGAGTACGCGGTCGGGACAGTTAGAATTAACAGAGGGGTCTGCACTGGGTGATGCACCGGGGCCCAGGGGCTGCAGCTTGGTCAAGGGCAAAGGCAACCTCAGGTGCCATCTCTCCGGGGGGGCGAGACCACACATGAGTTCTGCTGCAGAGACTCAGTCAAGCCCTTGATAAGGAAGCTTTTGAAACAAGGGTGGAGGCCATGCATTCCCAGATATTGGGGACAATGGCAAGGGTACCCGAGAGCCTGTTGCAAGTGGTCAGGAGCATGGAGGAGTCTGCCTCCCACATTGTTGACAGCTCTGCGCACACCATGGAGCCCAGCATTACCAGTGTGCAGACAATGGCGGACTATCCGAGTGACCGTGCGGATCCAGCTGTGATGTCGCGTGTCGTGGGCAATGTGGCAGCTGCCTCTGCAGTACAGGCGCAAGGGAAGGAACGTCTGAGTGCTGCTTTGGAGCTCAGAATGCTCTCCTGCACTCTGGGCAACAGGCCACAGAGTGTCTTACTGCTGTTATTGAGACTGTGTCTGCTCTCATGCAGTCTCAGCTGGATGCCAAGCGAGAGCTGACTGTTGCCATCACGGCTGGGTCCACCACGGTCCACGGGGGACCTTCCAGTGTCGCGCCACCAACCTGTGCTCCAGCAGATTGGTGGGGATGGTGAGGTGCTGCCCAGGGGGCATGGCGAGGCTCCTCGGACCAGGATCCTGATGTGTTCTCTCAGGATCACAGCAGTCCTGAGCCCAGACCTGGCATGGAATCGCCCAGCCAATCCCGACTGAACACAGCGAGGAGGGTGTGGCCCAGTCTGCAGCCGGCCCTTCCAGGGCCAGAGCTGGTCGGGGGCATCCTAGAAGGACATCTGTAGCTTCTACACCTCAAACACAGCTGCCTTCCCAGACCCATGAGGCAGCCCCAGAGGAGACACTGCGGCGCAGTTCGAGAATAGGTTTGTGTAAGAGGGGTTATAAGGAAATGCACAAGGGGATAAATGATCATGTGTATGTATTTTTGCACCATTATTTCTTGAGTAATAAATCTTTATTTTGTGTCTCAATATCTGTGCAGGTCTCTCATTTCACTGTGGGCAATGCTGTGTGAAAGGGCTCATTGGTTTGCCCGTGGGGATGCACAGATGAAGGGTCGAGTGCGCATGAACTCAGCGGAAACAAGCAGCAATGAGAGGGTTTTGCTCTTCCCTGGCAGGGTTCCCCACCCCCCTCCCCCGGTTGTGCCCTCATGATTGCCAGGTTGTGAGGCATGCAGCAGATGACCATGAATACGGAGACCCACTCAGGCGAATACTGCAACACTCCTCCTGAGCGATCCAGGCAACGGAACCTCTGGTTAAGGATTCCGATGGTCTGCTCAATGATGTACCTGGTGGCTGAATGGGAGCCATTGTAGGCTTGCTGTGCAGCAGTCCTGGGGGTGCAAAGGGGAGTCAGAAGCCAGGTGCACAGTGGGTAGCCCTTGTCTCCAAGGAGCTAGCCATAATCTTGGTTTGGGCCAGCAAACACGCCGGGCACACCGGTCTGGTGCAGGATGAAAGCATCGTGGCTGCTGCCAGGATACCGAGCACCAACTGCCATGGTTT
Organism: Pristiophorus japonicus; assembly: GCF_044704955.1. Lineage (NCBI taxonomy): Eukaryota > Metazoa > Chordata > Chondrichthyes > Pristiophoridae > Pristiophorus > Pristiophorus japonicus. Next base: position 136,719,570 of record NC_091987.1, on the reverse strand, counting down.
TGCGGTTGTGGTCTCAGTGACAAGAATACTGCTACACGCAACACGCCTTTAAAAGCCGCTGGTGGTCTTGAGCAAGCAGTGTGTACCGACCCAAAAACCTGTCGTTGGCACCGACAGGCGGCCGGAAGACTATTTGAGGTGAATTTACCTTCTGGGGCGGAGCCGCTAAAGTGCGCGCTCTGGTGACATCAGGAACAGGGCGGGGCAGAAGTGGGGGGAGCGGGGTGGAAGTGGGGGGAGCGGGGTGGAAGTGGGGGGAGCGGGGTGGAAGTGGGGGGAGCGGGGTGGAAGTGGGGGGAGCGGGGTGGAAGTGGGGGGAGCGGGGTGGAAGTGGGGGGAGCGGGGTGGAAGTGGGGGGAGTGGGGTGGAAGTGGGGGGAGCGGGGCAGTATGTAACCAGTTTTTGATCCTTGCCCAATGGTTGATGGACGGTGCGAATCGCCCCGCCTTATGAGAATTCTATACCCGGGGATTATTATTCAGAGTGTAAATGGAATAAGTCACCGGCAGGAATGCTTTGGTGATAAATCGCACTTATTTATTTTGTCTAACATACACTACTAAACAAAATCACTGTCTCTGTGGAGAATAAGATCCAAGTTAAAACAACATACAGTACAACACTGAGGACTGGTAACATGCAGTAATTTCCTTGTTGCTATGGTGGAGTCTAACTCCCCCCTACCAGCAAATTACCCAGTCGCATGAAGCTCCCTCCCCGGAATAGCCCGAAAAAGCTTCACTTCCAAGAAAACTCTGAGCCCTTTACACCCCACACAGCTTGCCTGACGCTCTGGTTACCGGCTTGGGACACTCGCGACCATGCTCACCAGTTGGTCTCGATCGCTCAGCTGGCCCTTCTTCTTGTCACGTCGGTTTTAGGTGAGCGAGAGGTGGGGTGGCGGGGGTGAACGCTCGAACGCTGGAGAATGTTCCAGAACGCTAGAGAATGGTGGAAAAGAGTCTATCTTGAAAGGAGTCCTGCTGCCCTTATCTCTCCCGCCAATCTTTGAAATCCTTTTGCTTCTAAGTAATCCGGTGCTGGGCCATCAGACCCATGTGTATTGGACTGATGACCCTGGGTCTGGGACATCTCTCGACGTGTGTCGGGAAGAACTGGCCCCTTTTGGTCTGGCCAGGCTAGTGGGTCCATTGTTCTGCTTTTCTTCTGAGATGGAGCTGAGAAGTTCCTTTGCATATTAGAGTGGTTTTCTAATAGTTTATACATGCCTCAGATATCTGAGCCCCTTTCCTTTTGCGAGGGCGAACCCGTACATTCTGGATGACTGACAGTTCTTTGTCACAGGCAACCGACATGTGGTCTCTGGAGTTTTATCAAATCAACCTTTTCACGTATTTGCCCGGGGTGACCCCATCACAGGGAAAGTACCCTCAGAGAAAAAAAACCATAAAGTGAGCAAAATATTCTCGACTGAGTCCATTCTTTAAACAGAGACTTTGCGATCGCTTTAGGAAGTGGGGGAGCTGGGTGGGAGTGGAGGAAGCTGGGCGGAAGTGGGGGGAGCAGGGCGGGAGTGGGAGGAGCCAGGCGGAAGTGGGGGGAGCGGGAGTGATGGGGGGAGTGAGGCGGGAGTGGGGGGAGCGGGGCGAGAGTGTCGGGAGCTGGGTGGAAGTGAGGCAGAAGTGGGAAGAAGCTGGGCGGAAGTAGAGGGAGTGGGGCGGAAGTGGGGGGAGGGGCAGATATTCACACTGCAGCAAAAACCCATGAGGGCAATGCCGCGAACGTCAGCAAGTCCGCACTGCCCCGTGGCAGCCACTTATCCGAAGGGGCATTTTCGGCCCCTCGAACTTTTTCCAGTTCTGATGAAGGGATATCGACTGGAAACATTAACTCTGTTTCTCTCCCCACAGGTGCTGTCTGACCCGCTGAGTATTTCTCTGTTTTTATTTCAGATTTCCAGCAGCTGCAGTATTTTGCTTTTGTATAGAGCAGAGAATGCTGGGAACACTCCCAATTCACAGCATTACTTGGGCACAACTCCATAATGTTACTGAGGAGCAAATTCTCCCCAACATTTCTGCTTTGGATCATAAGGCAATTTTTTAAATGCAACAAATACAGTTTCCTTTTTTGTGTTGAGCAGAGATAATTGATTCACCTGCATGGAATACCACAATCCTGCAATAAGCTCGAACAGATAGGAAAACTATAGTAACAACAAATAAATGATGAACCAATACTTACTGAAAATCAACAAAAATAAAATACATTGAGAGTTTATATTAAAAACAACAAAAGGGCTTGGAAACTGACAAATGGCACAGAATCAGCAATAAATCCATGAGTCATCATTTGGAATATGTGGAATAGAGGGAGTAAGATCTATTCATCGTTTATTGCAATATCTACCCCATCAACGGTGAAATGACACTCATACCTCCCTGCCAGTTTCAGACTGAATATAGAATTGATGCAGCTTTGTGCAGTCATTCATTGTAGGGACACGAGCAGGTTGCAGCAAATAACCCAGTAATGGACTCACTGTCTGCCAATCTGCTGTTAAACCTGATTCCCCTGTGAAAAAGAACTGGCATTTATATCACACATTTCACAACCTCACGATCTCCCAAAATGCTTCACAGCCAATGAGGTACTTCTGAAGAGTGGTCACTTTCACAACTCCTCAGATAATGAAGCAGTCCATGCCAGCATGCAGCAAGACCTGGACGACATTCAGGCTTGGACTGATAAGTGGCAAGTAACATTCGCATCGCACAAATGTCAGGTAATGACCATCTCCATCAAGCGAGAGTCTAACCACCTCCCCATGATATTCAACAGCATCACCATCACCGAATTCCCCACCATCAATGTCTTGGGGGTCACCATTGACCAGAAACTTAACTGGACCAACCATAATGTGGCAACAAGAGCAGGTCAGAGGCTGGGTATTCTGCGATGAGTATCTCACCTCCTGACACCCCAAAGTCTTACTGTTATGTATGTAAACTTGTGTACACCTTGTACAGCCACCAGCAGGCTCAACCCCTGGATCCCAAGGGATCCCACAATTCCTTGGGAGCACAGGTACGTAAGTAGACCTCAAAGGCTGGAGAGGCACTCTGGAGACCTGCAATAAAAGACTAAGGTGACACTTAACTTTGAGCTCACAATATCAGACTCGTCTTTCATATATAACAACTGGTGATGAGATACAGATGACGAACCAAATGATGCAGAGAACCGCATCCTGGAGAAATTTTCGGAGGGAGATGATTGGGAAACCTTCGTGGAGCGACTCGACCAATACTTTGTGGCCAACGAGCTGGAAGGAGAAGCGAACGCTGCCAAATGAAGGGTGATTCTCCTCACTATCTGTGGGGCACCAACGTATGGCCTCATGAAAAATCTGTTTGCTCCAGCGGAACCCACAGAGAAATTATACAATGATTTGTGCACACTGATCCGGGAGCATCTGAACCTGAAGGAAAGCGTTCTGATGGTGACGTACCGGTTCTGCACTTACAAAATGTCTTAAGGCCAGGAAGTGGTGAGTTATGTCGCCGAGCTAAGACGCCTTGCAGGACATTGCGAATCTGAAGGACATTTGGAGCACATGCTCAGAGACTTTTTCGTAATTGGCATTGGCCACGAAACCATACTTAGCAAACTTTTGACTGTAGAGACCCCAAGTTTGAGTAAGGCCATAGCGATAGCCCAGGCATTTACTGCCACCAGTGACAATATAAAGCAAATCTCTCAGGACATGAGTGCTGCTACAAGTACTGTGAACAAAGTGATGTTGTTTTCAAATCGCAACGTACAGGGCAGGCCTCACATGCCTGCAGCTGCACATCTGCAGATGTCTCAGAGTCCACCATCAAGGATGATGAATGTAAGGCCATTAACAGCTTGTTGGCGCTGCGGTGGTGATCATCGTTACCACTCATGCTGCTTCAAATGGTACGGTTGCAAGGGCTGTGGAACAATGGGACACCTCCAACGTATGTGCAGGCAAGCTGCAAACCCTGTTAATCCTGCAAACCACCATGTTGCAGAGGAGGACAGATCAACGGCGGATCATGATGAACCAGAGCCTCAGACCGAGGAGGCAAAGGTATATGGGGTGCACACATTTACCACAAAGTGTCCCTCGATAATGCTGAAGGTTGAATTAAATGGACTCCCGGTGTCAATGGAGATGGACACGGGCATGAGTCAGTTCATTATGAGCAAAAAGACTTTTAAAAAATGGTGGAGCAACATGGCCTCAAGGCCAGTCTTGACTTCCATTTGCATGAAACTGAGAACTTACACAAAGGAACTGATTCCCGTAATCGGCAGTGCTACTGTAAAGGTCTCCTACGCTGGAGCGGTGTGCAAGCTACCACTCTGGATAGTACCGGGCGATGGTACCACGTTGTATGGCAGGAACTGGCTGGGAAAGATACGTTGAAACTGGGACGATGTCCGAGCGCTCTCGTCCGCTGACGACACTTCGTGTGCCCATGTCTTAAACAAGTTCCCTTCGCTGTTCGAACCATTCAACGGGACATTCCAAGGAGCAAAAGTGCAGATCCAACTAATTCCGGGGCTGCGACCCATCACAAGGCGAGAGCAGTACCGTACATGATAAGAGAAAGGGTAGAGATCGAGCTGGACCGGCTGCAATGAGAGGGCATCATTTCGCCGATCGAATTCAACGAGTGGGCCAGTCCGTTTGTTCCAGTCCTCAAGGGAGATGGCACCGTCAGAATCTGTGGTGATTACAACGTAACTATCAATTGTTTCTCCCTGCAGGATCATTACCCACTACCAAAGGCTGACGACCTTTTTCTACACTGGCAGAAGGAAAGTCAATCACGAAGCTGGACTTGACCTCAGCCTACATAATGTAGGAGCTGGAGGAATCATCGAAGGGCCTCACCTGCATCAACACACACAAAGGTCTCTTCATTTATAACAGATGCCGTTTGGAATTCGATCAACCGCGGCGATATTCCAGAGAAACATGGAAAGCTTAGTCAAGTCGGTCCCGCGCACGGTGGTCTTCCAGGACGACATCTTGGTTACAGGTCGGGACAGAGTTGAGCATCTTCAGAACCTGGAGGAGGTTCTTAGTCGAATTAGTCATGTGGGGCTTCGGTTGAAACGCTCGAAATGCATTTTGCTGATGCCTGAAGTGGAGTTCCTGCCGAGCAGAATCACGGCAGGCAGCATCAGGCCCACCGATTCGAAGACAGAGGCAATCGAGAACGCACTGAGGCCACAGAACGTGACGGAGCTGCGGTCGTTTCTAGGACTCCTGAACTACTTTGGTAACTTCTTACCAGATCTCAGCACACTGTTAGAACCACTGCACGCCTTACTGCGTAAAGGAGATGAATGGGTATGGCGCAAAAGCCAAGAAAATGCCTTTGTAAAAGCGAGAAAATTGTTATGTTCAAACAAATTGCGGGTGTTGTATGATCCATGTCAGCGTTTGTACTAGCTTGTGATGCGTCATCGTATGGCTTCGAGTGTGTATTGCAACAAGCTAATCAATCTGGGAAATTGCAACCGGTTGCTTATGCATCCAGAAGTCTGTCGAAGGCTGAGAGAGCCTACAGCATGATTGAAAAAGAAGCGTTAGTGTGTGTCTATGGGGGAAAGAATATGCATCAATATCTGTTTGGGCTAAAATTTGAATTGGAAACGGACCATAAGCTACTAATATCCCTGTTTTCCGAGAGTAAGGGGCTAAATACGAATGCATCGGCCCGCATCCAGAGATGGGCGCCCACATTGTCCACATACAACTACGCCATCCGCCACAGGCCAGGCATAGAAAACTGTGCCGATGCTTTCAGTAGGCTGCCATTGCCCACTACGGGGTTGGAAATGCTGCAGCCCGCAGATTTAGTCATGGTTATGGAAGCATTCGAGAGTGAGCAATCACCCGTCACAGCCCGACAGATTAGAACCTGGATGAGCCAGGACCCCTTAATGTCCCTAGTAAAAAACTGTGTGCTTTATGGGAGTTGGTCCAGTGTCCCAGTGGAAATGCAGGAAGAAATAAAGCCGTACCAACGACGCAAAGATGAAATGTCTATACAGGCAGACTGCCTTCTGTGGGACAATCGGGTAGTGGTCCCCAAGAAGGGCAGAGATACTTTCATCAGGGACCTCCACAGTGCCCACTCAGGCATCGTAATGATGAAAGTGATAGCCAGGAGGTGGCCCGTTATCGATGCGGATTTAGAGTCCTGTGTGCACAGATGTAACAGATGCTCGCAGTTAAGCAATGCACCCAAGGAGGTGCCATTAAGTTGATGGTTTTGGCACTCCAAACCGTGGTCTATAGTCCATGTGGACTATGCAGGCCCGTTTTTGGGTAAAATGTACCTTGTGGTTGCAGATACGTACTCCAAATGGATTGAATGTGAGATAATGTCGGCAAGCACGTCCGCTGCCACCACTGAAAGCCTGCGGGCCATGTTTGCCATGCACGGACTACCTGATGTCCTTGTGAGCGACAACGGGCCATGTTTTACCAGTGCCAAGTTCAAAGAGTTCATAACCCGTATTGGGATCAAACATGTTACATCTGCCCCGTTCAAACCAGCATCCAATGGTCAGGCAGAGAGAGCAGTGCAAACAATCAAGCAGAGATTGAAGAGGATAACTGAAGGCTCACTGCAGACTCGTCTATCCCGAGTTCTGCTTCGCTACCGCACGAGACCGCACTCGCTCACTGGGATCCCGCCTGCTGAACTGCTCATGAAAAGGGCACTTAGACAAGGCTCTCCTTAGTTTACCCTGATCTACATGAACAGGTAGAGAACAGGCGGATTCAACAAAGTATATGTCATGTTAGCGCAAATGTGTCACGTGAAATTGAAATCAATGATCCTGTATTTGTATTGAATTATGGACAAGGTCCCATGTGGTTTCCCGGCACTATTATGGCCAAAGAGGGGAGTATGATATTTCGGGTCAAACTTTCAAATAGACTCAATCACTGGAAAAATTTGGACCAAATCAAACTCAGATTCATGGACTATCCTGAGCAACCCACTTTGGACCCTACCTTCTTTGACCCGCCAACATACACACCAGTGGCAACCGACACCGCGGTTGGCCACGAAGCAGAACCCATCACCCGCAGAAGCCCAGCAGAACTCATCACACCAGGCAGCCCAGCAAGGCCAGCTGCATATCAGCCCAACAAGGCTCCAACAAACGATTCACCAAAACCAGCATTTACACTGAGACGACCAACCAGGGAAAGAAAGGCCCCAGATTGACTCACCTTGTAAATAGTTACACTGTTGACATGTTTGGGGGGGAATATTGTTATGTATGTAAACTTATATATACCTTGTACAGCCACCAGAGTCCCAAGGGATCCCACAATCCCTTGGGAGTACAGGTAATTAAGGAGGCCTCACAGGCTGGAGAGGCACTCTGGAGACCTGCAATAAAAGACTACGGTCACACTTTACTTTGAGCTCACAGTATCCAGTCAGATTCTTCATTCATATATAACTCTTTCCATCATCTACAAGGCACAAGTCAGCAGTGTGATGGAATACTCTCCATTTGCCTGGATGAGTGCAGCTCCAACAACATTCAAGAAGCTCAACATCATCCAGGACAAAGCAGCCTGCTTGAAGCAGCAGCCTGATCCACCATTTTAGACATTCACTCCCTCCACCACTGGTGCACCATGGCTGCAGTGTGTACCATCTACAAGATTCACTGCAGCAACTCGCCAAGGCTTCTTCAGCAGCACCTCCCAAACCAGCAAACTCCACCATCTAGAAAGACAAGGGCATCACCTATAAGTTCCCCTCCAAGTTACACACCATCCTGACTTGGAAATATATCGCCGTTCCTTCATCGTCGCTGAGTGTTTGCTAGTGCTGTTTAGGAGGAGTTAAACTAATATGGCAGGGGGATCGGAACCGATGCAAGGAGACAGAGGGGAATAAAATGGAGAGGGAAGCAAAAGATAGAAAGGCGAATAGTAAAAGTGGAGGGCAGAGAAACCCAATGTAAAAAACAAAAAGGACCACTTTACAGCAGAATTCTAAAGGGTCAAAGGGTGTTAAAAAGACAAGCCTGAAGGCGCTGTGCCTCAGTGCGAGGAGTATTCGGAATAAGGTGGAAGAATTAACTGCGCAGAAAGCAGTTAACGGGTATGATGTGATTGGCATCACGGAGACATGGCTCCAGGGTGACAAAGGCTGGGAACTCAACATCCAGGGGTACTCAGCATCTAGGAAGGATAGACAGAAAGGAAAAGGAGGCGGGGTGGCGTTGCTGGTTAAAGAGGAAATTAATGCAATTGTAAGGAAGGACATTAGCTTGGATGATGTGGAATCGGTATGGGTGGAGCTACGGAATACCAAAGGGCAGAAAACGCTAGTTGGCATTGTGTACAGGCCACCAAATAGTAGTAGTGAAGTTGGGGACAGCATCAAACAAGAAATAAGGGATGTGTGCAGTAAAGGTACAGCAGTAATCATGGGCGACTTTAATCTACATATTGATTGGGCTAACTTAACTGGTATAATGCGGTGGAGGAGGATTTCCTGGAGTGTATTAAGGATGGTTTTCGAGACCAATATGTCGAGGAACCAACCAGAGAGCTGGCCATCCTAGACTGGGTGATGTGTAATGAGAAGGGACTAATTAGCAATCTTGTGCGAGGCCTCTTGGGGAAGAGTGACCATAATATGGTAGAATTCTTTATTAAGATGGAGAGTGACAAAGTTAATTTAGAAACTAGGGTCCTGAACTTAAGGAAAGGTAACTTTGATGGTATGAGGCGCGAATTGGCTAGATCAGACTGGCAAGTGATACTTAAAGGGTTGATGGTGGATCGGCAATGGCAAACCTTTAAAGATCATATGGACGAACTTCAACAATTATACATCCCTGTCTGGAGTAAAAATAAAACGGGGAAGGTGGCTCAACCGTAGCTAACAAGGGAAATTAAGGATAGTGTTAAATCCAAGGAAGAGGCAGACAAATTAGCCAAAAAATTTGTAAGCTGGAGGACTGGGAGAAATTTAGAATACAGCAGAGAAGGACAAAGGGTTTAATTAGAAGTGGGAAAATAAAGTATGAGAGGAAGCTTGCCGGGTACATAAACAATGACTGCAAAAGCTTCTATAGATATGTGAAGAGAAAAAGATAAGTGAAGACAAACGTCAATCCCTTGCAGTCGGATTCGGGTGAATTTATAATGGGGAACAAAGAAATGGCAGACCAATTGAACAAATACTTTGGTTCTGTCTTCACAAAGGAAGACACAAATAACCTTCCCGATGTACTAGGGGTCCGAAGGTCTTGTGAGAAGGAGGAACTGAAGGATATCCTTATCAGGCAGGAAATTGTGTTCGGGAAATTGACGGGATTGCAGGCCGATAAATCCCCAGGGCCTGGTAGTCTACATCCCAGAGTACTCAAGGAAGTGGCCCTAGAAATAGTGGATTCATTGGTGATCATTTTCCAACAGTCTATCGACTCTGGATCAGTTCCTATGGACTGGAGTATTGCTAATGTAACATCACTTTTTAAAAAACGAGGGAGAGAGAAAACGGTTAATTATAGACCAGTTAGCCTGACATCAGTAGTGGGGAAGATGTTGGAATCAATCATTAAGGATGAAATAGCAGCACATTTGGAAAGCAGTGATAGGATTGGTCCAAGTCAGCATGGATTTATGAAGGGGAAATCATGCTTGACAAATCTTCTGCAATTTTTTGAGGATGTAACTAGTAGAGTGGACAGGGGAGAACCGGCGGATGTGGTGTATTTGGACTTTCAAAAGGCTTTTGACAAGGTCCCACACAAGAGATTGGTGTGCAAAATCAAAGTATTGGGGGTAATGTACTGACGTAGATACAGAACTGGTTGGCAGACAGGAAGCAGAGTGTCGGGATTAACGGGTCCTTTTCAGAATGGCAGGCAGTGACTAGTGGAGTGCCGCAGGGCTCAGTGCTGGGACCCCAGCTCTTTACAATATATAGTAATGATCTGGATGATGGAATTGAGTGTAATATCTCCAAGTTTCCAGATGACACTAAACTGGGTGGCGGTGTGAGCTGTGAGGAGGATGCTAAGAGGCTGCAGGGTGCTATGGGCAGGTTAGGTGAGTGGGCAAATACATGGCAGATGCAGTATAATGTGGATAAATGTGAGGTTATCCACTTTGGGGGCAAAAACACGAAGGCAGAATATTATCTGAATGGCGGCACATTAGGATAAGGGAAGGTGCAGCGAGACCTGGGTGTCATGATTCATCACTCACTGAAGGTTGGCATGCAAGTACAGCAGGCGGTGAAGAAGGCAAATGGTATGTTGGCCTTCATAGCAAGGGGATTTGAGTATAGGGGCAGGGAGGTCTTACTGCAGTTGCACAGAACCTTGGTGAGGCCTCGCCTGGAATATTGTTTTCAGTTTTGGTCCCCTAATCTGAGGAAGGACGTTCTTGCTATTGAGGGAGTGCAGCGGAGGTTTACCAGACTGTTTCCTGGGATGGCAGGACTGACATATGAGGAGAGACTGGATCGACTGGGCCTGTATTCACTGGAGTTTAGAAGGATGAGATGGGATCTCAAAGAAACATATAAAATTCTGATGGGACTGGACAGGTTGGATGCAGGAAGAATGTTCCCGATGTTGGGGAAGTCCAGAACCAGGGGACATAGTCATAAGATAAGGGGTAAGCCATTTAGGACAGAGATGAGGAGGAACTTCTTCACTCAGAGAGTTGTTAACCTATTGAATTCCCTACCGCAGATAGTTGTTGATGCCAGTTCATTGGATATATTCAAGAGGAAGTTATATATGGCCCTTGTGGCTAAAGGCATCAAGGGGTATGGAGAGATAGCAGGAAAGGGGTACTGAAGGAATGATCAGCCATGATCTTATTGAATGGTGGTGCAGGTTCGAAGGGCCGGATGGCCTACTCCTGCACCTATTTTCCATGTTTCTATATTTCTATGGGTCAAAATCCTGGGTCTCCCTAACAGCACTGTGGGGGTACCTTCACCACATAGACTGCAGCAGTTTAAGAAGACGGCTCACTACCACCTTCCCAAGGGCAATTAAGGATGGGCAATAAATGCTGGCTTTGCCAGCGAGGTTCACATCCCGGAACAAATTAAATAAAAACTTGTGGTGGAACAAGGCAGCCAATTTGCTCACAGTAACTTCCCACAAACAGCACGAAGGTTTATGATTAGATAATTGTTTTTTGTGATGTTGGTTGAAGGATGATTATTGGTCAGGACACTGCGAGAACTCACTACTCTTCTTCTGATCGTGCCATGGGATCTTTTACATTGACCTGAGAGGGCCTCGGTTTATCACCTCATCTGAAAGATGGCACCTTGCCCACTCCCTCAGTACTGCACTGAAGTCACAGCCTAGATTATGTGAGGTCATGAAAGGTTCCTATATAAATGCAGATTCTAACTTTCCTTTTAATAAGATCTTAATGATTGCAATCAAAATGGCTGGTGTGCACGTTTCACTCCAGCAATTTCCTGCAATATGATTTGGTTATTAGAAAAGACAAAAAGCTGGTCATTAATGAAACACCTACAACAATAATTAACATTTTTCAAGCATTCAGTGAGCCATTTAATCAGTGTACATAATGACACCTTCATGAATCCAGCTGTTGAACTGTTCAATAGATTCAGCAGCACATTTCTAAGATATTTTCACTGACTGGAGCAGTGTGGATAAATCCCAGGCCTTTCTGGGCAGAGAGAGCACCCGACAAGCCTGATTGGAGGCAAGTTGATTGGCAACACGTTACAGGTGAGGTGCACTCTGGGTCAGGCATTGTGAGGAGCTGGAGGTGGGACCGGATGAAGTTTGACAACTTATAAAAGAGCACCAAGATAAGGTGTGACTATTTCTGTGAAGTCGCAGCAGAGAACAGACACGTCGATGTAATTAGGTGCAGCTGTTAGAATCAGCGGCTCTCCATGGACGATCACAGCCCCTCGAGTGGCTGCGAGCACCCATTGAGGCAGGTCGCCATGTTCTACTCCCTGAGGGATTCTGCTGGGCCTGGCTCCAGCATCTACCTCCTGGTCTGTGGCTCTGGCAACAAACTCTTTGCAGTGCACAGAAATCCCTGATGGTGTGCTAGCTTTGGCCGGATTAGAATTTCCCGCCTACAGCATGCGATCGAGTCTACTGCTGTAGTGAAGCAACAGTGTCAAGGAGGGGAGAAAGCCAGGAAACGCTGGACTGAGCACTAGGCCAGTTGTCATCTGTGAAGGGAAAAGGCAGGGTATGAAATTTCAGGTTGGATCTGGAGCTAGGGCCAGCAGTGTGGGGCAAAGGTGGTTAAAAAGGCATACGGAATACTTGCCATTATTAGCTGAGGCATGGAATACAAGAGCATGGAGGTTATGCTTGAACTGTATAAAACACTAGTTAGGCCACAGCTGGAGTGCTGTGTGCAGTTCTGGTCACCATGTTACAGGAGGGATGTGATTGCACTAGAGAGGGTACAGAGGAGATTTACGAGGATGTTGCCTGGACTGGAGAATTTTAGCTATGAGGAAAGATGGGAAAGGCTGGGGTGGTTTTCTCTGGAACATAGGAGGTTGAGGGGAGATCTGATTGAGGTGTATAAAATGATGAGGGGCCTAGATAGAGTGGATAGAAAGGACCTATTTCCCTTAGCAGAGGGGTTAACAACCAATGGGCATAGATTGGTGAAGGAGGAGAAGAAAGCAGAAGAGTGTGTGAAGGAGGAGAGGGAGAGTGTGTGAAGGCAAAGAGAGAGAGTGTGTGAAGGCAGAGAGGGAAAGTGTGAGAAGGCAGAGAGGGAGAGTGTGTGAAGGTAAAGAGGGAGAGTGTGTGAAGGCAGAGAGGGAGAGTGTTCGAAGGCAGAGAGGGAGAGTGTGTGAAGGCAGAGAGGGAGAGTGTGAAGGCCGAGAGGGAGAGTGTGAAGGCAGAGAGGGAGAGTGTGTGAAGGCCGAGAGGAAGAGTGCCTTATGAATTGGGGAAGCCGAGGGAAACAGTCGCTTGTGAACTGGGAGGAAGCAGAAGACCACCTGAGATTCGCATTCACGTTTTGCCACAATTGAAATTTTTTTCTAAGTACGTTCAAATTTATGTGCAAGCAAGACAATTAAAAAGTACACCTGGAAATTCTGCACTGTTTAGTGCATTTTGTAGAATGAATAAATTTTAAACAGATATTGCATCAGAATTTAAAATACTTAAGTTGCAAAATACATGGACACATATTGTAAACCACAGCCTTTGTTGATCGCCTCTCTATCATTCCCCAATTTCCCTCTCTAACTTCTCTGCCTGTTTTTTGTTGTATTTTGCATTGGGGTCCTAAAAGATCTGTTGGGCCCTTGACCAGCATCTGCCAGGTGCTTAATGCCTGCTTTAGGTGGGTACACTGTGCCCTCGGACATTGCTAGCTGTCAATGTGGCCACAGTTCCGAGAAGGATCCAGTGTGGGATAATGTGCCCGGAAATTGGTCCCCACAATTCTTACTTTACCCAGAAATCAGACATGATGAGCACCAACTTACCCCTTCAATCAGCACTCCTATTTCTCTTACTGCATCACTCAGTGAATCTAGTTCCCATTGTTGTGTTCTGTCACATCTAAGTCGGAAGGCTGAGTCCATATCTCAAGCATCAGCTTGCCTCACACACTATCATTTGAGTGTAAATCAGAAGGCCGTGCCTTCACACCCCACCCCCAGTACAGAAATCGAGGCTAACATTCAGTGCAACATTCACGGAGTGCTGCATTGTCAGGGAAGCTTTCATTCATACAAGATGCGAAACTAAGACCTGCTCAGCTGGACATAAAGTAACCCACAGCATCATTTAGAGAAGAGCAAGGAGGTTCCTGGCCAACATTCCACCCTTAGCCCAAAGAATATAAGCTTAGCATTCATTTAATGTTCCAGTTTATGGGAGCTCGGTCTGTGCAATTAACTCATACATTTGCCTGCACTTTAAAAGTACTGAATTGTTTGTGATGTTCCTTGATATGCCCCAAGGCTGAGAAAAGTTATAGAAGTGCAATACAGCCATTTTAAAATGAGAGTTACAATAGTGTGTGGTTGGGGCAGGAGAGATGGGGAAAGAGACAGAAAGTTATAGGGATATTGAGAAACAAGGCTGAGTGAGAGAAACAAAACCAGTGAAGGTCTGCCAGGATCAGTTTCTTGGTTGATGAGCAGCACTGACAGTCGCTGCAGTGGAATCCAGGGATGAAACATTGCCGCCTGAAAGTCCCACCCTGCCCGGAGGCAATAGGTCGGATGTGCAGTTACAATCGGCTTCACATAGTGTCCCGCCCCATTCTCGCTTGATTCCACGACGGCCAACACCTTCACTGGGCCTTTCTTTAGGGGAGCGCCTCGGATGGGATTCTCATCAATACGTGAAGATTAAGACCTCAAAGGCATTTTAGCTGCCAACAGTGGGCCGCCCGCCATGGCCATCCCGCTCAGTAACGCCTGTCGGGGCAAAGCGGCAGGTTCGGGTGGGCAGGGGGCTGCCAAGGTATGAATGAGGCCCGTGAGTTATGCACAAGCAAAATGGTGCGGATGCTGCAATCTGAAATAAAGACAGAGAATGCTGGAAACACTCAGCAGGTCAGGCAGCATCTGTGGAGAGAGAAACAGAGTTAACCTTTCAGGTCAATGACCCTTCTCCAGTTATAACTGCCCCGGGCCTCAAATTGGTGATGTCGGAGAGAGGGGGCAGTTTAATACTCTCCCCAGCCTTGCCCGCCCTAAACCTGCTGTCAGTTAAAATTGCCCCTGGGATATTTACGGAGAGGCGGGGAGGGTGTGCACAGGGGCTGAAAACGGCAAGGCTGGGATACGGTGATCCGCCGATCTGAATGGCAGGGCCTGATTAGTATCTTGTCGCTCTGCCTCTCACCCAGCAGCTGGCCAAAGGGACAGACAGGTCGGTGGGTGGGAAGACTGGGCAGGAGGTTCCAGTCAGGGACCCTGGGGGATAGACCCCAGCAACCAGGGGACGGGGGAGGAAGCTCCGGTCGGCAATCGGGAAGTGGGGGGCGGGTAGGAGATCGCGGCTGGGGGGGGAGAGGGGAGGAGGGAAGGTGACGGAGCTTGCGGGGAGGAGGGGGGAGAGGTCATGGCTCGTGGGTGGTGGGTAAGGCTGCGGCTGGAGGTCGGGACTGGGGTGGGAGGAGGAGGTCGGGGCTGGCGGGGAGGTCGGGGCTGCGGGGGGAGGTCGGGCCTGGGGGGGGAAGCCGGGGCTGGGGTGGGGGGGTCGGGTTTGTGGGGGAGGTCGGGCCTGGGGGGGAAGCTCGGGGCTGGGGGGGGGAGGTCGGGGCTGGCCCACTTGTCCTGATGGCAAGGCCTTGCTGCGTTACGGGTTCACAGGCAGCAGTGTCTGCTGTTAGTATGTTTGCCAGCGCGCGTTGGCAAAACATAACTCCAGTTTTATTCCATGGACTGGTGCCCGCTATACACTCAGACACTCTAACCACCAGTAGGTAAAAGGGAGCAATTTGGTTTTGCTGTTGGTTTGGGTTGGGTTTAAACTCTTGTCCCCCAGAAGTGAGAGGACAGGATTCTAACACAATGTGAGCCCACATCTTAAACTATCTGAAAGAATCATATGTCAAAAAGCATCTATTATCATCTTATTGTATAAAGCAAACATCCAAAACAAAATGGGCCAGTAATTCACCCGAGCACAGTCCTAGGGAACGAGCCGAACGGTCAAATTCTGAGCATTTGCTGATGAAATGTGCTCTTCTGTTTGCATTCATTCCCTTGCAGATTTTGTATGTAAATTCGCTACTTTTCCCAATACACCACAACCAGGGACTGAACAAGTCAAGGTCTGTGTTAAGTCCCTGGGGTTACAGGAATTTTTCCAGTACATTGGCATTCATTATTCATTATTCCAGCAATTTAAACTAAACCCATTAGTTCATAGTGACATTTCATTTTTTAATGACCATGTGGGATTCTGGAATTTTAGAAGAAATCAAAACATTATTTGGACCATTTTTCTGTTAAAATTGGCCTTGCTCATAATGCTTTAGCCTGTCACTCTTTTACATCCAATATGACACATTCCTTTGGATTCTGAGATTCTGTTCAATATCAACAACATTCATATAGTGCTTTTTAATGTAGAAAAAGTCCAAGGCACTTTACTGATGTGGGGAATTTATATAGATTGCAAATGCACAAAGGGACAAACCAGATTTGTCAACAAAAATCAAATGCACCACCAGATTTTCATTGTGCCTGGTAGGTTAAATGGTTGCAGGTGTCTCTGTGGGTAGCACTCTCACCTCTGAGTCAAAAGATTGCGGGTTCAAGTCCCACTCCAGGAACTTGAGCACAAAATCCATGCTGACATTCCAGTCCAGTACTGAGGGAGCGCTGCATTGTCGGGTGGACATAAAAGATCCCATGGAACTATTCAAAGAAGAGCAAGGGAGTTTTTCCCTGATGTCCTGGCCAATATTTTACCTCAACCAATATCACGAAAACAAGTCATTATCTCATTGCTGTTTGTGGGATCTTGCTGTGCACAAATTGGCTGCTGTGCTGAGGATGTCGTAAATAGCACATTTAGTGAGTTGGCCATACCGCAGGTAAAGGGTACAAGCCAGATAGGGGATGTGTGACCAACAGGAAGAGCAGTGGAAGGAAGGTAGTGCAGGGGTCCCCTGTGGTCATCCCCCTGCAAAACATATACACCGCTTTGGGTACTGTTGAGGGGGATGACTCATCAGGGGAGAGCAGCAGCAGCCAAGTTCATGGCACCGTGGGTGGCTCTGCTGCACAGGAGGGCAGGAAAAAGCGTGGGAGAGCTATAGTGGTAAGGGATTCTATTGTAAGGGGAATAGATAGACGTTTCTGCGGCCGCAATCGAGACTCCAGGATGGTCTGTTGCCTCTCTGGTGCGAAGGTCAAGGATGTCTCGGAGCGGGTGCAGGACATTTTAAAGAGGGAGAGTGAACAGCCAGTTGTCGTGGTGCATATAGGTACCAACAATATCGGTAAAAAACAGGATGAGGTAAATTAAAAAGTAGGACCTCAAATGTAGTAATCACAGGATTGCTAACTGTGCCACGTGCTAGTCAGAGTAGGAATCGCAGGATAGCTCAGATGAATACGTGGCTTGAGGAGTGATGCAGAAGGGAGGGATTCAAATTCCTGGGACATTGGAACCAGTTCTGGGAGAGGTGTGACCAGTTCAAACCGGACGTTCTGCACCTGGGCAGGACCGGAACCAATGTCCTAGGGGTACTGTTTGCTCGTGCTGTTGGGGAGGGGTTAAACTAGTATGGCAGGGGGATGGGAACCTTTGCAGGGAGACAAAGGGAAGTAAAATAGGGGCAGAAGCAAAAAATAGAAAGAAGAAAAGTAAAAGTGGAGGGCAGAGAAACCCAAGGCAAAATTCAAAAAGGGCCACATTGCAGCAAAATTCTAAAAGGGCAAAGTGTGTTAAAAAGACAAGCCTGAAGGCTCTGTGCCTCAATGCGAGGAGTATTCGTAATAAAGTGGACGAATTAACTGCACAGGCAGCAATTAATGAATATGATATAATTGGCGTCACGGAGACATGGCTCCAGGGTGACCAAGGCTGGGAACTCTACATCCAGGGGTATTCAACATTCAGGAAGGACAGATAGAAAGGTAAAGGAGGTGGGGTATCGCTGCTGGTTAAAGAGGAAATTAACGCAATAGTAACGAAGGCAATTAGTTTGGATGATGTGGAATCTGTATGGGTGGAGCTGCGGAATATCAAAGGGCAGAAGACAGACCACCAAACGGTAGTAGTGAGGTTGGGCACAGCAACAAACAAGAAATTAGTGATGCGTGCAATAAAGGTACAGCAGTTATCATGGGCGACTTTAATCTACATATAGATTGGACGAAACAAACTGGTAGAAATACAATGGAGGGGGATTTCCTGGAGTGTATTAGGGATGGTTTTCTAGACCAATATGTCGAGGAACCAACTAGAGGGCTGGCCAAGCTAGACTGGGTGATGTGTAATTATAAAGGACTAATTAGCAATCTTGTTGTGCAAGGCCTTTTGGGGAAGAGTGACCATAATACAGTAGAATTCTTTATTAAGATGGAGAGTGAGACAGTTAATTCAGAGACTAGGGTCCTGAACTTTAGGAACGGTAACTTCGATGGTATGAGATGTGAATTGGCTTGACTAGACTGGCAAATGATGCTTAAAGGGTTGACAGTGGATAGGCAATGGCAAACATTTAATGATCACATGGATGAACTTCAACAATTGTACACCGCTGTCTGGAGTAAAAATAAAACGGGGAAGGTGGCTCAACCGTGGTAAACAAGGGAAATTAAGGATAGTGTTCAATCCAATGAAGAGGCATATAAATTGGCCAGAAAAACCAGCAAACCTGAGGACTGGGAGAAATTTAGAATTCAGCAGAGGAGGACAAAGGGTTTAATTAGAAGTGGGAAAATAAAGTATGAGAGGAAGCTTGCCGGGTACATAAAAACTGACTGCAAAAGCTTCGACAGATATGTGAAGAGAAAAAGATTAGTGAAGACAAACGTAGCCCCTTGCAGTCAGATTCAGGTGAATTTATAAGGGGGAACAAAGAAATGGCAAACCAGTTGAACAAATGCTCTGGTTCTGTCTTCACGAAGGAAGACACAAATAACCTTCCAGAAGTACTAGGAGACCAAAGGTCTAGTGAGAAGGAACAACTGAAGGATATCCTTATTAGGTGAGAAATTGTGTTAGGGAAATTGATGGGATTGAAGGCCGATAAATCCCCGATAAGGCCTGATAGTCTGCATCCCAGAATACTTAGGGAAGTGGCCCTAGAAATAGTGGATGCATTGGTGATCATTTTCCAACAGTTTATCGACTCTGGATCAGTTCCTATGGACTGGAGGGTAGCTAATGTAACACCACTTTTTAAGAAAGGAGGAAAGAGAAAATGGGTAATTCTAGACCGGTTAGCCTGACATCAGTAGTGGGGAAAATGTTGGAATCAATTATTAAAGATGAAAAGCAGCACATTTGGAAAGCAGTGACAGGATCGGTTAAAGTCAGCATTGGTTTATGAAAGGGAAATCATGCTTGACAAATCTTCTGACATTTTTTGAGGATGTAACTAGTAGAGTGGACAAGGGAGAACCAGTGGATATGGTGTATTTGGACTTTCAAAAGGCTTTTGACAAGGTTCCACACAAGAGATTGGTGTGCAAAATGAAAGCGCATGGTATTGGGGGTAATGTACTGACGTGGGTAGAGAACTGGTTGGCAGACAGGAAGCAGAGAGTCGGGATAAACAAGTCCTTTTCAGAATGGCAGGCAGTGACTAGTGGGTTGCCGCAGGGCTCAGTGCTGGGACCCCAGCTATTTACAATATACATTAATGATTTAGATGAAGGAATTGAGTGTAATATCTCCAAGTTTGCAGATGACACTAAGCTAGGTGACGATGTGCCCTGTGAGGAGGACGTTAAGAGGCTGCAGAGTGATTTGGAGACGTTAGCTGAATGGGCAAATGCATTGCAGATGCAGGGGCAAAAATACGAAGGCAGAATATTATCTGAAAGGCGGCAGATTAGGAAAAGGGGAGGTGCAACGAGACCTGGGTGTCATGTACATCAATCATTGAAGGTTGGCATGCAGGTAGAGCAGGCGGTGAAGAAGGCAAATGGTATGTTAGCCTTCATAGCTACGGGATTTGAGTATAGGAGCAGGAAGTCTTACTGCAGTTGTACAGGGCCTTGGTGAGGCCTCACCTGGAATATTGTATTCAGTTTTGGTCTCCTAATCTGAGGAAGGACGTACTTGCTATTGAGGGTTCACCAGACTGATTCCCGGGATGGCTGGACTGACATATGAGGTGAGACTGGATCAACTGGGTCTTTATGCATTTGAGTTTAGAAGGATGAGAGGGGATCTCATAGCAACATATAAAATTCTGACAGGACTGGACAGGTTAGATGCAGGAAGAATGTTCCCGATGTTGGGGAGGTCCAGAATCAGGGGACACAGTCTAACGATAAGGGGTAAGCCATTTAGGACTGAGATGAGGAGAAACTTCTTCAATCAGAGAGTTGTTAACCTGTGTAATTCCCTACCGCAGAGAGTTGTTGATGCCTGTCCATTGGATATAGTCAAGAGGGTGTTAGATATGGCCCTTACGGCTGAAGGGATCAAGGGGTATGGAGAGAAAGCAGGAAAGGGGTACTGAGGTGAATGATCAGCCATGCTCTTATTGAATAGTGGTGCAGGCTCGAAGGGCCAAATGGTCTACTGCTGCACCTATTTTCTATGTTTCTATATTTCCATGCATTTCCCTACACTTCGGCAAACCTTCATTGGCTGTGAAGCACTTTGAGATATCCTGATGTTGTGAAAGATGTGGTATAAACGTAAGTTATTTTATGTAAATGCATTGTGGAATATGATTGAATAGTCGGGGATGGGTTTGTTTAGTTGACTTGTGAAACCTTGATTTGTCCAGTGATGCTCAGATTCCCAAGCAGCTTGAAATTGTGACCCCTGACCTCTCAGAAATGTGGCCAGGCTGCATTCAGCCTCAAACAAAGCAGCAGCAGATCAACTGGACCGACCCAGAAAGCCAAGTGACCCTTCAGGTTTTATCTGTAATTCTCACCAGAATGGAGTTGCCCTTTCAAATGCCCTCAGCCTTTTGTGTCAGTGCAGGCACGTTTACTATGGGGGAAATGCGAGGCTTGTGAAGCAGCAATGTTTGGAGACATTTGTTCGGCTGTCCAAGCTGGGATTTAATAATCTAATCATTTTTAAAAATGCCTCCGTCAATGGCCGTCTGGACGAAGCCACCACCTGGTGTAGCACTAAGCCGTGCATACCAGAAGCACCCAAGTTTGATCCTTTCTTTGGGATGGCTTGGTTGACCTCCCCTGTGGTCGAAGTTGAGGTGCCAAAATTGGGCTCAGCACAATGAGGCAACTGGTGCAAGGTTTTCCTGCTCCTGATCATACCGTCCCCAGATGAGGTCACTGATTGTGTGCCTGTGTGTGCGTGCAGCGTGCTCATAAACATCAGATGAACGCAGAAATGGTCTCGGCCGTGTTGGTCTTCACAGTACAGCAGCCTGCAGGATGCTTGTTGTCTCGGCTTGCATGTGAATGACCCACTTGAGTGAGGTAGAAAGAAAGAACTTGCATTTCTGTAGCACCTTTCATGATCTCAGGACGTCACAAAGCTCTTTACAGCCATTGAAGTACTTTTGAAGTGTAGTCACTGTTGTAATGTAGGAGATGCAACAACCAATTTGCGTGCACCAAGCTCCCACAAACAGTGATGAATTTAACTGATCATCTGTTAGTTGAGGGATAACTATTGGCCAGGATACTGGGTGAACTCCCCTGTTCCCCTTCGAATAGTGCCATAAGATCTTTTACGTACATTTATTCGGGCAGTCGGGGTCTCGGTTTAACGTCTCATCCAAAAGATGACACCTCCGACAGTGCAGCACTCCCACAGTACTGCAGTAAATTGTCAGTTAGGATTATGTGCTCAAATCTCTGGGGTGGGCTTTGAACCCACGATCCTCTGGCTCGAGTGTTATGACTGAGCCAAGGGTAACATCTTGGATACTGGTGGCGGGGTGAGGGTTGGTGGATGGCTGAGTGTCCCTGAAGCCACCCCAAAAGAGCCAGTTAATGTAGGGGAGAAAATTGACAGGAAATAGAACTGCACTGAAAGAGATATTGTCTCTTTACTGGCTGGCTGGTGAAAAATCCCAGATCATGCTTACACAAGGGGCCTGCTCCCAAGTGGGTAAATACCTTCCGAGGCTTTGCTGCTTTTGAAAGCCAGAGATCTGGTTTCCTCCACATCGGGCTGTGCAACTGTCGTCTTCTGGTGTTTTCTTGTTGGCAGATGAGGAAAATAATGGCACAAAGGCAGCAAATGGAGAAATAACGTTGCCGTTTGATGTCTTGCTGGAGACCATCAGTGACATGACCTCCTTTGTCTGACAGATGGGATTCAGCTTTCGCGGGAAGCTCTCTGGAGACCTTTGTTTTGTCAGGCAAAAAACATCAGGTACAGGAAGGCCACTGAATGACGGCTCCCCACCCTGAAACACACCCCCCACTTTTGCTGCTTTCCTGTTCTGCTTTCAGGCACAACTGCTGCTACAACTCATTTTAGTTGATAAATTTGGAGAAGTTTTGAAAGTGTATAAGTTATAACGAAGGCATTAATTCACAGAGCCACTGCATTGACCGAGAGAGGTTCCTGATTGCTATTCAGGGTCTGCAACTCGAGAGTGCCAAGGTACAGATATTGGAGTGAGGACAGGATCTGACTTGGCTGCAGGAGCTCTCCCCCACCCCCCAGCCGTGCTGTCTGACAACATGCACTCTCCAGGCCACACATAAAGGAGAGCCATTCGGATGAGGTTCTGGACTGCGGCAAGTGCTGGATGAATAGTACTCCAGCACCTGTGGGAGAAGTGTCTGTCTTGGTTCAGTGGGTAATGCTCTTGCCTCCGAGTCAAAAGGTTGTGGGTTCGTGCCCCACTGCAGGACTTGAACACATGACACTTTAGTGCCGTACTGAGGGAGTGCTGCGCTGGTGCCGTTTTTTGGATTATATTTTGGGTCGGGTCCTGTCTGTCCTCTCAGATGAATGTAAAGGACTACATTGCACTAAGGAATGGGAGTCCTGGCCAGCATTTATCTTTCAGCCATGACCACCCTCCAACAAATCATTCAACTCATTGCTGTCTGTGGGATCTTGCTGTGTGCTCAGTGACTGCCACGTTTGCCGACAAAACAGCAACTGCACTTCAAAAGTAATCCAGTGTTATGAAATACCTGAGGAAAATGGGCACACACACACGGGAACAGACTTTAAGTGAGGAAGAGATGAACTATTGTGTCTCTTAATTTATTTATCTAGGTAAAGGGAGCTTTTTAAATTCTGGTTTTCACCATTTCATATAAAGCACCATTAAAGTAGTAACATGTTCCAAGGTGAGGCCAGAAGTGGAGGAGGCAGAGATGTTGGATGGTCAGAGGGCGGGAAGGTGAGGAAGGATGAGAAATTTAAATACAAGTCATTGTCAGATCGAGAACCAGTGTAGGTCAGAGCACGGGTGATTGATGAATGGGACATTGAGAATTATGGGGCTTGACTGTACCTGTAGATTGTAAACTAATTCCTGTGCAATAAACAAGGTTTCTGCTCTAAAATGGGAGGCTATTATTTTGTGGTTTTGATGCAGTTTGCGTTGGGAGTTTGAATCATGAAAATGAATATAAAGACTTAAAACACCTAGTTACGTGGATAGACTGGAGAAGTTGTTCTCCTTGGAGCAGAGAAGATTGAGAGGAGATTTGATTGAGGTGTTCAAAATCATGAGGAGTATAGACAGAGTAGATAGAGACAAACTGTTCCCATTGGCAGGAGGGTCAAGAACCAGAGGACACAGATTTAAGGTGATTGGCAGAAGAACCAAAGGCGACATGAGGACAAACTGTTTTACGCAGCGAGTGGTTAGGATCTGGAATGCACTGCCCAAAGGGTGGTGGAGACAGATTCAATCGTGGTTTTCAAAAAGGGAATTGGATAAGTAGCTGAAGGGAAAAAAATGTAGGGCTGTGGGGAAAAGGATGGGGAGTGCGACTAGCTGCGATATGTTGCCTGCACCTTCTGTTCTGCGTGGGAATTCCAGGATGCTTCGTGTTTCCTGGACAACCACGTGAGCAGAAAGTGCCTCCGCTGTTCGAGCTCTAGTTCAGTGTTCCTGAGCTTGAGGAGCGGCTGGTGTAACTCCAGGCCTGACGGGAGGCTGAGAATTTCCTGGATTGCATGTTCGAGGAGGTGGTCAACGGGGAGCGATAGTCAGGGTAATAGACTGGCATTTCTGCATCCGGCAAAGTGAGTCTTGCACGGTGAGGCTTGCACGGTGAGTCTTGCACGGTGAGTCTTGCACAGTGAGCCTTGCACGGTGAGTCTTGCACGGTGAGTCTTGCACAGTGAGCCTTGCACGGTGAGTCTTGCACGGTGAGTCTTGCACGGTGAGTCTTGCACCGTGTGTTGCCTCCCTGGTGCCAGTCTAAAGTGTGTCATGGAACAGGTACAGAATATTCTGTGAGGGGAAGGGGAACAGCCAGAAATCCTCGTCCAAGTTGGAACCAATGACATAGGAAGGAAATTGAACCTGGGCCCTTCCTATACTTAGTAGTGCTCAGCACCACAGCGGGTGAGATCAGCTAATTCAGCACAGGCTGGGGATGGAGCCTGGGCCTTTCTTGTTCTGTGTGGGGCTCAGTACCACACCACACTACCACACCAGGTGAGATCAGCTAATTCAGCACAGGCCGGGAATGGAGCCTGGGCCTTGTCTGTGTGGGATCAGAACCATACCGAGTGAATGAACTAAAATAGCACAGGCTGGGGATAGACCCTGGGCCCATCATCGTCTGTGTGTTTCAGTACAACACTGGATGAGCTGAAATAAAATCATAGATTCATAGAATGGTTACAGCACAGAAGGAGACATTTTGGCCCATTGAGCCTGTGCCGACTCTCCAAGAGCACTTCAGCTAGTCCCAATCCCCCACCCTTTCCCCGTAGTCCTGCAAAATGTTTTCCTTCAGTTACTTATACAGTTCTCTTTTGAAAGCCATGATTTAATCTGACTCCACCTGTCATGTATTTAACTGTCATTGAACCCATGTATAAACTGACCTAAGTTGTACACTGTGAGAACATTGACCACGAGGTGGTGAACTTGTGGGAGACACTCCTAGCCTGGTCTTTCAGGTATAGAAGGGGAAGCTCCATCCACCTTCATTACTTCAGGCTGGAATAAAAGTTACAGGTCACAGAGTGATCTTGTCTCAAGCATGGGCCTCGTGTGCATTTATGTGGTACAGTAAGGACAAATCATTGGCGACGAGAAACTGGGATTTAAACCACGCGAGCATGGCCACAAGCAGCACAGACGAGAGGTACTGTGTTGGTGATGATTGGGACGACTTTACTGAGAGACTACAGCAAAGCTTCGTCACTAAGGAATGGCTGGGACAGGGTTCGGCCGACAAACGCAGGGCTCATCTCCTGACAGTTTGTGGATCCAGGATGTACTACCTGATGAAGGACCTTCGAGAGCCAGAGAAGCCGGCGGACAAGACGTTCGAAGAGCTCAGTAAGTTGATTGGGGAACACTTTAAACCGGCGAGCAGCATGCACATGGCGAGACACTGGTTTTACACACACCGGCGGCGAGAAGGGCAAAGTGTTCCAGACTTCGTGGCAGACCTCCGGCGACTGGCGAGCCTATGTAAGTTCCCAGATGCATGCAGAGCGGAGATGCTGCAAGACATTTTAATTGAGGGCATCGGGCACGCTGGGGTTTTCAGGAAACTGATCGAGACCAAAGACTTGACCCTGGAAACAGCGGCTTTGATGGCCCAGACATTTATCTCAGGGGAGGAGGAGACCAGAATGATGTTTGACAAAAATCTTGGTTTAAATGCAACAAATGGACAGGGAGTCAACATTGTTAACGCGACACACAGTTCCCCAGGCAGACAGTGGCAATCGGACATGCCCGAGCATGTAGTCGAATCCAAAGGGGGAATTCAACAGAGACAATGGCTAGCTGAACGGCGATTCGCGCCATCGCAAGGGAAAATGTGGCCAGTAAGGGGGCCACCAACACATGTTAATGGTGTACTTAAAAACAGTTACACAGATAGTCAGAGACGATCGACTGGTAATGGGCCTTTTGTTTCCAACAATGGCTCATGTTGGAGCTTGCAGGTATCAGCAATACACCTACAGAAATTGCAACGTTAGCGGTCACTTGGCACGTATGTGCAGGAAGCCTGCAGCCAGGTTGATGTACCAGGAGGACATGGACGATGTAAGCCCTACGAGGCCAAATGAACACTGGGGGAAATGGCTGGAAGCTGAAGTTCAGCGAGTTCATGTGGAGCACATATACAGTTCATATTCCAGGACGCCACTGATAATGATTAAAGTGCTCCTCAATGGCATCCCCGTATCAATGGAGCTAGACACAGGGGCTAGCCAGTCCCTGATGATTTATCAAACAGTTCGACAAGTTGTGAGTGTCCAAGGCCAGGGGGCCAAAATTATCGCCAATTGACGCACAACTACGGACTTACATAAAGGAGATCATTCCGGTGCTAGGCAGCACCACGGTAGTCGTGACCCACAAAGATTCGGAGAACAGGTTGCCACTCTGGATTGTTCCGGGAGATGGTCCCGCACTGCTGGGGAGGAGTTGGCTGGCTGTCATGAACTGGAAATGGGGCGATGTCAATGCAATTTCTTCTGTGGAGCGAATATCATGCTCACAGATCCTGGACAAATTTGACTCACCATTTCAGCCCAGCATTGGCACTTTCATGGGGACCAAGGTAGTGATTCACATAAACCCGGACGCCAGGCCAGCACACCACAAGGCCAGAGTGGTGCCGTACGTGATGCGGGAAAAGATAGAAGGCGAATTGGACCGCCTGCTGAGGGAAGGCATCATCTCGCCAGTCGAATTCAGTGACTGGGCGAGCCCGATTGTGCCGGTACTCAAGGCGAATGGGTCGGTCAGGATGTGGTGATTACAAGGCCGCCATCAATCGAGTGTCACTCCAAGGCCAGTACCCACTACCGAGAGCGGAGGACCTCTTCACGACGCTATCCGGTGGCAAACTTTTTTCAAAATTGGACCTAACCTCAGCTTACATGACCCAGGAGCAGGCGAGTGAGTCAAAGAAGCTGACCACCATCATGACACACAAGGGGTTGTTTGAGTACAACAGATGTCTGTTTGTTATTCGCTCGGCCACCGCGATCTTTCAACGCAATATGGAAAGCCTCTTCAAGTCGATTCCAAGGACAGTGGTTTTTCAAGACGTCATCCTCATCACGGGTTGTGATAGTGAAAAACACCTCCACAACCTGGAGGAGGTGCTATGCAGACTGGACCGGGAAGGTCTGCGACTGAAAAAGGTGAAGTGCGTCTTCCTAGCTCCAGAGGTAGAATTTCTGGGGATGAGGGGAGAAGCAGATGGGATCAGACCTACTGCGTCCAAAACAGAAGTGATCCAGAGAGCACCCAGAACCTGTAATATGACGGAGCTGCGCTCCTGAAGAATTTTGATAACTTTCTTCCCAAATTGAGCATGCTGCTAGAGCCGCTACATGTGCTCCTATGCAAAGGTCGCAAATGGGTCTGGGGGGACAGCCAGGAAAGGGCTTTTGATAGAGCACGAAATTTGTTATGCTCCAACAATCTGTTCACGCTATATGACCCATGTAAGAAACTTGTTTTAACGTGCGACGCGTCGTCCTATGGTGTCGGGTGTGTGTTGCAGCATGTTAATGCCAAGGGTCAGTTACAGCCAGTAGCTGATGCCTCCAGAAATCTGTCCCAGGCAGAAAGGGGCTGCGGGATGGTAGAAAAGGAAGCACTTGCGTGTGCATATGCTGTAAAAAAAAATGCACCAGTACCTGCTCGGCAGGAAATTTGAGCTGGAGACAGATCACAAACCCCTAACATCCCTTTTGGCCGATAACAAGGCCATAAATGCAAATGTATCGGCCCGCTTACAGAGGTGGGCACTCACGTTAGCCGCCTATGACTATACAATTCGGCACAGACTGGGCACCGAAAACTGCACCGATGCGCTCAGCCGGCTCCCACTAGCCACCATCGAGGGGGCAACCAAGCATGCTGCTGAGATGGTCATGGCTGTGGAAGCTTTCGAAAGCGAAGCCCCCCTTAGCCCCTGGTCCTGGCCCGCCAAACCATGGTCATGCATCCATGTGGACTACGCAGCTCCTTTCATGGGAAAAATGTTTTTGGTTTTAGTAGACGCCTGCTCCAAATGGATCGAGTGTGACATTCTCAATTCAAGCACATCCTCTGCCACAGTAGAAAGTCTACGGGCAATGTTCGCCACCCATGGTCGAATTGATGTCTTGGTCAGTGACAATGTCCCATGCTCTACAACCATTGAATTGCAGGACGTCATGGCAGGAAATGGTATTAACCATATCAGAACGGCACCGTTCAAACTGGCTTCAAACGGCCTGGCGGAACGAGCAGTGCAGATAATCAAACAGGGGATGCTCAGAATCCAAGGGGTTCCCTACAAAGCTGCTTATCACGCCTCCAGTTGACCAATAGATCCCGACCACACTTGCTCACAGGGGTCCCACGCGCAGAGCTGCTAATGAAAAGGACAGTCAAAACCAGGTTATCCCTTATACACCCCACCATGAAAGAAATTGTTGAGAGCAGGCGCCAGTCACAATGTGACTACCACAACGGGAATGCGAGGGCACGATGTATTGATGTCAATGACGCTGTCTTTGTTCTCAACTGCGCTGCAGGGCCCAAATAACTCGCAGGCACTGTGATTGCCAAAGAGGGGAATAGGATTCTGGTAGTTAAACTTACCAGTTGACAAATCTTACGCAAACACATGGATCAAACAAAAAGGAGGTTCAGAAACTCCATACAAGAAGCAGAGGAAGAACACGATGTAGAGTTCACTCCTCCAGAGGTGACCGAATAATGGAACCAAGTGGAGGAGAGCCCAGTCAATGTGGGCAGTCCGGACAGGCCTGAGGCATCGCAAACTGCAGACACTCAGGCCAGCGCCCAACAACCGGAGCCCCAACTCAGGCGCTCAACAAGGGAGCATAAACCATCAGAGAGACTTAACCTATGATCCCAATAAGACTTTGGGGGCGAGGTGATGTCATGTATTTAACTGTCATTGAACCCATGTATAAACTGACCTAAGTTGTACACTGTGAGAACATTGACCACTAGGTGGTGAACTTGTGGGAGACACTCCTAACCTGGTCTTTCAGGTATAAAAGGGGATGCTCCACGCACCTTCATTACTTCAGGCTGGAATAAAAGTTACAGGTCACAGTGTGACCTTCTCTCAAGCATGGTACTCGTGTGCATTTGTACTGTATAGTAAGGACATATCACCGCCAACCTTTCAGACAGTGCATTCCAGATCCCAACAACTTGCTGCGTAAAATTGTTTTTCCTCTTGTCACCTTTGGTTCTTTTGCTAATCACCTTAAATCTGTGTCTTCTGGTTCTTGACCCTTCTGCCAATGGGAACAGTTTCTCTCTATCTACTTTGTCTAGACCCATTATGATTTCAGACACCTCTATCAAATGGCCTCTCAATCTTCTTTGCTCCAAGGAGAAGAACTCCAGCTTCTCCAGTCTATCCACGTAACTGAAGTCTCTCATCCTTGGAATCATTCTCGGAAATCTTTTCTGCACGCTCTCTAAGGCTTTCACATCCTTCATGAAGTGCGATGCTCAAACTTGGACACATTACTCCAGTTTAGATCGGGCCAGTGTTTTATAAAGGTACATCATAACTTCCTTGTTGTTGTACTCTATGGGGGCGAAATTCAGGGTCGGAATAAGGCCCGTTACCGCCATTTTGCGGCGGCCATGCGATGGAATCGTGACAGTCCATTGGCCGCCACGATCCAAATTCACCTCGGGGATAGAATCATAGAAACATAGAAAATAGGTTCAGGAATAGGCCATTCGGCCCTTCGAGCCTGGCTGAACATGCAACTTCAGTATCCCATTCCTGCTTTCTCGCCATACCCCTTGATCCCACCTAGTAGTAAGGACGACATCTAAGTCCTTTTTGAATATATTTAGTGAATTGGCCTCAACAACTTTCTGTGGTAGAGAATTCCACAGGTTCACCACTCGCTAGGTGAAGAAGTTTCTACTCATCTCGGTCCTAAATGGCTTACCCCTTATCCTTAGACTGTGACCCCTGATTCTGGACTTCCCCAACATTGGGAACATTCTTCCTGCATTTAACCTGTCTAAACCCATCAGAATTTTAAACGTTTCTATGAGATCCCCTCTCATTCTTCTGAACTCCAGTGAATACAAGCCCAGTTGATCTAATCTTTCTTGATATGTCAGTCCCGCCATCCCAGGAATCAGTCTGGTGAACCTTCGCTGCACTCCCTCAATAGCAAAAATGTCCTTCCTCAAGTTAGGAGACCAAAACAGTACACAATACTCCAGGTGCGGCCTCACAAAGGCCCTGTACAAATGTAGTAACACCTCCCTACCCCTGTACTCAAATCCCCTCACTATGAAGGCCAACATGCCATTTGCTTTCTTAACCGCCTGCTGTACCTGCAGGCCAACCTTCAATGACTGATGTACCATGACACCCAGGTCTCGTTGCACCTCCCCTTTTCCGAATCTGTCACAATTCAGATAATAGTCTGTCTCTCTATTTTTATCACCAAAGTGGATAACCTCACATTTATCCACATTATACTTCATCTGCCATGCATTTGTCCACTCACCTAACCTATCCAAGTCACTCTGCAGCCTCATAGCATCCTCCTCGCAGCTCACACTGCCACCTAACTTAGTGTCATCCGCAAATTTGGAGATACTACATTTAATCCCCTCGTCTAAATCATTAATGTACAATATAAACAGCTGGGGCCCCAGCACAGAACCTTGCGGTATCCCACTAGTCACTGCCTGCCATTCTGAAAAGTACCCAGTTACTCCTACTCTTTGCTTCCTATCTGACAACCAGTTCTCAATCCAAGTCAGCACACTACCCCCAATCCCATGTGCTTTAACTTTGCACATTAATCTCTTGTGTGGGACCTTGTCGAAGGCCTTCTGAAAGTCCAAATACACCACATCAACTGGTTCTCCCTTGTCCACTCTACTGGAAATATAGAAACATAGAAAATAGGTGCAGGAGTAGGCAATTCAGCCCTTCGAGCCTGCACCACCATTCAATAAGATTATTATTATTATTCAATAATATTCAATAACATCCTCAAAAAATTACAGAAGATTTGTCAAGCAGGATTTCCCTTTCACAAATCTGTGCTGACTTGGGCCTATCATGTCACCTCTTTCCAAATGCGCTGCTATGACATCCTTAATAATTGATTCCATTATTTTACCAACTACCAATGTCAGGCTGACCGGTCTATAATTCCCGGTTTTCTCTCTCCCTCCTTTTTTTAAAAAGTGGGGTTACATTGGCTTTCCTCCACTCCATAGGAACTGATCCAGAGTCAATGGAATGTTGGAAAATGACTGTCAATGCATCCGCTATTTCCAAGGCCACCTCCTTAAGTACTCTGGGATGCAGTCCATCAGGCCCTGGGGATTTATCAGCCTTCAATCCCATCAATTTCCCCAACACAATTTCCCAACTAATAACGATTTCCCTCAATCCCTCCTTCTTACTAGACCCTCTGACCCCTTTTATATCCGAAAGGTTTTTTGTGTCCTCCTTAGTGAATACCGAACCAAAGTACTTGTTCAATTGGTCCGTCATTTCTTTGTTCCCCATTATGACTTCCCCTGATTCTGACTGCAGGGGACCTACGTTTGTCTTTACTAACCTTTTTCTCTTTACATATCTATAGAAGCTTTTGCAGTCCGTCTTAATGTTCCCTGCAAGCTTCCTCTCGTACTCTATTTTCCCTGCCCTAATAAAACCCTTTGTCTTTCTCTGCTGAGTTCTAAATTTCTCCCAGTCCCCAGGTTCGCTGCTATTTCTGGCCAATTTGTATGCCACTTCCTTGGCTTTAATACTATCCCTGATTTCCCTTGATAGCCACGGTTGAGCCGCCTTCCCTTTTTTATTTTTAAGCCAGACAGGGATGTACAATTGTTGTAGTTCATCCATGCGGTCTCTAAATGTTTGCCATTGCCCATCCACAGTCAACCCCTTAAGTATCATTCGCCAATCTATCCTAGCCAATTCACGCTTCATACCGTCTAAGTTACCCTTCTTTAAGTTCCGGACCATGGTCTCTGACTTAACTGTTTCATTCTCCATCCTAATGTAGAATTCCACCATATTATGGTTACTCTTCCCCAAGGGGCCTCGCACAATGAGATTGCTAATTAATGCTCTCTCATTACACAACACCCAGTCTAAGATGGCCTCCCCCGTAGTTGGTTCCTCGACATATTGGTCTAAAAAACCATCCCTTATGCACTCCAGGAAATCCTCCTCCACCGTATTGCTTCCGGTTTGGTTAGCCCAATCTGTATGCATATTAAAATCACCAATTATAACTGCTGCAACTAATTAATCAGGTTAGAAGAGTGTGATCCATGGCTAACAGAGCAGGGAGAGGGTCATTCATCTTCCCGTCTGGATCACATTCTCACTCTCATGCCACCCCTTTAGATCTGGACCACGTTCTTCCCCCATCCCCTCCCCGAGTTCCTGACCTTCTCCCCCCCGAGTTCCTGACCTTCTCCCCCGAGTTCCTGACCTTCTCCCCCCGAGTTCCTGACCTTCTCCCCCCGAGTTCCTGACCTTCTCCCCGAGTTCCTGACCTTCTCCCCCCAGAGTTCTGACCTTCTCCCCCGATTTCCTGACCTTCTCCCCCTGAGTTCCTGACCTTCTCCCCCGAGTTCCTGACCTTCTCCCCCCAAGTTCCAGCCCTTCTCTCCCCAGGTTCCTGACCTTCTCCCCCCGAGTTCCTGACCTTCTCCCCTCCTGAGCTGCTCGCTCCCCTCTCCGAGCTCCCCTCTCCTCTCTCCCCTCCTCTCTCCCCTCTCCCCTCCCCTCTACCCTCTCCTCTCTCCCCTCTCCTCTCTTCTCTCCTCTCTCCCCTCTCCTCTCTCCCCTCTCCTCTCTCCGAGCTCCCCTCTCCAAGCTCCCCTTTCCTCTCTCCTCCATCCCATCTCCTCCCTCTCTCCCTCCATTCCTCGCCTCCCTTCCGGTCCCTCGCCCCTCCTGAGTTCCTCTTCCCCCCTCTCTGAGCCCGCCTCTCCCATCTCCACATTTCTCTCTTTCCCCCTCCTCTCCTCTCCGCCGTCCAAACCCCTTTTTTCTGAATCTACTGATTTCCTCAAACACCTGCAGCACAAACAGGCCGATAATTCGGCCTGGCATCATGCTGCCCTGGCCCTGCCGCAGCAGAGCCTGAGTCTGGTCCCCACACCCAATGTCCCACCCTGAGGCTCAGGCCTATATTTGACTCTGCCCCCCACCCATGCAATCATTTGCCCCACAATGCCGTGGACGCGCTCTAGACTGCACTCACCCAAAGTATCATCATGCTCACTGGTGTTCAGCGCTGTAAACCGGTTTGAGAGTGCCACATTCCCAGGGGATTCATACAGTGCCTGCTTCCTACCCTGCTGCCTGGCCACCCACTTACTATCCTGCTGAACTCTGAGGCTGCAGGTTGACCACCCACTTGAATGTGCGCTCCCTGAAATTCTCAGCCTCCCATATGCCCTGCAGTGACTCCAGCCGCTCCTCGAGCTCAGAGACCCTGAAGTGCCTCCAGTTCAACCCACTGGAGGCACTTCCTGCACATGTGGTTATCCAGGATACACAAAGCATCCTGGAGTTCCCACAGGGCGCAGGAATTGCAGGCAACATGTCTCAGCTGTCCCATCATTTTGTATAAAATCCCTTTAAAATCGAATAAATTAACCTGATTATTTATATATTTACTGTTGTCTCTCGGTTTAAAGCACTGACCACACCCATCCCACAATGCACTGAATTCCCACTCTCACCAAATTCCCAATGCCACTCTGGTAACCAGCCACTTGGTTTAGCAGATACCCCAGCTCTGTGCACAGAGCTCTGTGTGCAGCAGACATTCCTAAAATAATCTCTGGTTCTTTGATGAAATAATTGAGAGGGTTTATGGAGGTCATGCAGTTGCTGTTGTATTCATGGACTTCCAAAAGACACTTGATAAAGTGCCAAATAATGGAATTGTTAGCAAAATTGATGGATTAATTACTTGGGTATGTGCCATAATTTCAAAGTTTGCAGATGATGCAAAGGTTGGAAACATATGAAACAATGTGGAGGAAAGTAGCAAGACTTCAGGAGGACATAGACAGACTGGTTACATGGGCAGACACATGGCAGATTAAATTTAATACAGAGGATGTTTATAGAGGAGTTCAAAATTCTGAGGGTTTTTGATAGTGTAGATTGGGAGAAACCATTTTCATCAGCAGGAGGCTCGGTAACCAGGGGGCATTGATTTCAGATAATTGGCAAAAGATCCGGGGGACAACTGATGAGACTCTTTTTATGCAGCGAGGTGTTAGTATCTGGAATGCAATACCAGAAAGGGTGATGGAAGCAGATGCAATAGTAACCTTCAAAAGGAATTGGATACATACTTGAAAAGGACACATTTGCACAGCTCGGGAAAGGGCAGCGCAATGGAACTCATTGAATAGCTTTTTCAATGATTCAGCACAAGCACGATGGGCTTAATGGCCTCCTTCTGTGCTGTATGATTCTATGAAATGTGAAGTGATGCATTTTGGGAGGAAAAATGAGGAGAGGCAATAAAAAATAAAATAGTACAACTTGAAGCTGGTTCATGAACAGAGAGACTTTGGGGCAGTGTGTGCAGTTGGAAAATCTGTGAAGTCTTACAGGATCCCTGGCGTTATAAATAGAGGCATCGAATAAAAAAGCAAGGATGTTTTGGGGAACCTTTATAAATCACTGGTTAGGCCCCAGCTGGCGTATTGTGGCCAATTCTGGAAATTAATATCTTGGTGAGAATACAGAGGAGATTTACTAGAATTATATCAGGGATGAGGGATTTCAGTTACATGGAGAGACTGGAGAAGCTGGGGTTGTTCTCCTTCGAGCAGGGAAGGTTAAGGAGAGAATTAATGCAGCGGTTCAGAACCATGAGGGTTGTGATCGAGTAAATCAGGAGCAACTGTTTTCACCAGCGGGAGGGACGATACCCATAGACACAGATTGAAAATAATTGGAGAAAAAACAGGGGTGGGGGAAATTAAGAACATATTTATTTCGCAGTGAGTTGTGGTGGTCTGGAATGCACTGCATGGAAGGGTGATGGAAACAGATTCAAGAGTCACTTTCAAAAGGGAATAGTATGTATGCTTGTAAAATAAAGAATTGCAGAGATATGTGGAACAATGGGGGAGTAGGAGTAATTGGATGGCTCTTTCAAAGAACTGGCACAGGCACAATGGGCTGACTGGCATCCTTCAGTGCTGTAACATTGAATTAAAAATTGGTATCATTAAAACTGAGCATGAAGCTGTTAAATTTCCCTAAACAACCAACTGGTTCTGTAATGTCCGAGGGAAGCAATACTGACATCATTACAAGTGACTCCAGTCCCAAACCAATGTGGATGACTGCTTCCCTGCTGTGCATGTGGCTCGGGGAGCACTCAGTGGTATGAAACAGTTCAAAGTATAAAGGCTGCAGCGGTTCAAGAAGACCCACCCTCACCTTCTCAAGTGTCAGCCCTGACTCCATGGTAGCACTCTTTGGTGAATCAGAAGGCTGTGGGTTCAAGTCTCACTCCAGGGATTTAAACACATAATCTAGCCTGACACTTCAGTGCAGTGCTAAGGCAGTGGTGAACTGTTGGATACCTTTTGGATGAGAACTTTATCCACGGCCCTTCTGCCCTCTCCGGTGGATGTAAATGAGCCAGGGCACCATTGGAGGAAGGGAAGCGGGATGGAGGGTGGGAATTCTCCCTGTTGTCTTGGCCTAGTTTATCTTTCAAGCTTTATCACTAGAACAGATTACCTGGTCAATGTTTACCAATTGGGACCAGAGCAAATCTTCTTCCCGCGGTAGAAATAATAAAATGAACACCCAAGATGAACTTTATATTTTATTTCAGCATCATTCAGTCTGAGAAGTGAAACCAAACAACTATACATTTAATGTTAAACAATTCAAAATTGAGCAAGTTTGTCATTTGTATCGGGAAATATTTCAGCTTCCATTTGGTGCAAGGAACTCGCAAAGGCCTTTTACATAAACGTCAGTAACAGGGCTTTGTTAACTCTGGTGCTCAGCTGGAATCTGACCGGCAGCTCACTCTTCCCCAGCTCCGCGAGAGTTCGCAATCTTGCAGGCGCGAATACGGAAATATTTACCTTGTTTTGGCAATAAATGAATTGAAAGGACATGTTGTTGGTCCTGTTGCTGAGTCCCTCTGGAAATGTGGGTGAGAATTGTGATATGGGGTTGACTTGTGATATTGGGGGAGTCAGCTCGAGCTTCACTTCAGCTGCTTTCCTTGTTTATTAATTGACCAATGAGAGTAAAGGGATATTTGAGCGCATTGAGCAACTCCTCTCTGAACTTACTCTGGGTCACTGTGTAAATGGCCGTGTTCATACAGGAACTCAGGAGCTGGAGCAGAATTGCCACTTGTTCAAAATCACTAAAAGGGATAAACAAATATCTCCTTTGAAAGGAGGTTGTAATTCGAAAATATAAGAAATATACGACGGTTGTCACCCAGAGCAGGATAAAACTGCCGGATATCGCAAAGAGTAAAACGATGGACCTTCTGCGGTTCCTCATCTCGGGGTCCTGGTTATTGCCACTATTGCTGTGCTCCCGGAGGCTCCTTCGGGCCCGGCTGGCCACTAAAATGCGTCTGACGGTGAGAGCGTTAAACAGTAAAATCACACAGAAGGGAAGCAGTGGGGTCAACAGCTGGTCAATCCAGGAAAATGCAATCCATGTGGTGACAGTGTAAAAGTCTCTTGATAAACGGCAACCCCTCGGTATACCATTACGTGAATAATACTGGATATAAACAAAGGGCCAGGGAGTGTTCTTCACACAGAACAGTGTGCTCACTGTCACTATAACCACCACTGAGGTTTTCTCGGTGCAATATTTTGTTTTCAGCTTCTGACAACAAATGGCTACAAAGCGATCAAAGCTAAAAGCGACTGTTAACCAAACAGAACTGTCTATGGCAGCAGGAGCCAGAAAGTGAATGAACCTGCACACAGGAGTGTAGAACAGGAAAGTGTCCCACCAATAAAGCAATGTCAGCCGATTTAATATCACATTACAGACAATCACCATCAGATCCGCCATCGCCATGGCCACCAGGTAGCGAGTGATGCATTTGGAGAGACCGCACTTTCCCCGGGACAGGATTATGATGGCCATCAGGTTCACTGTGAGAAGGAGAGATAAAGAAAGGGTCAAATCATTAACCAGACTAAAAAATCACCGATCAGTTGAAGCGATGTACACGGGCAGTGAATGTGTTTATTGAGTTATTTCTCCCCGTGACTCCTCTTCCGAAGGGGCAGCTCATGCTGGGGATTATTCCGGGGACAGTGCTCAGCCACAGCTGCCTTTTCACTTGTGGCCCTTGACATAAGTTTACTGAGCAGATTCCGACACTGCGAGGTCCGCCGTGCGGGACACTATCAACTTTGAAAGCAAAAGGCGAGTTAAAATCAGGAAGTACAGATCAGGAAACGAAATGTGGCTTGAACCATAACACGGAAAAAACGACTGATTGACTCACACAATGTCAGACACGGTGAGTTTTGAAAATACATTGGAAACACCAGCACGATATTGAGTTACTGCCTGTTAGCTGTAAGCAATTAATTTGATTCGGTTCCCAGTGGAGCATTGTGAATGAATGATGACACAATATGTCAAGGGATGTCATTCTGTAAGCTGCTCCATGATAACTCACTCGTCTTTCTACCTCAGCACAAGGTGTGAGCAAAGCAAAGGGCAGCAGGATCCGCGGGTCAGGGATCGGTCCCAAACACTGCACTGTATAAGAACAATTCACCACGGAACTCCACCCCTGTTCTCCATCTAATGCCCCCTCCTGAACCCAAGTGAGAGCCAGTCCCAATACAGAAACCGCCTTCAGGGAAAGGGACAATGAGAGTCGGCAGACAATGGTTAATCTAGGTGTTGTTGCTCGAGTGGTTCAGTTACACAAACAGATAAGTCACTGGATGAAGTCCGCCTGTGAGAATTGTTCAATTAAAATAATGAAGGAGTGTTAACATTTAATGGGGCGAGTCTACACAGTAACGGGCAGTACCGGATCCACCAACCATTTCAGTGTAACCACAATCGGGCCAAGTCCCGCCCGTTTACTGACGGAAAATCACTACAATCCGCGATCTCCCAGTCGGGAAGTAAAAATACCTGAATAGAATAAGGTAGTTAACACACCCTATAAAATATTTGGTAGTATATCTGAGAAACACTTTCCAAGGTTGATTTGTTCACATTGCCGACAAGAACACACAGCTACTGAAACTAGATTCCTCTCAGATCAAATACATAAAAGGTCTTGTGAAGCCAATTAGCCCAAATGTAAATAATATTGGAGACAAAAGGTTGATGGTAAAACAAGGTTGCACCTTCAAAGGAGGGAGACAGTTTCTGTCACATGTTTACTTTCTGATGCACAATCCATTTCTTCCCCGTCCTTCTATCCTGAAGGCACTGACTCATACCAGCATAGATCCTGGGAAAACACGACAATCACAGGCGATCCTTCCTAACCCGATCCCCACAACAGGCGCGCCCTTCAGCAGAAGTCAGTGGATTACAGTCAGGAGTGACATGTGCCTGTTTGACCGCTGCCTGGTGAGGTAGCAGCAAGGAATGATTAAGTGCCCAGACTCGGCCGTTCAGCACATCGCAAGGATGAGTTTCTCGGTCCATTTACCATCCAGACAAGAATGGGATGTTCTAAGTAAATCACAAAGCAGGGAAGAATAACATGCAATGTTTACAAAGTTTGTACCACGGACAACAACTAGTTAACCATTCTGTTAGTTACATGATAGCTGCTGATAGTCACCCACCAGGTACTCCAATTGTTGCCAGAATAGGGTAATAAACGGCTCCTATCTCTGCAATTCGTGAAGAAGGCATTTCTGAATGGAGACAATTTTATTCGGTGCTGTATAAAAGCTTTCAAATTGCAACAATCAGCTAACAATCTTAAAATACCAGTAATATAGTGTAGGTAAACCCTTAGTGGGACAATTAGATCACATCCCTACTGACATTACTTACAAACACTTGAACAAACAGGTTTTGTTCCCATGTGATGTTTAACTATCACTGTCATTGAGGTGATGAAACATTACACATCGACCAGCTGAGTAACCTTTTGGAACAATGAATGGTGCAATGACAGAGCCACAATTTCTGAGTTTAAAACATTACATGCAAAATGCAATCCCAAGCACACCTTACAAGAAATATCAAATCCTAGTTCATCAATGTGACATTTTTAATGGCATCCCCTGTACTCCCATTCCCGTACTCCCATGCTGGTCCTGCTACTACCACTATCGCCTTACCATCCACTTTCTCACAATCCCTGTTACATTGTTTCAGTCATGGCCCCTCATTCTGTCCCTATTAATGTCCAGAACTCTCTCCTCCTCAACCTCATTCTACTTGTCTTGCCAAGTCACTCCCTGTGATTCAATCTCCCTCTTTCATTCGCTCTGTGTTTTCAACTTAATTTTCTTTCTGATTTTTTCTCTTGCTGACGCTATTTGATTCAAAATAATTTAAAACACTGAGATTGACAGATTTGTGTTTGGTAAGTGTATCAAGGGGTTGTATATGCTTGCCTGTTCACTGTGTGATGTCTGTAACACTGTTATGCAACACTGAATGTACCTTTACACTGTACACACCTTACCTGTACACCAGAGAGTACTGCTGCTGGAGACCTAAGGGCTACCTGCACACTGCAGGTAACCCAGTATATAAAGGAGCTCACAGCTTGGTGTCCTCACTCAAGGAGCTGCAAATAAAGGACTACAGGTCTACACAGTTTTAGTAGCATACCCTACCTCGGGAGTCATTTGTTAAAGGTGTTTACATACACGAAACGAAGGATATGGAACAAGAGCGTGTAAATGGAGTTGAATTACAGAAGCCATGATCTGACTGTAAGGCTGAACAGGTTCGAGGGACTGGATGACCAACTTCTGTTACTACGTTGAGATAATTTTCAGGTTCTGTATTGCTGTCCATAGCGCACACTCCGAGTTAATTGTTGCTAACAATAAAGAACGTGCACATTATATTCACACAGTTGTTTGACTTATTTTTGTGCCAGCTGAATGAAATTGACATTACGTTCTGACTAATCTTTGCACCTTGGAGAAAGTCAGACAGGCATCGTCTGGAAATCTTTGCTACTCATCATCTTCCCACTGTTGTGATGTGTGGATGTCTCTGACTGGCAGATTTTTACAAGTATTTGGCCTTCTCGTTCAACTTCAAACCTCCATGGATCTTACCTGCCAAATATGTGTTTCGAGGTTGACAGCTGTGTCTCTGTGAAGATAATTGTGAGCTTTCTAGCGAAGCCAAGACCATTGATTCTTCATAGTCATGTTTCGGAAACATTCTGTGGCCCGTGTTTTGAAATCTGGCTTTTTATTGTGCTGCTCTTTACTTTGCTCATCACTCATTCTGGTCACTAACTGGACTACTATGATTCCCAAATTGGAGTTACAATCTAGGACAGTGGTTCTCAACTGGTGTTCCGTGGCACAGTGTTGTGCTGTGATCCCTTCACAGGTGTGCTACCAAATTGTGTAAAAGTATGGTGGACTTTAGCTGATTTCACAATGAAACACAAACCATTTAACTCTGAAACAGAAGGGGAGGAGGAGAGAGACAGACAGACAGACACAAATGTCATCTACCTATATATATGATGCCACTGCTGTAGTAAACATTGCCAATATTGACAAATAACTATCTATTATCTCTACTATTATCAAAAAAACTATGTTCTAGAGTTGTACAAGTAATAATGACAAGAGACAACACACACAAATAACTTAAATTTCCATACTAAGAGCAAAATCCTTTGGCAAAAGTTGTTTTCTTTGAGTACTCGACACCAGACCCCCGTCTCCCCCCCCTCCCCCATTCCTTTACTCCCTCCCATTACTGATAGAGAAGTACGAGTGCCTACCATCGAATGAGACTGTGTGTGTGTGTGTGTGTATAAGCGTGTGTATGTATATTTACGTTTGTGTATGTATGTGCGTCTGTACCAAGGAGGTAGCCAGGGGGGGCACTTGGGCCTTGGCCACCCCCAATCCAAAACAATAGTATTACATTTTTCATGTGAAAAGCTTAAAATTTGATTATTAATTTGGATGAATGAAATGAAAGACGAGTCGAACACATATGCAGTAAAAAGTGTAGTTTTTATAATACAATATCAAAAAATATTTAATTACATTTAACCACATTCTTATTTATATTTTGTTATTCTTGTTTATTGATCTGCAGCTTGATGTGTGGCCAGGACTGGAGGCATCTTTGATGCTTTGACCTGATATAGTGGCAATTAGCGGCTCCTTTGATGTATGCGGCATCCAATTTGACCTGGCCTAGCCACCCTAGTGGTTCCTTTGATTTTTGAGAGTTGGCTTTTAGTATATTTTGACCATAGTCAAAATCAAAACTTCCTGTTCAACTCTAGGTTCGTTTCTGTCTGGACCCTCTGGAGTTTGGAAATTGGAAGACTCAGTTCGTGTCTTTCTGGAGTTTGTTCACTCAGACGAATAAAGTTTGTCCTCTCCAATGGACAAATTCATCATAAGAAAATATAAAAATGAGCAAGGAGATATCAATGACAGTGCCACTACAAGTGGCACCAGTAGGCCTACAACCAATGCTGGTACAAGCAGTGCCGAACCAAATCCTAAAAAATCCAAAATTCATCGTCAATATATGGAGGATTATTTGAGGTGGTTTTTCATGGACAGGAGAAGAAGAATGCCCCATTCCACTGTGTGTTGTGTGCGGCGAAAAACTGTCGAACAGTGCAATGGTTCCCAGTAACTTGAAACGTCATTTTACGATGAAACATGCACATCTTACAACAAAAGATCAGACTTATTTTAGGAGATTGATGGCAACGCAATCAAAACAAGTGAAGTATTTGGAAAAAATTGTTAAGTTGTCAGATATGGTTCAAATTGCTTCTTATGAAGTTGCTGAATTAATAGCGCAGCAAATGAAGCCTCATACTATAGCTGAGTCACTTATTTTGCCTGCATGTCGTAACATTGTCAAAATAATGCTTGGTGATGAAACGGAACAAGAAATTGCAAAAATTCCGCTGTCTGACGATACAATTCAGAGAAGGATAAATGATATGTCATCTAACATTGAAGAAAATGTAGCCGAGAAACTTACAAACTCGAATTTTGCTTTGCAAATCGACGAGTCCACCGACATTAGTGGTAAAGCACAATTATTAGCATTTGTTCGCTTCATTCATGAAAACGAGATATTGAACCAATTTCTGTGCTGCAGAGAACTTCCAGAAAATACTAGAGGTCAAGACATATTTGATTCTGTGAATTCATATTTAGAAGACTTGAAAATTTCATGGAACTCATGTGTTGGAATCTGCACGGACGGTGCTCCATCTATGGTGGGATGTGTCAAAGGATTCATTACGCTCACAAAAAAACATAACCCAAATATATTATTCACCCATTGCTTGTTGCAAAGACCTTACTGCTAGAATTAAAATCTGTGTTAGATCAAGTTGTTAATATTGTAAATTATATAAAATTAAGACCTTTAAAAACTCGCTTGTTGAAACAGCTCTGCAAAGCTATGGATGCACAGCATGAATGTTTACTTTTGCGTACAGAGGTAAGATGGCTTTCAAGGGGAAAAGTCTTATGTTGTGTATTTGAACTTAAAGAAGAATTGTCAGTATTTTTTGAAAGAGAAGGAAACGATACCGTTTGCAAATACCTTAAGAGTGAAATGTGGTGTGCTAAGTTAGCATATTTGGCAGGTATATTTAATTGTCTTAACAGCATTAATACCAGTATGCAAGGGTAAAATGAAAACATTCTCACCTCTACAGACAAGCTATTAGCTTTTCAGAAAAAAATTTCTATCTGGAAAAAGAGAGCAACAGAAAAAAATCTTGAAATGTTCCCTTTGATACCAAATCACAGTATTAAAAAGGTTGCTCCTGTCGTGATAGAGCATTTGGCATCACTGGAAGACAACATCAAAAAATATTTTCCATCTTTGGATGTAGAGAAGTATGATTGGGTAAGAAATCAATTTTCTCCAATTAGTACGTCAGATTTTGATTTTACTTTGCCAGAAGAAGAATTGACTTCTATTTCTACAGACCATGGTCTTAAAATGAAACATTCAGATATGTCTCTTGATGCGTTCTGTATTTCTATTAAAGAAGAATATCCTGAAATATCAAAAAAAAAAGCCTTGATAATTCTGATGCAGTTTTCAACATCATATCTCTGCGAATTAGGATTCTCAACTCTTACGAACATCAAATGCAAAAAATGGGACAAACTAAGTGAAGTTGAACATGAAATGAGAGTCGCCTTATTGGTTATAAGTCCTAATATAAGTGACATAAGTAAAAAACGTCAGGCTCAAGTATTACATTAAAATACTAATTAATCTATAATTAATGTGAGGAATTATTATTATAGTTTATTATTTTATTTTTACATTCAGAATAAAAAATAAATAACATACATGTATATCTTCATATACTGTGATTAATAAAATGTTTTTAAAATTTTCTGAAACTTGCTTTTTTTTTAACCTGTGTTCACCGCTTAATCCCTTCAAGTGTGCCGCCAAAAATTCTAGCATTCGAAAGTGTGCCGTGAACACAAAAAGGTTGAGAACTACTGATCTAGGAAGTAAACATCAGGATTCCATTTTCATGTGTTTAGAATCAGGAAAAGAGCGGTTGCTGTTTTGAGGTGTGTTGTGAATGATAGGTACCATAGCAGCAGTCAGATGACGTGAACCAAAGACTTCCAGAACTGTGTCAGTCTCTGTCTTTCTCTGGTGTGTGAATATAAGCTGGACAGCAATGCAAATTTCATTCACCTTGCAGAAAAAGAGCGAGTAACAATTGTTTTTAACCCGGTGTGTGAACAATATTAAAGTTGAAAAGTGCTGTAACTGTAGTCGTTTGGCATTATTATTGTACATTTATATATTCCTTGTTAAATCACGGCGACGATAACAGAGTGCCTATTTTACAAGTAATCCAAAAGTTTACAATACAAATCCGGAGAATGTGAGTCAAATCCCACCGTGGCAATTTGTGTAATTGAATTCATATTAAAAAGAAGAAACATAAGAACATAAGAATTATGAACAGGAGTAGGCCATCTAGCCCCTCGAGCCTGCTCCGCCATTCAATAAGATCATGGCTGATCTGGCCGTGGACTCAGCTCCACTTACCTGCCCGCTCCCCGTAACCCTTAATTCCCTTATTGGTTAAAAATCTATCTGTGACTTGAATACATTCAATGAGCTAGCCTCAACTGCTTCCTTGGGCAGAGAATTCCACAGATTCACAACCCTCTGGGAGAAGAAATTCCTTCTCAACTCGGTTTTAAATTGGCTCCCCCGTATTTTGAGGCTGTGCCCCCTAGTTCTAGTCTCCCCGACCAGTGGAAACAACCTCTCCGCCTCTATCTTGTCTATCCCTTTCATTATTTTAAATGTTTCTATAAGTTCAC
Source organism: Pristiophorus japonicus (assembly GCF_044704955.1). NCBI lineage: Eukaryota > Metazoa > Chordata > Chondrichthyes > Pristiophoridae > Pristiophorus > Pristiophorus japonicus. The sequence goes on along the minus strand of NC_091987.1, from coordinate 136,675,151 downwards.
CCCTCATCCTTCTGAACTCCAACGAGTAAAGACCCAGTCTATTCAATCTATCATCATAAGGTAAACCCCTCATCTCCGGAATCAGTCTCGTGAATCGTCTCTGTACCACCTCCAAAGCCAGTATATCCTTCCTTAAGTAAGGTGACCAAAACTGCACGCAGTACTCCAGGTGCGGCCTTACCAATACCCTATACAGTTGCAGAAGGACCTCCCTGCTTTTGTACTCCATCCCTCTCGCAATGAAGGCCAACATTCCATTTGCCTTCCTGATTACCTGCTGCACCTGCAAACTAACTTTTTGGGATTCATGCACAAGGACCCCCAGGTCCCTCTGCACCTCAGCATGTTGCAATTTCTCCCCATTCAAATAATATTCCCCTTTACTGTTTTTTTTCCCAAGGTGGATGACCTCACACTTTCCGACATTGTATTCCATCTGCCAAACCTTAGCCCATTCGCTTAACCTATCCAAATCTCTTTGCAGCCTCTCTGTGTCCTCTACACAACCCGCTTTCCCACTAATCTTTGTATCATCTGCAAATTGTGTTACACTACACTCTGTCCCCTCTTCCAGGTTATCTATGTATATTGTAAACAGTTGTGGTCCCAGCACCGATCCCTGTGACACACCACTAACCGTCGATTTCCAACCCGAAAAGGACCCATTTATCCAGACTCTCTGCTTTCTGTTCGCCAGCAATTCTCTATCCATGCTAATACATTTCCTCTGACTCTGTGTACCTCTATCTTCTGCAGTAACCTTTTGTATGGCATCTTATCGAATGCTTTTTGGAAATCTAAATACACCACATCCATCGGTACACCTCTATCCACCATGCTCATTATATCCTCAAAGAATTGCAGTAAATTAGTTAACCATGATTTCCCCTTCATGAATCCATGCTGCGTCTGCTTGATTGCACTATTCCTATCAAGATGTCCCGCTATTTCTTCCTTAATGATAGTTTCAAGCATTTTCCCCGATGTTAAACTCACCGGCCTTTAGTCTGACCCCTTTTTTAAACAGAGGCGTTACATTAGCTGCTTTCCAATCCGCTGGTACCTCCCCAGAGTCCAGAGAATTTTGGTAGATTATAACAAATGCATCTGCTATAACTTCCGCCATCTCTTTTAATACCCTGGGATGCATTTCATCAGGACCAGGGGATTTGTCTACCTTGAGTCCCATTAGCCTGTCCAGCACTACCCCCCAAGTGATAGTGATTGTCTCAAGGTCCTCCCTTCCCACATTCCTGTGACCAGCAATTTTTGGCATGGTTTTTGTGTCTTCCACTGTGAAGACCAAAGCAAAATAATTGTTTCAGGTCTCAGCCATTTCCACATTTCCCATTATTAAATCCCCCTTCTCATCTTCTAAGGGACCAACATTTACTTTAGTCACTCTTTTCCGTTTTATATATCTGTAAAAGCTTTTACTATCTGTTTTTATGTTTTGCGCAAGTTTACCTTCGTAATCTATCTTTCCTTTCTTTATTGCCTTTTTAGTCATTCTTTGCTGTTGTTTAAAATTTTCCCAATCTTCTAGTTTCCCACGAACCTTGGCCACCTTATACGCATCGGTCTTTGATTTGATACTCTCCATTATTTCCTTGGTTATCCACAGCTGGTTATCCCTTCTCTTACCACCCTTCTTTTTCACTGGAATATATTTTTGTTGCGCACTATGAAAGAGCTCCTTAAAAGTCCTCCACTGTTCCTCAATTGTGCCACCGTTTAGTCTGTGTTTCCAGTCTACTTTAGCCAACTCTGCCCTCATCCCACTGTAGTCCCCTTTGTTTAAGCATAGAACGTTCGTTTGAGACACTACTTCCTCACCCTCAATCTGTATTACAAATTCAACCATACTGTGATCACTCATTCCGAGAGGATCTTTTACTAGGAGATCGTTTATTTTTCCTGCCTCATTACACAGGACCAGATCTAAGATAGCTTGCTCCCTTGTAGGTTCTATAACATACTATTCTAAGAAACAATCCCGTATGCATTCTATGAATTCCTCCTCCAGGCTACCCCGTGCGATTTGAGTTGACCAATCGATATGTAGGTTAAAATCCCCCATGACTACTGCCGTTCCTTTTTCACATGCCTCCATTATTTCCTTGATTATTGCCCACCCCACCGTGAAGTTATAATTTGGGGGCCTATAAACTAAGCCCACCAGTGACTTTTTCCCCTTACTATCTCTAATCTCCACCCACAATGATTCAACATTTTGTTCATTAGAGCCAATATCGTCTCTCACAACTGCCCTGATATCATCCTTTATTAACACAGCTACCCCATCTCCTTTCCCTTCTTGCCTATCTTTCCGAATCGTCAGATACCCCGTATGTTTAATTCCCAGTCTTGGCCACCCTGCAACCATGTTTCTGTAATGGCCACCAAATCATACCCATTTGTAATGATTTGTGCCGTCAACTCATTTACTTTATTTCGAATGCTGCGTGCGTTTAGGTAGAGTGTTTTAATCCTAGTTTTTAAACCATGATTTCTAGTTTTGACCCCTCCTGCAGCTCCTTTATATTCAGTGGCCCTTTTTGTTTTTTATCTTGGGTTTCTCTGCCCTCCACTTTTACTCATCTCCTTTCTGTCTTTTGCTTTTGCCTCCTTTTGGTTTCCCTCTGTCTCCCTGCATTGGTTCCCATCCCCCTGCCATATTAGTTTAACTCCTCCCCAACAGCACTAGCAAACACTCCCCCTCGGGCATTGGTTCCGGTCCTGCCCAGGTGCAGACCGTCCAGTTTGTACTGGTCCCACCTCCCCCAGAACCTGTTCCAATGCCCCAGGAATTTGAATCCCTCCCTGCTGCACCACTGCTCAAGCCACATATTCATCTGCGCTATCCTGTGATTCCTACTCTGACTAGCACGTAGCACTGGTAGCAATCCCGAGATTATTACTTTTGAGGTCCTTCTTTTTAATTTATCTCCTAGCTCCTTAAATTCGTCTAGTAGGACCTCATCCCTTTTTTTACCTATGTCATTGGTACCAATGTGCACCACAACAACTGGCTGTTCTCCCTCCCTTTTTAGAATGTCCTGCACCTGCTCCGAGGCATCCTTGACCCTTACACCAGAGAGGCAACATACCATCCTGGAGTCTCGGTTGCGGCCGCAGAAACACCTATCTATTCCCCTTACAATTGAATCCCCTATCACTATCGCTCTCCCACTCTTTTTCCTGTCCTCCTGTGCAACAGAGCCAGCCACGGTGCCATGAACTAAACATCTGCAATAAAAAGTGACCATGAGGCTGCCGCATTGGTAGCTGGTTCACTAATGTCGTTTAGGGAAGGAAACCCACCATCCTTAACCCTGGCCTATATGTGACTCTTAACTGCCCCCTGAAATGGCCCAGCAAGCCACTCAGTTGCATCAAAACGCGAAAGAAAAGGCTAATAAAAATGAAACCGAACAGTCCTAGTCAGTAAATTCAGTCACCAAAAAGGCCACCCAGTCCAGTAGGCCATGCAAACTCAGCTGACATCCAGCAACTGGTGCAAAAGGCGGTAGAGCTGTCTGATGGGCAAGTCAAGCCCACAGAACAATACCTATCAGAAAATAGCCCATCATCATCCATGGTATGGACTATCTCACCGGCTGGTCTGAACTACCTGAAGTGGGTATATAGATTGGTGAGAGTCGCCTGGGATATCCTCAACAATGAATCTGGCCTACAGGATGTCTTATGACTTTAAATCAAACACGGACAATGAAACCTCTTGCTGATGACCACCTACCGGCCTCCCTCAGCTGAGGAATCAATATTCTTCCATGTTGAATACCCCTTCGAGGAAGTACAGAAAGAATCAAGAGCACATAATATATTGTGCATGGGTTTTCAATGTTGATCACTAAGAATGGCTCGGTAACACCACAACGGACCGAGCTGGCTGTATCCTGAAGGATAAAGCTGCCCGAATGGGCTTCTGCTAGTCAGTGAGAGAACCAACATGAAGAAACAATGTAATTGGCTTCATCCTAATCAATCTATCTGTCGCAGGTGCATCTGTTGATAACAATATTGGTAGCAGTGACCACCACGAAGTCCAAGAAATTCGTCTCAGGTGAAAGTGCAAAACGGGCAGTATCACGGTCGATGGAATTGAATATCGCATGTAACAGGTGGTATCATGGTAAATGGAGCCCAATGTCATGTGTAACGGGCGGTATCATGGTCAATGGAATTGAATATCGCGTGTAACAGGCAGTATCACGTTAAATAGAACTCAATATTGTGTGTAACGGGCGGTATCATGGTCAATGGTACTTAATATCGTGTGTAACGGGTTTATAGATAGGTTAAGTCAGTGGGCAAAAATTTGTCAGATGGTGTATAATGTGGGAAAATGTGAGGTTATCCACTTTTGCAGGAAGAATAAAAAAAGAGACTACAAAATGCTGAGGTACAGAGGCAACCGGGGGGCCTTGTACATGAAACACAAAAAGTTAGCATGTAGGTACAGCAAGTAATTAGGAAGGCAAACAGAATGTTGTCCTTTATTTCAAGGGGGATGTAGTAGAAAAGTAGGGAAGTCTTGCTATAAATGTACAGGGCATTGGTGAGACCATACCTGGAGTGCTGTGTGCAGTTTTGGTCCTATTTAAGAAGGGATATACTTGCATTGGAGACAGTTCAGAGAAACATAGAAACATAGAAAATAGGTGCAGGAGTAGGCCATTCGGCCCTTCGAGCCTACACCACCATTCAATATGATCATGGCTGATCATGCATTTCAGTATCCTATTCCTGCTTTCTCTCCATACCCCTTAATCGCGTTAGCTGTGAGGGCCACATCTAACTCCCTTTTGAATATATGTAATGAACTCTCTGCGGTAGAGAATTCCACATGTCCACAAAGCTCTGAGTGAAGAAGTTCCTCCTCATCTCGGTCCTAAATGGCTTACCCCTTATCCTTAGACTGTGACCCCTGGCTCTGCACTTCCCCATCATCGGAAACATTCTTCCTGCATTTAACCTATCCAATCCCGTCAGAATTTTATATGTTTCTATGAGATCCTTTCTCATTCTTCGAAATTCCATTGAATACAAGCCGAGCCGATCCAGTCTTTCTTCATATGCCCTGTCATCCCGGGAATCAGTCTGGTGAACCTTCCCTGCACTCCCTCAATAGCAAGTATGTCCTTCCTCAGATTAGGAGAACAAAACTGTACACAATATTCAAGATGTGGCCTTACCAAGGCCCTGTACAACTGTAGGAAGACCTCCCTCCTATACGCGAATCATCTCGCTATGAAGGCCAACATCTCATTTGCCTTCTTCACTGCCTGCTGCACCTGTATGCCAACCTTCAATGACACCCAGGTCTTGTTGCACCACCCCCTTTACCAATCTGATAATAATCAGCCCTCCTGTTTTTACCACCAAAGCGGATAACCTCACATTTGTCCACATTCTACCGCATCTACCATATATTTACCCACTCACCTAACATGTCCAAGTCACCCTGCAGCCTCTTAGCGTTCTCCTCACAGCTTACACTACCACTCAGCTTAGTGTCATCTGCAAACTTGGAGATATTACATTTAATTTCTTTGTCTGAATCATTAATGTATATTGTAAACAGCTGGGGTCACAGCACTGAACCATGCGGTACCCCACTAGTCACTGCCTGCCATTCTGAAAAGGACCCGTTTATTCCTATTCTCTGCTTCCTGTCTGCCAACCAGTTCTCTATCCATCTCAGTACATTACCCCCAATACCATATGCTTTATTTTGCACACTAATCTCTTATGTGGGACCTTGTCAAAAGCCCTTTGAAAGTCTAAATACACCACATCCACTGCCCCTCCTTGTCCACTCTACGAGTTACATCCTCAAAAAATTCTAGAAGATTTGTCATGCATGTGTTTGCTAGATTGATTCCTGAGATGAAGGGGTTGTCTTATGAAGAAAGGTTAAGCAGGCTGGGCCTATACACATTGCAATGTTCAAGATTCTGAGGGGGCTAGAAAGGACCGAGAGGATGTTTCCCCTTGTGGTGGAATCTAGAATTGGGGGCAAAGTTTCAGAATAAGGGGTCGCCCATTTAAAACGGAGATGAGGAGGAATGTCTTCTCTTAGAGGGTTGTGAATCTTTGGAATTCTCTACCCGAGAGATCTGTTGAGGCTGGGTCATTGAGTATATTTAAGGTAGAGATAGACAGGTTTTTGAATGATCGGGAAGTCAAGGGTTATGGGGTGCGGGCAGGAAAGTGGAGTTGAGGCCAAGATCAGATCAGCTATGATCTTATTGAATGGTGGAGCAGGCTCGAGGAGCCAAATGTCCTACTCCTGCTCCTATTTCTTATGTTCTTATGTTCTTATGTTCTTATGTTCTTATTTCATATACATTCTTAACCACTTTATCTATCTACCCTGCTACATTCAGGGATCTGTGGACATGCACTCCAATGTCCCCCTATTCCTCTACACTTCTCAATATCCCATCATTTATTGAGTATTTCCTTGCCTTTTTAGCCCTCCCCAAATTCATTACCTCACACTTCTCCAGATTTAATTCCATTTGCCACTTTTCTGTTCACATGAACAGTTAATTGATATCTTCCTGCAGTCTACAGCTTTCTTACATAAGAACATAAGAAATAGGAGCAGGAGTAGGCCATACGGCCCCTCGAGCCTGCTCCGCCATTTAATACGATCTTGGCTGATCCAATCATGGACTCAGGTCCACTTTCCTGCCCGCTCCCCATAACCCCTTATTCCTTTATCGGTTAAGAAACTATCTATCTCTCTCTTAAATTTATTCAATGTCCCAGCTTCCACAGCTCTCTGAGGCAGCGAATTCCACAAATTCGCAACCCTCCGAGAAAATAAATGTTTCCTCATCTCAGTTTTAAATGGGCAGCCCCTTATTCTAAGATTATGACTCCTAGTTCTAGTCTCCCCCATCAATGGAAACATTCCCTCTGCATCCAACTTGTCAAGCCCCCTCATAATCTTATACATTTTGATAAGATCACATCTCAATCTTCTGAATTCTAAAGAGTAGAGGTCCAACCTACGCAACCTTTCCTTATAAGTCAACCCCCTCCTTCCCGGAATCAACCTAGTGAACCTTCCCTGAAATCCCTCCAAAGCAAGTATATCTTTTCGTAAGTATGGAAACCAAAACTGTATGCATTATTCCAGGTATACCCTGTATAATTGTAGCAAGGCTTCCCTGATTTTATACTCCATCTCCTTTGCAATAAAGGCCAAGATTCTATAAGCATTCCTGATCATTTGCTGTACCTGCATACTAAACTTTTGTGTTTCATGCACAAGTACCCCCCAAGTCCCGCTGTACTGCAGCACTTTGCAATCTTTCTCCATTTAAATAATAACTTGTTGTTTGATTTTTTTTCTGCCAAAGTGCATGACCTCACACTTTCCAACATTATACTCCATCTGCCAAATCTTTGCCCACTCACTTAGCCTGTCTTTGTCCTTTTGCAGAGTTTTTGTGTCCTCCTCACACATTGCTTTTCCTCCCTTATTTGTATCATCAGAAAACTTGGCTACATTACACTCGGTCCCTTCTTCCAAGTTGTTATTATCGATTTTAAATAGTTGGGGTCCAAGCACTGATTCCTGCAGTACCCCATTAGTTAGTGGTTGCCAATCCGAGAATGAACCATTTATCCCAACTCTCTGTTTTCTGTTCTTTAGCCAATCCTCTATTCATGCTAATATATTACCCCCAACCCCATGAACTTTTATCTTGTGCAGTAACCTTTTATTTGGCACCTTGTCAAATGCGTTCTGGAAGTCCAAATATATCACACCCACTGGTTCCCCTTTATCTACCCTCTTAGTGCAATAAACGTACGGCAGTTATCATGGGTGACTTTAATCTATATATAGATTGGGCTAACCAAACTAGTAGCAATACGGTGGAGTAGATTTCCTGGAGTGTATAAGGGATGGCTTTCTCGACCAATATATCGAGGAACCAATTGAGAGCCGGCTATCCTGGACTGGGTGTTGTGTAATGAGAGAGGATTAATTAGCAATCTTGTTGTGCGACGCCCCTTAGGAAAGAATGACCATAGTATGGTAGAATTTTTCATTAAGATGGAGAGTGACACAGTTAATACAGAGACTCAAGTCCTGAACTTAAAGAAAAGTAACTTCAACGGTATGAGACGTGAATTGGCTAGGATAGACTGGCGAATGATACTTAAAGGGTTGACGGTGGATAGGCAATGGCAGACATTTAAAGATCACATAGATGAACTTCAACAATTATACATCCGTGTCTGGCATAATAATAAAATGGGGAGGGTGGCTCAACCGTGGCTTACAAGGGAAATTAGGCATAGTGTTAAATCCAAGGAAAAGGCAAATAAAAAATTGGCCAAAAAAAGCAGCAAATCTGAGGACTGGGAGAAATATAGAATACAGCAGAGGACAAATGGTTTAATTAGGAGGGGGAAAATACAATATGAGAGTAAGCTTGCAGGGAACATAAAAAGTGACTGCAAAAGCTTCTACAGATATGTGAAGAGAAAAAGATTAATGAAGACCAATGTAGGTCCCTTACAGTCAGAATCAGGTGAAATCATAATGGGGAACAAAGAAATGACAGACCAAATGAACAAATACTTTGGTTCTGTCTTCACAAATAAGGGAGACACAAATAACCTTCCAGAAATACTAGGGGACCGAGGGTCGAGTGAGAAGGAGGAACTAAAGGAAATCCTTATTATTCAACAAATTGTGTCAGGGAAATTGATGGGATTGAAGGCCGATAAATCCCCAGGGCCTGATAGTCTGCATCCCAGAGTAATTAAGGAAGTGGACCTCGAAATAGTGGATGCATTGTTGGTCATTTTCCAACATTCTTTCGACTCTGGATCAGTTCCTATGGACTGGAGGGTAGCTAATGTAAACCGACTTTTTAAAAAAGGAGGGAGAGAGAAAACAGGGAATTATAGACTGATCAGCCTGACATCGGTGGTGGGGAAAATGTTGGATCAATTATTAAAGATGTAATAGCAGCGCATTTGGAAAGCTGTGACAGGATGGGTCCAAGTCAGCATGGACTTATGAAAGAGAAATCATGCTTCACAAATCTTCTAGAATTTTTTAAGGATGTAACTAGCAGAGTGGGCAAAAGGGAGCCAGTGGATGTGGTGTATTTAGACTTTCAAACAGCTTTTGAAAAGGTCCCACATGAAAGATTAGTGTGCAAAATTAAAACACATGGTATTGGGGGTAATGTACTGAAGTGGATAGAGAACTGGTTGGCAGACAGGAAGTAGAGAGTAGGAATAAACGGGTCCGTTTCAGAATTGCAGGCAGTGACTAGTGGGGTACCGCAAGGTTCAGTGCTGGGACCCCGGCTATTTACAATATACATTGATGATTCAGACAAAGGAATTGAAACTAATATCTCCAAGTTTGCAGATGACACTAAGCTGGGTGGCAGTGTGAGCTGTGAGAAGGATGCTAAGAGGCTGCAGGGTGATTTGGACAGGTTAGGTGATTAGGCAAATACATGGCAGATGCAGTATAATGTGGATAAATGTGAGGTTATCCACTTTGGTGATAAAAACAGGAGGGCTGATTATTTTCTGAATGGCGACAGATTGGTAAAGGGGGAGGTGCAACGAGACCTGGGTGTCATGGTACATCAGTCATTGAAGGTTGGCATGCAGGTACAGCAGGCAATAAAGAATGCAAATGGCATGTTGGCCTTCATAGCGACAGGATTCGTTTATATGAAGAGGGAGGTCTTCGTACAGTTGCACAGGGCCTTGGTGAGGCCACACCTTAAATATTATGTACAGTTTTGGTCTCCTAATCTGAGGAAGGACATTCTTGCTATTGAGGGAGTGCAGCGATGTTCACCAGACTGATTCCAGGATGACAGGACTGACATATAAAGAAAGATTGGATCGACTAGGCTTGTATTCAATGGAATTTCGAAGAATGAGAGGGGATCTCATAGAAACATATAAAATTCTGATGGGATTGGACAGGTTAGATGCAGGAAGAATGTTACCGATGTTGGGGAAGTCCAAAACCAGGGGTCACAGTCTAAGGATAAGCGGTAAGCCATTTAAGACCGAGATGAGGAGGAACTTCTTCACTCAGAGAGTTGTGGGCATGTGGAATTCTCTACAGCAGAGAGTTGTTGGGGCCAGTTCATGAGATACATTCAAAAGGGAGTTAGATGTGGCCCTCACAGCTAAAGGGATCAAGGGGTATGGAGAGAATGCAGGAATGGGGTATTGAAATACATGATCAGCCATGATCATATTGAATGGTGGTGCAGGCTCGAAGGGCCAAATGCCCTACTCCTGCACCTATTTTCTGTGTTTCTATGTTACATCCTCAAAGTTCTTCTTCACTCTCAATCACACATACAATTTTTGTATCATCTGAAAACTTCTTAACCATGTCCTCTACATTGAAGTCTAAGTCATTGATATATACCATAAAAAGCAAGAAACCCCTGAGCCCTACAGAACCCCACTGGTAAGTCACAAAATACCTTTGACTATTACCCTTTGCTTCCTGCCACTGAGCCAATTTTGGATTCAACTTGACTCTTTCCCCTGCATCCTGTGGACTTTAACTTTTCTGGCCAGTTTGCCATGTGGGAACTTGTTAAAAGCCCTGCTCACATCCATGTAGACTACATCAAATACACTACCCTCATCGACCCTCCTTGTTACCTCCTCATAAAATTCAATCAATTTAGTCATATACAACCTTCCCTCAGAAAATCCATATTGACTGTCCTTAATTAATCCATGCCTTTCTAAATGACGATTAATATTGTCCCTCAGAATTTTTTCCACCACTGAGGTTAGACTCATTGACACAGTCTATACCATTCTGCCCTTTTAAACAACGGTACAATGTTAGCAGTCCTCTAGTCCTCCAGCACTACACCTATTGTCAGATGGGATTGGACAATGATGAGCAGATCCTCTGCTATTTCCTCCCTTGCTTCTCTTAACAGCCTGGGATATATTTCATTCGGGCCTGGTGATTTATCTACTTTCAAAGATGCTAACCTTTTAATAATTCCTCTCTCACTATGTTGAGCCCATCTAATATTTCACACTCCTTCTCCTTAACTACAATATCTGCATTGTCCTTCTCTTTTGTGAAGATATGCAAAGTATTCATGAAGAACCATACCCATGCCTTCCGCCTGCACACACATTTTAGTCTCTAATAGGCCCTACTCTTTCTTTAGTTATCATCTTGCTCTTTATGTATTTACAAAATGTCTTTGTGTTCTCCTTGATTTTATTGCCAATATTTTTTCATGCCTTTGTTTCCAAATTTCCTTTTTAATTTCACCCCTGCACTTTCTACATTTGTCCAGGCTTTCTGCAGTATTAAGCTCTTGATATCTAACATAAGCTTCCCTTTTCTGCCTTATCCAACCCTATATACTGCTTGACATCCAGTGGACTCTAGATTTGGGAGTCCCACCCTTTTTCTGGAGCCAAACTTGGACAAAAGAGCTGAATTCCAGAGGTGAGGTGAGAATGACTGCCTTTGACATCAAGGCAGCATTTGACCGAGTGTGGCATCAACTGAAGTTAATGGGAATCAGGGGGAAAAATCTCCACTGGCTGGAGTCATACACATCACAAATGAAGCTGGTTGTGGTGGTTTGAGGTCAATCATCACAGCCCCAGGACTGCAGGAGTTCCTCCGGGCAGCATCCTAGGCCCAACCATCTTCCGCTGCTTCATCAATGACCCTCCCTCCATCATAAGGTCAGAAGTGGGGACGTTCGCTGACAACTGCATGGTGTTCAGTGCCATTCGCAACTCCTCAGATAATGGAGCAGTCCATGTCCGCATGCAGCAAGACCTGGACGGACGACATTCAGGCTTGGGCTAATAAGTGGCAAGTAACAGTCACACCACACAAGTGTCAGGCAATGACTATCTCCAACAAGCAAGAGTCTAACCATCGCCCCATGACATTCAACGACATTACCATTGCTGAATCCCCCACCATCAATAACCTGGGGGTCACCATTAACCAGAAACATAACTGCACCAGCCACAGAAACACTGTGGCAACTAGAGCAGGTCAGAGGTTGGGTATTCTGTGGCGAGCGTCTCACCTCCTGACTCCCCAAAGCCTTTCCACCATCTACATGGCACAAGTCAGGTGTGTGATGAAATACTCCCCACTTACATCAATGAGTGCAGTTCCAACAACACTCAAGAAGCTCGACACCATCCAGGACAAAGGAACCCGCTTGATTGGCACCGCATCCACCACCTTAAACATTCACTCTCTCCATCACCGATGTACCGTGGCTGCAATGTGTACCATCTACAAAATGTACTGCAGCAAATCGCCAAGGCTTCTTCGGCAGCACCTCCCAAACCTGATACATCTACCACCTAGAAGGGCAAGGGCAGCAGGTGCATGGGATCACCACCACCTCCACATTCTCCTCAAAGTCACACACCATCCTGACTTGGAAGTATATCACTATTCCTTCATCGTCTCTGGGTCAAAATCCTGGTACTCCCTCCCGAACAGCACTTTGGGAGTACCTTAACTACACGGACTGCAACAGTTCAAGAAGCGGCTCACCACCATCCTATCAAGAGCAGTTAGGGATGAGCAATAAATGCTGGCCTTGCCAGCGACATTCACATCCCGTGAATGAATAAAAAAAAACATATTTTCTCTGAACCCTCACTATCTCATCCTTGAATGCCTCCCACGGCTCTGACAATGATTCATCTTTAAATAGCTGTTTCCAGGAGCCAAATCAGATCTCAGTACAGTAAATTGGCTTTTCCCAATTGAGAACCTTTACTCCTGTTCTATCTCTGTTCTTTTCCATAACTACACTAAATTACTATCACTACCTCCAAAATATTCTCCCATTGATAACCCTCCCACCTGCCCACCTTCATTCCCCAAAATTAATACTGGCTAAAATGTTCTCCTAAATGCATTATAAAAATTCTGCACCCTCTATGCCTTTTACACTGGATTCTATCCCAGTTAACATTAGGGTAGTTGAAATTCCCTACTATTACTGCCCTATTGTTTTTGCTCATCTCAGAAATGTGACAACATATTTGCTCTTGCATCTCCCTCTGACTATTTTGATGTCTACAATAGAAAATAGGCAGAAACATATAAAATAGGTGCAGGAGTAGGCCATTCGGCCCTTCTAGCCTGCACCGCCATTCAATGAGTTCATGGCTGAACATGCAACTTCAGTACCCCATTCCTGCTTTCTCACCATACCTCTTGATCCCCCTAGTAGTAAGGACTTCATCTAACTCCTTTTTGAATATATTTAGTGAATTGGCCTCAACAACTTTCTGTGGTAGAGAATTCCACAGGTTCACCACTCTCTGGGTGAAGAAATTCCTCCTCATCTCGGTCCTAAATGGCTTACCCCTTATCCTTAGACTGTGACCCCTGGTTCTGGACTTCCCCAACATTGGGAACATTCTTCCTGCATCTAACCTGTTTAACCCCGTCAGAATTTTAAACGTTTCTATGAGGTCCCCTCTCATTCTTCTGAACTCCAGTGAATACAAGCCCAGTTGATCCAGTCTTTCTTGATAGGTCAGTCCCGCCATCCCGGGAATCAGTCTGGTGAACCTTCGCTGCACTCCCTCAATAGCAAGAATGTCCTTCCTCAAGTTAGGAGACCAAAACTGTACACAATACTCCAGGTGTGGCCTCACCAAAGCCCTGTACAACTGTAGCAACACCTCCCTTCCCCTGTACTCAAATCCCCTCGCTATGAAGGCCAACATGCCATTTGCTTTCTTAACCGCCTGCTGTACCTGCATGCCAACCTTCAATGACTGATGTACCATGACACCCAGGTCTCTTTGCACCTCCCCTTTTCCTAATCTGTCACCATTCAGATAATAGTCTGTCTCTCTGTTTTTACCACCAAAGTGGATAACCTCACATTTATCCACATTATACTTCATCTGCCATGCATTTGCCCACTCACCTAACCTATCCAATTCGCTCTGCAGCCTCATAGCATCCTCCTCGCAGCTCACACTGCCACCCAACTTAGTGTCATCCGCAAATTTGGAGATACCACATTTAATCCCCTCGTCTAAATCATTAATGTACAGTATAAACAGCTGGGGCCCCAGCACAGAACCTTGCGGTACCCCACTAGTCACTGTCTGCCATTCTGAAAAGTCCCCATTTACTCCTACTCTTTGCTTCCTGTCTGACAACCAGTTCTCAATCCATGTCAGCACACTACCCCCAATCCCATGTGCTTAAACTTTGCACATTAATCTCTTGTGTGGGACCTTGTCGAAAGCCTTCTGAAAGTCCAAATATACCACATCAACTGGTTCTCCCTTGTCCACTCTACTGGAAACATCCTCAAAAAATTCCAGAAGATTTGTCAAGCATGATTTCCCTTTCACAAATCCATGCTGACTTGGACCTATCATATCACCTCTTTCCAAATGCACTGCTATGACATCCTTAATAATTGATTCCATCATTTTACCCACTACTGATGTCAGACTGACCGGTCTATAATTCCCTGTTATCTCTCTCCCTCTTTTTTTAAAAAGTGGGGTTACATTGGCTACCCTCCACTCCATAGGAACTGATCCAGAGTCAATGGAATGTTGGAAAATGACTGTCAATGCATCTGCTATTTCCAAGGCCACCTCCTTAAGTATTCTGGGATGCAGTCCATCAGGGATTTATCGGCCTTCAATCCCATCAATTTCCCCAACACAATTTCCCGACTAATAAAGATTTCCCTCAGTTCCTCCTTCTTACTAGACCCTCTGACCCCTTTTATATCCGGAAGGTTGTTTGTGTCCTCCTTAGTGAATACCGAACCAAAGTACTTGTTCAATTGGTCCGCCATTTCTTTGTTCCCCGTTATGACTTCCCCTGATTCTGACTGCAGGGGACCTACGTTTGTCTTTACTAACCTTTTTCTCTTTACATATCTATAGAAACTTTTGCAATCCGTCTTAATGTTCCCTGCAAGCTTCTTCTCGTACTCCATTTTCCCTGCCCTAATCAAACCCTTTGTCCTCCTCTGCTGAGTTCTAAATTTCTCCCAGTCCCCGGGTTCACTGCTATTTCTGGCCAATTTGTATGTCACTTCCTTGGCTTTAATACTATCCCTGATTTCCCTTGATAGCCATGGTTGAGCCACCTTCCCTTTTTTATTTTTACGCCAGACAGGAATGTACAATTGTTGTAGTTCATCCATGCGGTCTCTAAATGTCTGCCATTGCCCATCCACAGTCAACCCCTTCAGTATCATTCGCCAATCTATCCTAGCCAATTCATGCCTCATACCTTCAAAGTTACCCTTCTTTAAGTTCTGGACTATGGTCTCTGAATTAACTGTTTCATTCTCCATCCTAATGCAGAATTCCACCATATTATGGTCACTCTTCCCCAAGGGGCCTCGCACAACGAGATTGCTAATTAATCCTCTCTCATTACACAACACCCAGTCTAAGATGGCCTCCCCCCTAGGGGTTCCTCAACATATTGGTCTAAAATACCATCCCTTATGCACTCCAGGAAATCCTCCTCCACCGTATTGCTTCCAGTTTGGTTCGCCCAATCTATGTGCATATTAAAGTCACCCATTATAACTGCTGCACCTTTATTGCACGCACCCCTAATTTCATGTTTGATGCCATCCCCAACATCACTACTACTGTTTGGAGGTCTGTACACAACTCCCACTAACGTTTTTTGCCCTCTGGTGTTCTGCAGCTCTACCATATAGATTCCACATCATCCAAGTTAATGTCCTTCCGAACTATTGCCTTAATTTCCTCCTTAACCAGCAATGCTACCCTACCTCCTTTTCCTTTTATTCTATCTTTCCTGAATGTTGAATACCCCTGGATGTTGAGTTCCCAGCCCTGATCATCCTGGAGCCACGTCTCCGTAATCCCAATCACATCATATTTGTTAACATCTATTTGCACAGTTAATTCATCCACCTTATTGCGGATACTCCTTGCATTAAAACACAAAGCCTTCAGACTTGTTGTTTTAACACCCTTTGTCCTTTTAGAATTTTGCTGTACAATGGCCCTTTTTGTTCTTTGCCTTGGGTTTCTCTGCACTCCACTTTTCCTCATCTCCTTTCTGTCTTTTGCTTTTGCCTCCTTTTTGTTTCCCTCTGTCTCCCTGCATTGGTTCCCATCCCTCTGCCATATTAGTTTTAACTCCTCCCCAACAGCACTAGCAAACACTCCCCCTAGGACATTGGTTACGATCCTGCCCAGGTGCAGACCGTCCGGTTTGTACTGGTCCCACCTCCCCCAGAACCGGTTCCAATGCCCCAGGAATTTGAATCCCTCCCTGCTGCACCACTGCTCAAGCCACGTATTCATCTGCGCTATCCTACGATTCCTACTCTGACTATCACGTGGCACTGGTAGCAATCCTGAGATTACTACTTTTGAGGTCCTACTTTTTAATTTTGTTCCTAGCTCCTTAAATTCGTTTCGTAGGACCTCATCCCTTTTTTTACCGATGTCGTTGGTACCAATGTGCACCACGACAACTGGCTGATCTCCCTCCCGTTTTAGAATGTCCTGCACCCGCTCCGAGACATCCTTGACCCTTGCACCAGGGAATATACTCCCAGCAGTGTGATTGCCCCTTTTATTGCTTCAGTTCAACCCGTATGGCCTCATTTGATGATCCCTCTAGCACATCATCCCTCCTCACAGCTGCAATAGTTTCTTTAACCAATATGGCGGTTCCCCAGGCTCCCCCCTCGTTTTTAATCTCCCTCTCTATCTCATCTGAAAACCCTGTAACCAGGAATATTGAGCTGCCATTCCTGCCCTTCTTTCAGCCAAGTTTCAGTAAAAGCTACGATGTCATACTTCCACGTGTTTATCTGCACGCTCAGCTCATTGCCTTATTCTCTAAACTCCTTGCATTGAAGTACATGCCATGAAGCACTGCAAATCCCCTTTGTTGTCTAATTTCTAGCCTTTGTTACCTCTGCCTTCCACACTCACGAATTTTCTGCCTTCCATTTCCAACTTTGCTTCTCTCTCTTCTGAATCTACTCTCAGGTTCCCATCCCCCTGCCAAGCTGGTTTGAACCCTCCCTAACAGCACAGCAATGTCCCCCATCCCCCGGGAGTATATTGGTCCCGGCCCTGTTGAGGTCCAACCTGTCTGGCTTGTAAACATCCCACCTCCCCCAGGCCCAGTTCCAATGCCTCAAGCATCTAAAGCCCTCCCTTCTGCACCATCTCTCCAGCCACATGTTCTACTGCTCTATCCTCCTATCCTGTACTTACTAGTATGTGCCACCAAGAATAACCCAGAGATTGCTACCTTTGAGGTCCTGTTTATTAATCTCTTTCCTAGCTCCCTAAAATCTGCCTGCAGGACCTCATCCCTCTTTCTATCAATTTCATTGGTACTGATATGGACCACGAACTCTGACTGTTCACCCTCCCCCCTCAGAATGCCCTGCAGCTGCTCAGTGACATCCTTGATCGTGTCCCCAGGGAGGCAACATACCATCTCGGAGTCACATCTGTGGCCGCAGAAACACTTGTCTGTTCCAATAAATATTGAAGCCCCGTCACTAATGCGTTCCAGACCTTCCTCCTCCCCCCATGTACAGCTGAGCCACCCATGGTGCCATGGCTTTGCTTCTAGCTGTACTCTCAAGAGGAACCAACAGCATCACCAGTATTTCGAACTGAATATCGCTTAGAAGGCAAGATGCACTCAAAGGACTCCTGCACTACCTGTCTGGTCCTCCTTGTCTGTCTGGTGGTCACCCATTCCCTTTTTGTCTGAAAACTGCAGGGTATTCAGCTCCTGCAATGTGCTATCCATGTAGCTCTCATCCTCGCGGATGCACTACCTCATGCCAGCCGCTGCTCAAACTCCGAAACCAGAACTGAAGCTTCTCCAGCTGGCAGCAGTTCCTACAGTTGTCCCGAACATGAGAAGCATTCTTGACTTCCCACGTGGGGCGGGATGTGCATTCGATGGGACTGAGATTCCGTGACATACCTCTATGCAACTAGTTCTAATAATTTAACCATCTTCGCCCCGTATCATTCTATTGAATCTGTGCTACAGCCCCTCCAAGGCCAATATATCCTTCCTGAGATGTGATGCCCAGAACTGGATGCAGTTTTCTAAATGTGGTCCGGCCAGAGCACTGTACTGCTGGAACGTAACTCACACCCCTATTTATTCCAGCCTCTTCGAGATAAGATCCAAAATTCGTTTTGCCTTTTAAATTATTTTTTAGTATTGAGTTACTAAGTCTGCCAAAGCGATTCACTTGCTTCTGAAATTCCATCAACAGTCATGACATTTCTTGCAGGTGCTTTGACCCCATTTGGACCCCACTTATTTATCCTCCGAAGGGGATTGCAATTAATTGTTCGATGTCTGATAGTCATGGGACCATAGTGTGAACTAACATGACACGACTGCGCACTCTCCAACCATAAACCTGCATCTTCCCTTGCTTCATATCTTTCTTCAGTTATTCAGCAGGTGAGTGCAAAAGACAAGGCTGAATCATTTGCAACCAGCTTCAGCCAGAAGTGCCAGATGGATGATCCACCTCACCCTCTTCTTGAGGTTCCCACCATCAGAGAAGGCAGTCTTCAGCCAATTTGATTCACTCCGCGTGATATTACGAAACATCTGAGCACATTGTATACAGCAAAGGCTCTGGGCCCCGACAACATCCCAGGTGCAGCTCTGTAGACTTGTGCTCCAGAACTAGCCGTGCCTCTAGCCAAACTGTTCCAGTTCAGCGACAACACTGGCTTCTATCCAACAAAGTGTAAAATTACCCAGGTACGTCCTATCCACAAAAAGCAGAACAAATCCAATCCAGCCAATTACCATCTCATCCGCCTACTCTCAATCATTATCAGCAAAGTGATGAAAGGGGTCGTCAGCAGTACTATCAAGCCACACTTGCTCCCCACTAACCTGCTCACCGATGCTCAGTTTGGGTTGCGCAAGGACCACTCGGCTCCACACCTCATTACAGCCTTGGACAAAACATGGATAAAGGAGCTGAATTGCAGACATGAGGTGAGTGCCCTTATCATCAAGGCAGCATTTGACCAGTTGTGGTATCACGGAGCCCTCATAAAATTGAAGTCAATGGGAATCAGGGAGAATCCTGTCCACTGGCTGGACTCATATCTAGCACAAAGGAAGATTGTTGTCGTTATTGGAGCTCAATCATCTCAGCCCCAGGACATCATGGCAGGAGTTCATCGGCGCAGTGTCCTCAGCCTGACCATATTCAGCTGCTTCATCAATTACCTTTCCTCCATCATAAGGACAGAAGTGGGAATGTTCACTGATGATTGCACAGTGATCAGTTCCATTCGCAACTCTTCAGATAATGAAGCAGTTCATGCCCGCATGCAGCAAGGCCTGGACAATATTCAGGTATGGGCTGATAAGAGGCAAGTAAGATTCATGCCACGCAAGTTCCAAGCAATGATTATCTCCAAGAAGAGAGAGTCTAACCACCTGCCCTTGCCATCCAATTCCATTAGCATCAACAACATCCTGCGGGTCGCCTGTGGTCTCTTAATTAGCAGAGGAAAGATCGAATGGTTCGAGACTGACACCAATATGGTTTATAATGGCTATTTTATTGTCAACAAGTAAAAGATCAATACATGTGAGTATTTAAGTGGTCGTTAACAGAGTAGGGCAAGGATTGATTTTACCTGCTCCTATCCAGGGTAAGGCCCAACATCCCTTCGCCAGTTGCCTGTCAAGCTGTGCCTTCCTCTGTTGCCTTGACTCCACACTCCTTCGGCCTGACTCCAGTTCTGACCTGACAACTTGAACTGCTGACTGGCTTCTGCTTTTAACCCCAAGGAACAAGAAAGCTGCAGACTGCATTCTTGTCCTTTGCAGAGTAAATTGCATCCATCAATACCTCCATACCATTTCCTGAACCATCACAGTTGTCATTAGCATCTCTGTCTAACAGTTAATGGCAATCCTGTTTGTTGACTATTGCTCAACTTAGCTGTCATTTTTTACTTCAAAGGAAAGTAAATCACATTGAAACCATCTCAGATTATGAATGTGATTTTTCAGATAGTCTGTGTGTTAGTTTCTGCGTCTCCATTCCTCTGGCCAATCTGAAATTAACATCTCACCTGGGATGCCTTCCACACAATCTGGGATGTTGCCGGATCGTCTGCTTGTTCCAGCTTCCCCATTGTCCAGACCGATCTCCAATATTAGCCTATCCTAATCGGGACAATGACACCATGATCTGATCAGCTTCTGACCTGCGTTAGCAGCCTGTGGTTTTAAACAATATCACTTTGTGACTTGCAATGCAGGAAGAAGAATGTTTCCAAGTAAAGGATGTTCATTTTGCTTCTATGTCCAACATTCTTACCAGAAACCTAACTGGATCAGCCACATAAATACTGTGGCTACAGGAGCAGGTTAGAGGCTGGTTATTCTCCAGCGGGTGACTCATCTCCTGACTCCCCAAAGCCTTTCCTCCATCTATAAGGCCACTATCCCCAGTGGAATTTCGAGAATGTCTGCCATAAGAGCATAAGAATTAGGAGCCGGAGTAGGCCACACAACCCCTCGAGCCTGCTCTGTCACTCAGTAAGATCATGGCTGATCATCGTACTCAATTCCACTTTCCCACCTGATCTCCATATCCCTTGATTCCCCGAGAGCCCAAAAATCTATCGGTCTCATTCTTGAATATACTCAAAGGCACAGCACCAACAGCCTTCTGAGGCAGAGAACTCTGAAGATTCACAACCCTCTGAGTGAAGAAATTCCTCTCATCTCGGTCTTAAATGATCTACCCCTTATCCTGAGACTATGCCCCCTAATTCTAGGCACTCCATTCAGGAGAAACAACCTCTCAGCACCTACCATAGAAACATAGAAACATAGAAAATAGGTGCAGGAGTAGGCCATTCGGCCCTTCTAGCCTGCACCGCCATTCAATGAGTTCATGGCTGAACATTCAACTTCAGTACCCCATTCCTGCTTTCTCGCCATACCCCTTGATCCCCCTAGCAGTAAGGACCTCATCTAACTCCTTTTTGAATATATTTAGTGAATTGGCCTCAACAACTTTCTGTGGTAGAGAATTCCACAGGTTCACCACTCTCTGGGTGAAGAAGTTCCTCCGCATCTCGGTCCTAAATGGCTTACCCCTTATCCTTAGACTGTGACCCCTGGTTCTGGACTTCCCCAACATTGGGAACATTCTTCCTGCATCTAACCTGTCTAACCCCGTCAGAATTTTATATGTTTCTATGAGGTCCCCTCTCATTCTTCTGAACTCCAGTGAATACAAGCCCAGTTGATCCAGTCTTTCTTGATAGGTCAGTCCCGCCATCCCGGGAATCAGTCTGGTGAACCTTCGCTGCACTCCCTCAATAGCAAGAATGTCCTTCCTCAGGTTAGGAGACCAAAACTGTACACAATACTCCAGGTGTGGCCTCACCAATGCCCTGTACAACTGTAGCAACACCTCCCTGCCCCTGTACTCAAATCCCCTTGCTATGAAGGCCAACATGCCATTTGCTTTCTTAACCGCCTGCTGCACCTGCATGCCAACCTTCAATGACTGATGTACCATGACACCCAGGTCTCTTTGCACCTCCCCTTTTCCTAATCTGTCACCATTCAGATAATAGTCTGTCTCTCTGTTTTTACCACCAAAGTGGATAACCTCACATTTATCCACATTATACTTCATCTGCCATGCATTTGCCCACTCACCTAACCTATCCAAGTCGCTCTGCAGCCTCACAGCATCCTCCTCGCAGCTCACACTGCCACCCAACTTAGTGTCATCCGCAAATTTGGAGATACTACATTTAATCCCCTCATCTAAATCATTAATGTACAGTGTAAACAGCTGGGGCCCCAGCACAGAACCTTGCGGTACCCCACTAGTCACTGCATGCCATTCTGAAAAGTACCCATTTACTCCTACTCTTTGCTTCCTGTCTGATAACCAGTTCTCAATCCATGTCAGTACACTACCCCCAATCACATGTGCTCTAACTTTGCACATCAATCTCTTGTGTGGGACCTTGTCGAACGCCTTCTGAAAGTCCAAATATACCACATCAACTGGTTCTCCCTTATCCACTCTACTGGAAACATCCTCAAAAAATTCCAGAAGATTTGTCAAGCATGATTTCCCTTTCACAAATCCATGCTGACTTGGACCTATCATGTCACCTCTTTCCAAATGCACTGCTATGACATCCTTAATAATTGATTCCATCATTTTACCCACTACCGATGTCAGGCTGACCGGTCTATAATTCCCTGTTTTCTCTCTCCCTCCTTTTTTAAAAAGTGGGGTTACATTGGCTACCCTCCACTCCATAGGAACTGATCCAGAGTCAATGGAATGTTGGAAAATGACTGTCAACGCATCCACTATTTCCAAGGCCACCTCCTTAAGTACTCTGGGATGCAGTCCATCAGGCCCTGGGGATTTATCGGCCTTCAATCCCATCAATTTCCCCAACACAATTTCCCGGCTAATAAGGATTTCCCTCAGTTCCTCCTCCTTACTAGACCCCCCGACCCCTTTTATAACCGGAAGGTTGTTCGTGTCCTCCTTCGTGAATACCGAACCAAAGTACTTGTTCAATTGGTCCGCCATTTCTTTGTTCCCCGTTATGACTTCCCCTGATTCTGACTGCAGGGGACCTACATTTGTCTTTACTAACCTTTTTCTCTTTACATATCTATAGAAACTTTTGCAATCCGTCTTAATGTTCCCTGCAAGCTTCTTCTCATACTCCATTTTCCCTGCCCTAATCAAACCCTTTGTCCTCCTCTGCTGAGTTCTAAATTTCTCCCAGTCCCCAGGTTCGCTGCTATTTCTGGCCAATTTGTATGCCACTTCCTTGGCTTTAATACTATCCCTGATTTCCCTTGATAGCCACGGTTGAGCCACCTTCCCTTTTTTATTTCTATGCCAGACAGGAATGTACAATTGTTGTAGTTCATCCATGCGGTCTCTAAATGTCTGCCATTGTCCATCCACAGTCAACCCCTTAAGTATCATTCGCCAATCCATCTCAGCCAATTCACGCCTCATACCTTCAAAGTTAGCCTTCTTTAAGTTCTGGACCATGGTCTCTGAATTAACTGTTTCATTCTCCATCCTAATGCAGAATTCCACCATATTATGGTCACTCTTCCCCAAGGGGCCTCGCACAACGAGATTGCTAATTAATCCTTTCTCATTACATAACACCCAGTCTAAGATGGCCTCCCCCCTAGTTGGTTCCTCGACATATTGGTCTAAAAAACCATCCCTTATGCACTCCAGAAAATCCTCCTCCACCGTATTGCTTCCAGTTTGGTTAGCCCAATCTATGTGCATATTAAAGTCACCCATTATAACTGCTGCACCTTTATTGCACGCACCCCTAATTTCATGTTTGATGCCCTCCCCAACATCACTACTACTGTTTGGAGGTCTGTACACAACTCCCACTAACGTTTTTTGCCCTTTGGTGTTCTGCAGCTCTACCCATATAGATTCCACATCATCCAAGCTAATGTCCTTCCTAACTATTGCCTTAATCTCCTCCTTAACCAGCAATGCTACCCCACCTCCTTTTCCTTTTATTCTATCCTTCCTGAATGTTGAATACCCCTGGATGTTGAGTTCCCAGCCCTGCTCATCCTGGAGCCACGTCTCCGTAATCCCAATCACATCATATTTTTTAACATCTATTTGCACAGTTAATTCATCCACCTTATTGCGGATACTCCTTGCATTAAGACACAAAGCCTTTAGGCTTGTTTTTTTAACACCCTCTGTCCTTTTAGAATTTTGCTGTACAATGGCCCTTTTTGTTCTTTGCCTTGGGTTTCTCTGCCCTCCACTTTTCCTCATCTCCTTTCTGTCTTTTGTTTTTGCCTCCTTTTTGTTTCCCTCTATCTCCCTGCATTGGTTCCCATCCCCCTGCCATATTAGTTTAACTCCTCCCCAACAGCACTAGCAAACACTCCCCCGAGGACATTGGTTCCGATTCTGCCCAGGTGCAGACCGTCCGGATTGTACTGGTCCCACCTCCCCGAGAACCGGTTCCAATGCCCCAGGAATTTGAATCCCTCCCTGCTGCACCATTGCTCAAGCCACGTATTCATCTGAGCTATCCTGCGATTCCTACTCTGACTAGCACGTGGCACTGGTAGCAATCCCGAGATTACTACTTTTGAGGTCCTACTTTTTAATTTAGCTCCTAGCTCCTTAAATTCATTTCGTAGGAACTCATCCCTTTTTTTACCTATGTCATTGGTACCAACGTGCACCACGACAACTGGCTGTTCTCCCTCCCTTTTTAGAATGTCCTCCACCCGCTCCGAGACATCCTTGACCCTTGCACCAGGGAGGCAACATACCATCCTGGAGTCTCGGTTGCGGCCGCAGAAACGCCTATCTATTCCCCTTACAATTGAATCCCCTATCACTATCGCTCGCCCACTCTTTTTCCTGCCCTCCTGTGCAACAGAGCCAGCCATGGTGCCATGAACTTGGCTGCTGCTGCCCACTCCTGATGAGTCATCCCCCTCAACAGCACTCAAAGCAGTGTATCTCTTTTGCAGTGGGATGACCACAGGGGACCCCTGCACTACCTTCCTTGCACTACTCTTCCTGCTGGTCTTCCATTCCCTCGCTGGCTGTGGACCCTTCTCCTGCAGTAAGACCAACTCGCTACACGTGCTACTCACGTCATTCTCAGCATCGTGGATGCTCCAGAGTGAATCCACCTTCAGCTCCAACTCCGCAACGCGGACCGTCAGTAGCCGGAGGTGGACACACTTCCCGCACATGTAGTCGTCAGGGACACTGGTGTTGTCCCCGTGTTCCCACATGGTACAGGAGGAGCATATCACGTGACCGAGCTGTCCTGCCATGACTTAACCCTTAGATACACTTAAATTGCCGACAACAATGTTAAAAGTTACTGACTAATAAAGAAAAAGAAAAACTACTCACCAATCAGCAGCCAATCACTTACCACGTTGGCTGTGACGTCACCTTTTGATTTCTTTCTACTTCTTTTTTGCCTTTTTTGCCTTCTCTCCCAGCTGGAGCTGCACCGGTACGCCTCTCTCGACTCCCGCCTCTCTCGACTCCCGCCTCTCTCGACGCTCCCCGGACTGCTGAGCCTTTTATAGGCCGCTGCCTCTCTCGACTCCCGCCTCTCTCGACGCTCCCCGGACTGCTGAACCTTTTATAAGCCGCTGCCTCTCTCGACTCCCGCCTCTCTCGACGCTCCCCGGACTGCTGAGCCTTTTATAGGCCGCTGCCTCTCTCGACTCCCGCCTCTCTCGACTCCCGCCTCTCTCCCTGTAATCCTCTTCAGAATCTTGTATGCTTCAAATGAAATCACCTCTCATTCTTCTAAACTCCAGAGAGTATCGGCCTATTGTACACAATCTCTCATGGTAAGACATCCCTCTCATCCCAGGAATCAATCTAGTGAACCTTTGTTGCACTGCCTCCAAGGCAATTGTATCCTTCCTTTGATAAGGTGACCAAAACTGTGCACAGTACTCCAGGTGTGGTCTCACCAAGGCCCTGTACAATTGTAGCAAGACATCCCCACTCTTATAATCCAACCCCCTTGCAATAAAGGTCAACATGTCATTTGCTTTCCTTATTTCTTGCTCTACCTGCACGCGCGCTTTCTGTGTTTCGTGCACGAGAATATCCAAATCGCCATGGACACCAACAGTTCAAAGTTTCGCACCATTTTAAAGATATTCTGTTTTTCTATTCTTCCTATCAAAGTGAATAACCTCACATTTCCCCACATTATACTCCATCGGCCATGTTACTGCCCACTCACTTAGTCTATCTCTGTCCCTTTGCAGACCCTTTGGGGGAGAAATTTGGCCGTGCCTCTGTTGCGGCATTAATCCAGGCGGAGCGGTACTTTTAGTGCCTTGAAAAAGTTTGCGTCTCCCGACGGGAAATTCTTCAGAATCGGTCGAAGAGCTGACGGAGGCACTAAATCAGCCATTGTACACCAGAGCTGGGGCGGGGCCCGCAATAACAAAAGTTTGGTGGGTACATTTTGCGGACCCATTGCGCATGCGGGGATCTCCGAATCAAATCCCGGGAAAAGCCAACTCTTAAAGGTATGGCAAATCACTTACCCAAGAGCGGGAGGATGGATGCGCAGGCAGGCAGACAACAAGCGCACCATTTCTGGGCCGTGGCCCTTGAAGTGTTGCTGGAGGCCGTGGAACGGCGCCAAAATGCCCTGCTGCCTGGAGGGGGATGAAGGCCACCCCCCAGAGTGTTTAGGAGGCTGTGGAGGGAGGTCGCATGGCACGATTCTTCCCACGACAAGGTGCTGAGGACCACAACTCAATGTCACAATAAATTCAATGACCTTACAAGGGTCGTCAGGGTCAGTACCCATTTCATTATCCTTGCAATGTCTTCATGTGAGCCTCACTGCTTCACACTGCCCACACCTTCTCTATGTGTGCCAGGTCATGCTCCTCATTGCTGTAAACACCTATCAAAGCTCAGTATTGCCTCCCCATTCATGCCCCGCCCATCCAAGCGTCTCTCATCTTTTAGCTCCCGGCTCAGCCTGAGGACACTAACAACACCTTTTAACTCTCCATATGCGATCACAGGCCTTTAGCCTCATACTTACTCATAGCTCCTTGTGCCTAGACCCCACCTTTTACACATCCACTGTGAGCTGCCACGTAGGCTGAGATGCAGACATTCACAACTTGTGACATCAGTAGCGAGTCATTTACTACAGACAGATGTTGCATACCAGTTGGTATAGACCCACAGACAACATCTTGTTTTGCTCAGTGCAGGCCAAGCTCGCCCACAACAGGCGAGAGAAGGAGCAGACGGGAGGAGGGGAGCCAGACCTCCAGGACCTCACCGCCATTGAGGAGCCCTCATGGGCCCACCAGTTGGTACAGTAGCAGCTGGACAGGCCGAGCCCCCACAGGACACTAACGGTTTGTCAATGAGCTGTCTGTTTTCTGTGACAGCCCTGACCCTTGATCCCACACACCTTACACATGTATCTCCAAAATAACAATGCCCCCTCCTTCTTGCCTACCTGCCCCCTCCCCAACTGCTCCCCACACTTGTGTTGCTTTGTGCTTACAGACGATGAACCAAAGGAGCCACAGCCTCCCATCAGCCAATGTCCTCACACGAGGGGGAGGATGAGGAAGTTGTCGAGACGTCTGTGGCGACCGACCAGGACCCAACCCCAGTGCGCACGAGTGGGGACACCAGCTCGGTGGAGGACGACACCAACTTCGGGGCTTTACGGATGCTGACGCTCCTGGACCCAGTGGCCTGCAGCAATGCGCAGCACGAGGGGAAGCTCAGGGCCAGCTCTCTCGAGAGTAAGTCAGCCCAGGAGTCCTGCTCACTGTCAGGCAGAAGAGGATCTGGGATTGGGAGGCTCCGTCCAGGGAGTCATCGCAGATACACCGTGAGATTATGGGTGCACTGGGGCGTGTGCCACGGAGTGTGTTTGCACTTGCTGTGAGTGTGGTGATGGCTGCCTCCAGCATGGTCCCTGCTGCTCAGCAATCCACTGAGACCATCATTGCCCATCTAAACCTGGAAATGGCCTCAACACTGGGGTCCCAGAGGTGATAGCGCCTGCCATGGTTGACATGCAAGCAGCCATGACATCACAGGCCGAAGCCATGCAAGGTCTTTGTGATGTTCTGCAGACACTGGTTGCTGGCCTGCAATCTCAGACTGCAGCAGTTGAAGCACAGACTGCATCGTTTCAGGTGCTCCCTGTGTTCCTTCAGTCTCAGATTGCTGCCATACAAGCAATGTCTGCCGCTGTCCTCTCGGTCTTCTCCACAGTCGGATGGGGAACAGACGGTGCCGCAGCAGCTCAGCAATCTGTGGGAGCACATATTGCTCCTGATGTTCTGGCACTGCCCCAGAGGAGTGGCAGTGTTGCGCAGGAAATGGAAGGTGCTGTCCTTCCTCACAATGGCAGCATTCCGGCTCCCACCACTGCCAGTCCGCCTTTGCACCTGACACGGCCTGCACCCAACCCATCCCACTGAGGTTGTTCATCCTGAGGTGGTGCAGTCAGCAGTCGGGCCTTCCATGCCCACAGCTGATCGAGGGCGTCCTCCCAGGCCATCTGTCCTGTGTTCCTCAGACATACAGCAGGCCTCAAGAACCCTTGCTGCAGGCACTGAGGACCCATTGAGGAGGAGCAGTAGGTGAGGGAGGGGGTGAAACAGAGTGGTGGGAAATGCAAACCAAAACCCACTGATGAAAGGTGTCCCCATGGGTCCCATGTACACAAAGGTGTCAATGTTGTTCATCACGTGTATAATTTGAAGGGCCGGGTGCACCATTTTGTATTATTTGAGAGTGTGTCTTTTTTTGAGGATGTTACAGCTGTTTGTTAAATAAGTATTAATTTGACCGTCACTCTGAATACCTCTGTATTCAGGAATGGTGCTCGCAAGGCCACGTGCATGCAGTCAATTGCTCCTTGCACCCTACAGAAGCGCGCTAACCTGGCAAACTCTCATGCGCGCTCATGCTGTTTCTCCATGGTCATCAGGAATGTAATGAAGTCCATGCAATGGATGTAGAGAGCCTGTGTGACGTTGTGGATGCAGCAATGTGCTGCGAATTGTGAGACGCTCCTGGAAGGAGCTGGAAGCATAGAAGGTAAGTGCTACCGTGACCTTCACTGTGTTGGGCAGTGCAGTCCTGGTGCCGATGTGAGGCTGCAGGTCTGCCTGCAGGAGATGCTAACAACCTCCTTTCGGAAGTGCAGCCTTCTGACACCCTGCTCCTCGGACAGGTCCAGGTGTAGGATTTTTCCCTGCAGGTTTCAAACATCAAGACTTATAAGAACACTGAGATTTTCCAATACAATAGACTTCATTTAGACTTAGAACTTCTCCTTCACAATATCAATGCCTCAATTTAATCAATTATATAAAATTATAAACAAATTTAAACTTCGCCATGTGTATGTCCCTAAGTTAACTGGTTATGCACAATCTTCCTCAGCAATAACTATGCTCGACCTGGCTCACGTATAATACTGTGGGTGATCAATCCAACTGAATATACCTTCCATGTGTTCGACCGGCCATCTTCCAACACCTCCCTCTTGGTGTCCTTTTCCATGCTCAAGAGAGTGATTTCCTTTGTCCTCGTTTTTTATAGTTCACAAAAAACTGGGTGTGCATGATAGCTGGGTGTCCAGCTGTGTTTGGCCAGAGATAACGTGACCCTTTCGCTGATTAGCCAACTCGAATGTCCTTCAATGAGCCTCTTCCTGTTTAATGCCTCTTCCTGTTTGAATTCCAAACTGCCTGTTGTGTGGAATGCCCACCGCGCGAGGTTTCTTCAGTCAGGTTGTTAATAATTATTCACGTCTCATAAGCTTTGACAGGTATGACCGTTGCTGCCGGTAAAGCCATAGCGGGTAAGGCCTCCTGCCCTGATGTCTAGGGGCTCTCCTCCTTCAGCCACTGACATGGTCAACAGCCCTTCTCTCTTCCGACGCCTTGCTAGAGCATGTAGAATGGGACACTGGCGAACTAGTAATGCCCCCATTAAAGTTTTAGAAACAAATTCTTCTCAAACTGAACTATTATATCTGTCAGCCGGTGCAAACTCGGAAGCTCACCCACCATGCTGTGTGTAAACGTTGCACTGACTGTGACCTCCGAGGGAAGCACTTCCTCATCCCTTTAAGTAACCACCAGTTAACGACTCTGCAAGCCTGCACTGGCTGTTTCTCCAGGCGTTGTTATTGGCGGGCGCTCAATGAGGCACAGGCACCGAATTTACCGACCGAGGCGCAAGTGTGCGCGTTGCACCAGGAATACATTATGATCGGAGTAATCATCAGCAGCCAGGCGCTAGCAGTCTGCACCCCGATAAAACTCTCATGATCTTTCTGTCGGGGCGCTAAAAGTTACACACCCAGTCGCTAAACTCTAACGCTCGCATTAACGCCCCCTCTGGCCACTAACTGAGGAGAAAGACAACTGAAAATCCAGTCCTTTGTGTTCTCCTCACAGCTTACATTCCCATGAAGAGAGAGGCCATCTCCATGGAGCTTCATGCATGGCTCTCAAATGAGTCCATGCAGGCCATGACTAGGGCCATGTAGATTTATGTTGTCAACTTGTCTGCTGCCTTAAACAGGATGACAGGTGCCTTATCCAGGGCCTTGCAATGTGTCACTGCGTCACCAATCTGGTCTGCAGCAGAGTGGTAGGAAAGACGTGTCGCTGGCCAAGGAGAGCGATGATGGTGAAATGGGAGATGGAAGTGGAAATTCCAACTCAAAGCCCACCCACTCCTCAGCTGTTGATGTCCCTCAGCCAGTACCTGACATACTGCCTCCTCTCCCAGTGGCAGAGTCTGCCCCTGTACTGGTGCAGGTGGAGCAGTCTTTGGCGGGGCCCTCAGAGGCTCCACAAACCAGTGGGCATAAGCCAAAAGCATCTCAGCAATCAGGGCAGG
This sequence comes from Pristiophorus japonicus, assembly GCF_044704955.1. Taxonomy (NCBI): domain Eukaryota; kingdom Metazoa; phylum Chordata; class Chondrichthyes; family Pristiophoridae; genus Pristiophorus; species Pristiophorus japonicus. The sequence goes on along the minus strand of NC_091987.1, from coordinate 136,644,564 downwards.
GATCTGAACAGCCTGCCTCTACCTCTGCTAAAGCCACATGGGATGCTCTCCGCAGAATCAATCAGGGATGGGCAATAAATGCTGGCCTTGCCAGCGACGCCCACATCCCATGAATACATTTTTTAAAAGGGAGTGGTAGGAATTGAAGGAATTCACCAAGGGTATGCACAGGGGGGATTTGACAAAATGTTATGCTGTTATGTTTCCTTTTTTTTAACGCCACTTAAAATGAGTTGATTTGCACCACTTCCATGTCTTGCCCATTATTGGTTCCTACGTTTCAACTCAACCATTCACTTGTTTCATGCTGAATGTCATTACAATATGGGACCCACACAGTAGATGTGCAATAGGTGGATGAGGGGTTGATGGAGTGTTTAGTGGAAAGGGATGGTGAGGGGGGAGGTGATTGTTGCTGGTTTTCATTTATTATTTGTTCCAATCGGAATAATTAACTGAACCTTCGAGCTATTAGGGCATCCTGGGCAGCAATGTACACGGCTGATCTGGCGATGGGTGCCATGTCTTCATATTCCCCATCCTTCTCTTCACTGCTCTCCTCGTACAAAATGAATGGTGAGCCTGTAGGGCTTGAATACCTCACTTTTGAAAATCAGTACTTTCAAAAGAAATCACTTTATAACACACCCAGTATAAGGCCCAGGAAACCGAACCCTGTGATTAACCTTTTTAAAAAGTCTGTATAAATGCACGTGTAAAACACAACAGCTGTAAATACTGACTTCCTGTAATCTGTAAGGACTGTAAGGGTGGGGGGGGAAGAGAGGGGGAGAGGACAGTCTCAGTAGAGAGCAATCTAGAATGCTAAAGAGAAAAGAAAAGGAAGCAATGCAGGAAAGTGATTGTGGTAAGGACAACCAGATTATGTCAGGAAGGGACAGAGCATACAAACAAAAGAATGCACTAACAAATAGGATCCAGGTTCGAAAAAATAGCAATAAGACAAATAGGGCTAGAGTACAAAATAATGTTAAGATGTCTAATGTTAAAAAGACAAATTTAAAAGTATTGTATCTGAATGCACGAAGCATCTGTAATAAGGTCGATGAATTAACAGCGCAAATAGATGTAAATGGATACGATATAGTTGCAATTATGGAGACATAGTTGCAGGGTGACCAGGGTTGGGAACTGAATATCCAAGGATATTTGATATTTAGGAAGGACTGGCAAAAAGGAAGAGGGGGTGGTGTGGCGTTGTTAATAAAGGATGAAATCAGAGCAATAGTGAGAAAGGATATTGGCTCAGAAAATCAAGATGTAGAATCAGTCTGGGTGGAGCTAAGGAGCACCAAGGGGCAGAAAACATTGGTGGGAGTTGTTTATAGGCCTCCAAACAGTAGTGGTAATGTTGGGGATGTCACCAAACAGGAAATTAGAGATGCATGTAGCAAGGGTACTACAGTAATCGTAGGTGACTTTAATCTACATATAGACTGGTCAAACCAAATTAGTAATAATACTGTGGAAGATGAATTCCTGGAATGTGTACAAGATGGTTTTTTAGACCAGTATGTTGAGGAGCCTACTAGGGAACAGATTGGGTATTGTTTAATGAAAAGGGATAAATTAACAGTCGTATTGTGCGGGGTCCTTTAGGGAAGAGTAACCAGATCATAATTGAATTCTTTATTAAGATAGTAAGTGAAGTAGTCCAATCCGAAACTAGGACCCTAAATCTAAACAAAGGAAACTATGAAGATGTGAGGAATTAATTGGCTATGATAGATTGGGAGGATTCATTAAAAGGCATGACGGTGGATAGGCAATAGCTAACATTTAAGGAACGAATGCATGAATTGCAACAGTTATACATCACTTTCTGGCGTAAAAACACAAAAGAAAAAGTGGCCCAACCATGGCTAACAAAAGAAATTAAAGATAGTATTAGATCCAAAGAGGAGTTCTACAAAGTTGCCAGAAAAATTAGAAAGCCTGAGGATTGGGAGGAGTTTAGAATTCAGCAAAAAAGGATCAAGAGATTGATTAAGAGTGGAAAATAGTATATGAGAGTAAACTTGCAAGGAACATAAAAACCAACGACAAAAGTTTCTACAAGTATGTAAAAAGCAAACGATTAGTGAAGACAAATGTAGGTCCTTTACAGATAGAAATGGAGGAATTTGTAATGGGGAACAAGGAAATGGCAGAACAATTAAATAACTACTTCTGTTCTGTCTTCACGGAAGAGGACACAAATAACGTCCCAGAAATGCTAGGGAACCGAGTCTAGTGAGCAAGAGGAATTAAAGGAAATGATAATTAGTAAGAAAATAGTGTTGGAGAAACTAATGGGACTGAAGGCGGATAAATCCCCAGGGTCTGATGATCTGCATCCCAGAGTACTAAAAGAGGTAGCCATGGAAATAGTCATCTTCCAATATTCGATAGATTATGGAACAGTTCCTGCAGATTGGAGGGTGGCAAATATAACCCCACTATTTAAAAAAGGAGGGAGAGAGAAAGCGGGGAACTACAGACCGGTTAGCCTAACATCAATAGCAGGGAAAATGCTAGAGTCTATTATAAAGGATGTGATAACGGCACACTTAGATAATATCAATGGGATTAAACAAAGTCAACATGGATTTATGAAAGGAAAATCATGTTTGACAAACCTACTGGAGTTTTTTGAGGATGTAACTGATAGAATAGATATGGGAGAACCAGTGGATGTAGTCTATTTGGATTTTCAGAAAGCCTTTGATAAAGTCCCAAATAAGAGGTTCGTGTGCAAAATTAAAGCACATGGGATGGGGGTAATGTATTGGCATGGATTGAAAATTGGTTAACTGACAGGAAACAGAGAGTAGGAATAAATGGGTCTTTTTCGGGATGGTGGGTAGTGACTAGTGGGGTACCACGGGGATTAGTGCTTGGGACCCAGCTATTCACAATATATATAAATGATTTGGATGAAGGAAGCAAATGTAATATTTCCAAGTTTACTGACGACATAAAACTAGGTGGGATTGTGAGTTGTGAGGAGGATGCAAAGACACTGCAAGGTGATTTAGATAGGTTGAGTGAGTGGGCAAACACATGGCAGGTGCAGTATAACGTGGATAAATGTGAAGTTATCCACTTTGCTAGGAAAAACATAAGGACAAAGTATTATTTAAATGGTGCTCACTTGGGAAGTGTCAATGTACAGAGGGACCTGGGTGTCCTTGTACACCAGTCATTGAAAGCAAACATGCAGGTGTAGCAAGCAGTTAGGAAGGCAAATAGTCTGTTGGCCTTAATTGCAAGGGGATTTGAGTATAGGAGCAAGGATGTCTTACTACAGTTATACAGGGCCTTGGTGAGGCTGCACCTGGAGTATTGTGTGCAGTTTTGGTCTCCTTACCTAAGAAAGGATATTTTTGCCATAGAGGGAGTGCAGCGAAGATTCAGCAGACTGACTCCTGGGATGGCAGGGCTGTCGTATGAGGAGAGATTGGGTCAACTAGGCCTGTATTCACTAGAGTTTAGAAGAATGAGAGGGGATCTCATTGAAACATATAAAATTCTGACTGGGTTAGATAGACCGGATGCAGGGAGAATGTTTCCCCTGGCTGGGAAGTCTAGAACAAGGTGTCACAGTCTCAGGATATGGGATGGGAAATTTAGGACCGAGATGAGGAGAAATGTTTTCACTCAGAGGGTGGTGAACCTGTGGAATTCTTTAATACGAAGGCTGTGGAAGCAAATTCACTGAATATATTTAAGAGGGAGATATATAGATTTCGAGAAACAAAAGGCATCAAGGGGTATGGGGATAAAGCGGGAATATGGTGTTGAGATAGAGGATCAGCCATATTCATATTGAATGGCAGTGCAGACTCGAAGGGCCGAATTGCCTACTACTGCTCCTATTTTCTATCCCCATTGCTCACCACTTCCCCACCTAACCGTCCCTCTGTCATGGCACATCACAGTAACCTCCTGGGCACAAAGCTGAAATGAGAGCCACCACAAAACAAACATACCAAACTTCATTTATAAATTAATCAACACCAAACTACAGAACAACATGGTGGATGCATTGGTGTAATTTACCAAAATTCCCTCGATTCTGGGGAGGACCCAGCAGATTGGAAAACTGCAAATGAAACGCCCCTATATAAAAAAGGAGGCAGACAAATAGCAGGAAACTAGACCAGTTAGCCTAACATCTGTGGTTGGGAAAATGTGGAAGTCAATTATTAATGAAGCAGTTACAGGACATTTGGAAAAGCATAATTCAGTCAGGCAGAGTCAGCATGGATTTATGAAGGGGAAGTCATGTTTGACAAATTTGCTGGAACTCTTTGAGGATGTAATGAAGAGGTGGATAAAGGGGAACCAGTGGATGTGGTGTATTTGGACTTCCAGAAGGCATTTGACAAAGTGTCACATAAAAGCTGACTGCACAAGATAAAAGTTCACAGGGTTGGGGGTAATATATTAGCATGGATAGAGGATTGGCTAAAGAACAGAAAACAGAGAGTTGGGATGAATGGTTCATTCTCGGGTTGGCAATCAGTAACTAGTGGGGTGCTGCAGTGATTCGTGCTGGGACCCCAACTATTTACAATCGATATTAACGACTTGGAAGAAGGGACCGAGTGTAAAGTAGCCAAATTTGCTGACGATACAAAGATGGGAGGAAAAGCAATGTGTGAGGACACAAAAATTCTGTAAAAGGACATAGACTGGCTAATTGAGTGGGAAAAATTTGGCAGATGGAATATAATGTTGGAAAGTGTGAGGTCATGCACTTTGGCAGAATAAATCAAAGAGCAAGTTATTATTTAAATGGAGAAAAATTGCAAAGTGCTGCAGTACAGTGGGACCTGGTGGTTCTTGTGGAAGAAACACAAAAGGTTAATATGCAGATACAGCAAATGATCAGGAAGGCCAATGGAATCTTGGACTTTACTGCAAAGTGGATGGAATATAAAAGCAGGGAAGTTGTGCTACAGTTATACAGGGTATTGGTGAGGCCACACCTGGAATACTGCATGTAGTTTTGGTTTCCATATTTACGAAATGATATACTTGCTTTGGAGGCAGTTCAGAGAAGGTTCACTAGGTTGATTCTGGAGAGGAGGGGGTGGATTTATGAGGAAAGGTTGAGGAGATTGGGCCGCTACTCATTAGAATTCAGAAGAATGAGAGGTGATCTTATCGAAACGTATAAGATTATGAGGGGCCTTGACAAGGTGGATGCAGAGAGGATGTTTCCACTGATAGGGGAGACTGGAACTAGGAGGCATAATCTTAGAATAAGAGGCCGCCCATTTAAAACTGAGATAAGGAGGAATTTCTTCTCTCAGAGATTTGTAAATCTGTGGAATTCGCTGCCTCAGAGAGCTGTGGAAGCCGGGACATTGAATAAATTTAAGACAGAGATAGGCAGCTTCTTAACCGATAAGGGATTAAGGAGTTATGGGGAGCAGGCAGGGAAGTGGACCTGAGTCCATGATCGGATCAGCCATGATCGTATTAAATGGCAGAGCAGGCTCGAGGGCCGTATGACCTACTCCTGCTCATATTTCTTATGTTCTAATGTAATCATCCTTGTGCATTCCCTTTGTCTCCGTCTTTCATGCTCCTTTGCTCCTCGGGTGCTCCCACACAGTGCTGCCTCAGTGGCTGCAGCATGGCTGGTGAAAGGCTGCTGACTTTCCCAGGGGGAGAGTGCAGATGGCCTTGCAGGTCGACCTCGAGCAGCTCTGGGCCTGGAAGGTGCAGCTGTAGACTGGACCACCTCAGCATGGGCATCAGTCGTCTGGGCTGGCTGGCTGAGAGGCAGCAGCAAGGGCCCTGGCGGAGTGCCAGGAGTGGGAGTTGGAATTAAATAAATCTGCAATAAAAAGCTCGTATCAGTAATGGTGACAATGAAACTACTGGATTGCTTGAAAAAAACATTTGTTTCACTAACGTCCTTTAGAGAAGGAAATCTGCTGTCCTTACCTGTTCTGGCCGATATGTGACTCCAGACACACAGCAATGTGGTTGTCTCTTAACTGCCCTCTGAGTTGTAGCAAACTGCTACAAAGAATTATCACCACACGGACTGCAGCGCTTCAAGAAGGTGGCTCACCATCACCTTGTCAATGGCAAGTAGAGATGGGCAATAAATGGTGACCTTACCAGCGACCCCCACATCCTGAATGCTGCCATCCTGAGAGAGGGCAGCAGGGTCTGGTTCCACGGAGCTAATACCACTCCCCCGGGCAGTGCCTCAGCATTCCTAGTCATCTGATGGACCACAGATTGCTGGACTGCTGCAGACCTTGAAAACCCCTTTCCCCCCTCGTCAACGCAACCATGATGGCATCAATCTGAGCTTGTGTGGCAACAAGCTGAGCCTGCATGAGAGCAGTCTGAGCTTGCACTGCAGCACTGAGATGTTGGGTCGGTTCCACTTGTGCTCCAATGGGAGCTGCAACATCGCCCATCACACCCAGCATCACGGTTGGTCCACAAATGTCCTAATGGCGTCGCCCCTCATCTCTATCCTGGAAATCATGGGCTTCAAGCTCCATGCAAAGGCCCATGCCGTGTTGGAGCCGGACTCCTTCATGTTCCTTGACACTGAGAAGAGGCTCTCTGGCGGGCTTGCCATTGCACCAAGAATTTCTGTGTACATGCCCATTCCCCTTCTTCTGAAGGTTGCCCCATCGAGGTCATCATCTGAGTCCTGTGCAGCAGAACCCAGGTGTGAGCTGGCCCTCCAGGGATCAGGCACCCGAGCTACCCTTTCCCCCAGCCTGGCTGCAGCCCACTTGTGCCTGGTGACTCACCACATGCACATCCCGCCTCTATACTACCCTCTAAAGTATGCACAATGCCATTTTCTGAGTTAGTGCCTGGAAGTGTCAGATCGAGTGACAGTGCCACTTCTTCTCTGTCACTCTCCTCTACAACTTCGGGGACAGGCTGGCCTTTGACAGTTCTTGGGTATCTGAATGGAGAAAGGCACATGGGTCAGGTTGTGGTGAGGGGAGGGGGAAATGCAAGATATCAGCCTGTAACTGAGAAGGGATGAGGGGGAAGTGGAATGGGAGAAGAAGGATTCGGTCTGAGTGTAACGTCATCATCAGCAATGCTTTCAACTTCACCGCTCGCCTCAGACTCAGTGACGGCCTCCAATTATCTCCAGCACTGCTTCCTCCAGCTCTGTGAGATTCTGCAGTCGAGCTTCCCCTCTGCCGTCTGCTGCTGCTCCTGGCGGTTACCAGCCACCTTTACCTGCAAGAGAAAGGGAAATCTGTCAGTGAGTGTGGTGCAGTGTGTTTGCCTGCCATGGTGAATAGCTGGCAGTGTGTGTGAGATGTGGGTGTTGGTCTTGCAACAGTAGTAAGTGTGTAAGGGTGAGGTGAAACTCTGATTGTGAGGTATGAGTGGTGATTGCGAGAGATTGTTGGTAGGTGAGTGATGGGGGTGTGGTGCATTGAACAGTGTGTGAGGCTAATGGTGCATTAACTCACCTTCACCACTCGCGTGAGTTCATTAAACTACTTGAGGCACTGGATCCAGGTCCTCAGGATAACACTCATCGCACTCCTATCTCCTCCCACATCCTTCTGGCATTCTGCAAGGAAGGCCTGCTGCCCCACTGTAAGTAAAGGATCTAAACCCTCAGGAGTGCAGTTGCAAGAGAGTCGGGAGAGAGTTTTTTCCAGGGGTGGATACAGAAGGAAGTAGGGTTTGGTGGTGAAGGGCGATGTGGGTGGAGAGCGACATACGAGGAAGTAGTCAGAGAGGGCCTTAACTGTGATTGACACGATGGAGTAACGAGGCCACGAGAGATGGCAAGGACAAGGGGGTGGCCATGATTATTGGTTGGGGCATTTACATGTAGAGAGAGACTGTGAGGATAGGAGGCTAGAGAACTCAGAGGAGAGAGAGCAAGATGAATTGAGATAGAGGTTGAAATCACTGAGGATGAGAAGTGACTCGGTGCAGAGACTGAGGGAGGAAAGGTGAAGATATCTCAGCAATAACATTTTTATGGTACTTGCATGGACGGTATTGAGAATTTTAAATGTGAGTTGAGAGGGGTGGAATAAGATGAGATGCTCAAAGGAGGAGAAAGTGCTGGAGGAGTAGGGGGACAGACCAAGGTACGATTTGGTGATGAGAACCACACTGCCACCACAGAGGTCTGAGCAGGGCATGTGGGTGCAGATATAGCCAGGTGGGGAGGCTTCAGTTAAGGGTATGGTGTCATCACCCCTCAGCCAAGTTTCCATCATGGCCATGTGTCAATGCAATCATCCACGATAAGCTCATGGATGCCAAGAGCCTTATTCGCAACTAACCACTGACCATGAGGTGCTTCTGCAACAATGCAGTCCCCTTTAAGTAGCACAGAGCGCCTCGGCCAAATATTATCGACCAATAGACTGCACCCAACATTGGCCCCCTGTTCAGTGCTAAGCCAATCAGTAACATGTTTAGCGCTGGGATCAGCGCTGCAATCATCACAATGACAGACAATGAATTCTGGGTACCGCCTGCACCACTTTGACCGGGCGAGAGCACATCGCGCTGCCCGTGCCCATTTTCGGGCTTTATCCAATTCCTAGTCCTGGTTCTCTAGGCAATCTTAATGAAATCCTTTTGTAATTGTACAAAGCCAGGAATGCCACTGTGCTGCCTTGTTTCCATGGGAACACTTACAGTCTGAGCTCCAGGCCCAGGTCCGCCCCTTTGGGGAAGGCCCAGGTAATCCTGGAGTGATGTAAATGGGTCTTTGGTCCTGTGTTTGCTGAGACTCTCCCCTCTTCCTTCCTATCATTAGCAGTCGGGGAGAATCAGATCCTGAATATCCAAGTGTCAGAAGGCATGTATAAGACATTGTTGAAAGAAACCAGAGAGGAGGTGTACAGGGCAGCGGGTAGAGTAATAAAAGATTATATAAAATGAGCCCTAATTAAAGGAATAGCTGCTGGAATTCAGACTAGAAGGTGGAATGAGGGACGGTTTTGGATTAAAAACTAGGAACCAAAGAGCATTTATGAGAGGTGCCAGGGGCTCAAATTTGGGAAAGACTGGTGAGCCGGTGGGGCAGAAACCAACCCTGCACAGCCAGGCAGGCAAGCTGGAATCACTTGGGATGGGTGAGCAATGAGGCAAGGAGCACTTCTGCACACAACCGTTAGCGGGAATCTGTAACTTTCTCACCAGAAAGCTGTTGAGGCTGGGGGCAAGATGAAAATTTGAAAACAGTAACAGATAAATTTTCGTTGGGCGAAGTTAACTCGGATTACAGAACCAAGGGTGTTGATTGAGTTGAGAAACAGATCAGCCATGATCGAATTGAATGGTGAAACAGGCTCAAGGGGCTGACTGGCCCAGTACGTATTGTAAAAATAGTTGACGAATGATCAGGGTCAGCCATTTCATAGCTGTGCTATTTCTGGATCCACTCGGGGTCTGTGATTGGCTCGGAGCCCCATCCAATTGCACGGTCCTGAAGCTGCCGAGCCGAAATGTCCTGCACTAAACCTCGAGGGTAAATTTTCCGTTCTAGATGGTCAGCGGCAGTGGGGGACACGAGGCAAACCGGAACAGGGAGATGGCCAGGGAGATAGGATCTGGCACAGGTTGAGTTCCACTTCAATTTCCTGACATAGTACCTTTTCCCTCACCATTCTATTGTATGTCTTTCCCTTCTTTCCTCAAAGCTTATCCCACTAGCCTTGTCCGTGCTCCCCTCTCATCAAATGCTGCAGACCCCACCGCGGTACACAACCTCCTTCTGAGCCTGTTCATCATGTTTTCACCATCCACTCACCACCACAACCCCTTCCCCACTCAACACAACCACTTCCCCACTCAACACAACCCCTTCCCCACTCAACACAGCCCCTTCCCCACTCAACACAGCCCCTTCCCCACTCAACACAGCCCCTTCCCCACTCAACACAACCCCTTTCCCACTCAACACAACCCCTTCCCCACTCAACACAACCCCTTCCCCACTCAACACAGCCACTTCCCCACTCAACACAGCCATTTCCCCACTCAGCACAGTCACTTCCCCACTCAACACAGCCCCTTCCCCACTCAACACAGCCCCTTCCCCACTCAACACAGCCCCTTCCCCACTCAACACAACCACTTCCCCACTCAACACAACCACTTCCCCACTCAACACAGTCACTTCCCCACTCAACACAGCCACTTCTCCACTCAACACAGCCCCTTCCCCATTCAACACAGCCCCTTCCCCACTCAACACAACCACTTCCCCACTCAACACAGCCCCTTCCCCACTCAACACAGCCACTTCCCCACTCAACACAAACCCTTCCCCACTCAACACAGCCCCTTCCCCACTCAACACAGCCACTTCCCCACTCAACATAGCCACTTCCCCACTCAATACAGCCACTTCCCCACTCAGCACAACCCCTTCCCCACTCAACACAACCCCTTCCCCACTCAACACAACCCCTTCCCCACTCAACACAACCCCTTCCCCACTCAACACAGCCCCTTCCCCACTCAACACAACCCCTTCCCCATTCAACACAACCCCTTCCCCACGCAACACAGCCACTTCCCCACTCAACACAACCCCTTCCCCATTCAACACAACCCCTTCCCCACTCAACACAACCCCTTCCCCACTCAACACAACCCCTTCCCCACTCAACACAGCCCCTTCCCCACTCAACACAACCCCTTCCCCATTCAACACAACCCCTTCCCCACGCAACACAGCCACTTCCCCACTCAACACAGCCACTTCCCCACTCAACACAGCCCCTTCCCCACTCAACACAAAACCCTTCCCCATTTACCGGCACAGCCTCTGATGATAAATCCTAACACACCAGTTTCCTGCCAGGCGGATGAGGTTAAAATTTCCCCGTTCCCAAATGAAATCAGCTGCCATTAACGAGGGGCAGCCAACTTTCTCGCATTCCACATTTTACCAGCTGCTGTCGTAAACCCAAAATGATGTCAGGATGTGATGGTAATGATTGAAATGAGCTGACCATGCTCACTGTGGGCAATCAGCTTAATGCCTCTTTAACCAGCTTTGCACTAACATCTCACCATTCCCTCATCCATTTCATCAGTTTCACAAAGTGGGCCACTCTCGAGGCCAGGATATGGGGAAATGAATCAACATTTACATAGAATTACATCGACTTCACAGCATAGAAACATGCCATTCAGCCCATCCTTTCTATGCCGGTGTTTATGTTCCACATGATGATTTTAATGGAGAGTGAGAATGGGCAGGGTGCTAAACCAGTGTTACCCCAGCAGTTTCCCGATGGACGGCTTAGAGTAAAGCGGCCCCCAATGTATCTCAGGCCTGTGCTTAACCCCAGCCCCCAGCCAGCCTCAAAAACTTGCAGTCCTTATGTGGGCACTCAACCCAGGCCCTGCATCATCTCCACATTGTTACTTGGGAGGTGATGTCACATGACATCACAGTGAAAACCATGGCAACGCAGAGTGAAGTGGGTTTCAACAGTAGCTGAAGTGCAGATGCTGAAAAGCGCTCGACAAGTAAGGGGCAAGTTTGTATAAACCTTACCAAAATCTTCAAAATCTGTGTAGATCAAAATCGTTTGTTAATGCATCTCAGTTTTTAATCACATCAGGAACCGTGGAGCTCAAAACCATTGGTTTCCAGAGTTCAGTTTGTAAATTGGTCCGAATCTGTTATGATCAAAATCGTTTGTTTATCGAAATAAGTTGTTAAATTAATCAAATTCCAAGGAAGGGATAATTCTTCAAAATATCAGACAAAAGTCATCAAGGAGACAAAGAGTGACTTCAGATGGTGAGTAAATAAAAGAAGGAATCTTTATTTGCGAGTTAAAACGGTTTAACAGTGAAATTTCCCTTCCGATTGAACAGGAATAGTCACAACAGATAAGACAAGGGCAGGGAAATGGGACTGAAGAGCCAGCAATGCCTTCCTGTTAGCTCGTTTCCATGGGAACGCTAGCAGGCGATGGTCCAGGCGCAGATCCGCTCCTTTGGGGAAGGTCCAGGTAATCCTGGAGTGATGTAAATGGGACTTTGGCCAGTGTTCATCATCTCCCTTCTTACTTCCCTCATTAGCAGCTGGGGAGAATCAGCCCCTTAATCTCCATGTGTCAGAAGGCATCTCTAAGACATTGTTGAAAGAAACAGAGCAGCAGGTAGAGTAATAAGAACATAAGAGACAGGAGCAGGAGTAGGCCATTTCGACCCTCAAACCTGCTCTGCCATTCAATAAGATCATGGCTGATCTGATCTTGGGCTCAGTTCCACTTCTCTGCCCGCTCCTCATAACCCTTCAACCCCTTATCACTCAAAACTCTGTCTATCTCCACCTTAACTATATTCAATGATCCAGCCTCCACAGCTCTCTGGGGCAGAGAATTCTACAGATTTACAACCCTCTGAGAGAAGAAATTCCTCCTCATTTCAGTTTTAAATGGGCGACCCTTTATTCTGAAACTATGTCCCCGAGTTCTCGATTCCCCTATGAGGGGAAACATGCTCTCTGCATCTACCTTGTCAAGCCCCCTCAATATCTTATGTGTTTCAATACGATCACGTCAAATGCATCTAAACTCCAATGTGTATAGGCCCAACCAACTCAACTTTTCCTCAGAAGTCAACCCCTTCATCTCAGGAATCAACCTAGTGAACCTCCTCTGAACTGCCTCCAATACAAGCATATCCCTCCTCAAATGAGGATACCAAAGCTGTACATAGTACTCTGGGTGTGGCCTCACCAATACCCTGTACAGTTGTAGCAGGACTTCCCTACTTTTATACTCCATTCCCTTTGTAATAAAGGCCAACATTCCATTTGCCTTCCTGATTAATTGCTGTAACTGCATACTAACTTTTTGTGTTTCATGCACAAGGACCCCCTAGGTTCCTCTGTACTGCAGCATTTTATAATTTCTCTCCACTGAAATAATAATTTGCGTTTTCATTTTTTCTACCAAAGTGGATAACCTCACACTTTACCACATTTTACTCCATCTGCCAAATTTTTGCCCACTCACTTAGCCTGTCTCTATCCCTTTGAAGATTTTTAGTGTCCTTGCTTTCCCACCCATCTTTGTATGATCAGCAAACTTGGCTACACTACCCTCAGTCCCTTCATCCCTTCATAATGGAAGGTTCATATAAAATGAGCCCTAATTGGAGGAGTATCCATTGGAATTCAGTCTAGAAGGCAGAACAAAAGAAGAAATTGGATCAAAAACCAGGAACCAAAGAGCATTTATGAGAGGTGCGGCGGATCGATTTTGAGAGACACCAGGCCCTGGTGAGCCCGCACACAACACAGTGGGACAAAGCTCTGGGGTTGGCCATGTACGGAGGGTGGGAGGCAGTGTGGGTGGAGAGACAAGTGGGCTTGGTGAGTGCACAGCTTCTGTGGGTCGATGGGTGGGTGAACAGGTGGGGCAGAAAGCAACTCTGCACAGACAGGCCACATCCAATTGTCTGGTCCTAAAGATGCCACTGCCTAAATTACCTGCTTTAAACATTGAGGGTACATTTCACTTTTGGGATGGCCAGCGGCAGTGGAGGGTACGAGGCAAATTGCAACTGGGAGATTGACAGTCCAACTGGACCTGGCATAGGATTCCCAATGGACGACTTTGAGTAAAATTACTCGCAATGTATCTCAGGTCTGTGCTTAATCCCAGCTAGCCTCAAACAGCTTGCAGTCCTTATATGGGCATTCAACCCAGGGTCTGCATCACCTCCACATTGTTACTCAGGATGTTATGTCACATGACATCACAATGACAACCATGGCAACACAGAGGGAAGTGGGTTTCACCAGTAGCTGAAGTGCAGATGCTGAAAAGGTCTTGACAAGTAAGGGGCAAGTTTGTTTAAATCTTACCAAAGTCTTCAGAATCTGAGTAGATCAAAATCGTTGGTTCACGCAACTCAGTTTCTAATCAGATCAGGAACTGTGGAGCTCAAAACCATTGGTTTCCAGAGTTCAGTTTGTAAATTTGTCCGAATCTGCTGTGATCAAAAATTGTTTGTTTACAGAATTCAGTTGTTAAATTAATCAAATTCTAAGGAAGAGATAATTCTTCAAAATATCAGGCAAAAGTCATCGAGGAGACAAAGAGTGACTTCAGACTGTGAGTAAACGAAAGAAGGAATCTTTAGTTGAGAATTAAAATGGTTTAACAGTGAGATTTCCCTTCCGATTGAACAGGAATAGTCACAGCAAATAAAACAACACTGTACTAGGCTGCACGAACATCCTTGCGGCTCTGCACATGTGCGCGGTTTCCCGGAGCCGCACATGAGCAGCGAGTTCCCTTCGTGCTGCTTACCGAAGCTGCACATGCACAGCACCCAACAGTTGCAGCATGCACCCTGGGCCACGTTTTCCTCAGATCCATAAGGAGTAGGACAGTGGATCCGTTGATGGTCGGTGGGGGAGAGAAAGGATCGAAAGGTGAGTGAGAGAGGGAATTAGAGGGGGTGGGGAGAGGGCGGAGGAGTGAGAAGAGGGGAGAGAGAGGAGATTGGAGGGAGGAGGGGGGGTGAGAGAGAGGGGAAAGAGAGAAGATTGGAGGGTGGTGAAAGAGAAAGGGGGAGTGAGGAAATTTGAGGGACAAAGGGAGTGGAAGGAGGGTGTGTGTGAGAGAGAGAGGGGGTGGTGAGAGGAGCAGAGAGAGAGGAGATTGGAGGGAGAGAGGCGGTGTGAGAGAGAGAGGAGGGAGTGAGGAAAATGGAGGGAGAAAGGGAGTGGGAGGAGGGGAGAGAGAGGAGGGGAGGGAGAGGAGATTGGAGGGGGAGAGAGAGCGGGAGGAGTGAGATGAGGGGAGAGAGGAAATTGGAGGGAGAAAGAGGGGGGAGTGGGAGGAGGGGAGAGCGAGGAGATTGGTGGGAAAGAGAGAGGGGGAGTGAGAAGAGGGGAAAGAGAGAGGAGATTGGAGGGAGAGAGAGAGGGAATTGTAGGGGAGAGAGACACAGAAATCGGGGGAGGCGGGAGAGAGTGTGGGAATCGTAGTGGGGACAGAGGGAAGGAATCGGAGGGGGAGAGAGAGAAGGAATCGGGGGGTAGAGCAATTGGGAATTGGAGGGAGAGAGAATGTGGATCAGACGGGTAAGAGAGAGTGAGAATCCGATGGGGGAGAGAGAGAAGGAATTGGAAGGGGGAGAGAGTGTGGGAATTGGAGAGGGAGAGAGAGTGGGGATCGGAGGGGGAGAAAGTGTAGGAATTAGAGGGGTGGAGAGAATTGGGAGGGGAGAGGAGGTTGGGAACTCAGAGGGGAGAGAAGTTCAGGAAATCGGCGAGGTAGAGCACGGAGACCACAGAGGGGATGGGGGGTGGAATGAGAGCGGGATCGTGATCCAGATGGAGAGATGGAGGGGGTGGAGAATGGTGGAACAGGCTCAATGGGCTGAATGGCCTATGCCTGTCCCTGAGCCCCGTCCTAACACATCATTTAAAAATAGTTGACGAAATGATCAGGATCAGCCATTTCAGAGCTGTGCTGTTCCTGGATCCACCCGGGGTCCGTGATTGGCTCAGAGCCCCATCCAATTGCACGGTCCTAAAGACGCCACTGCCTAAATTTCCTGCACGAAACAATGAGGGTACATTTTCCATTCTGGATGTCATGTGGCAGTGGAGGGCACGAGGCAAATTGGAATCGGGAGATGGCCAGTGTGATGGGATTTGGCATGGGATGAGTTTCGTTTCAATTTCCTGCCATACGTCCTTTTCCCTCGCCTGTCTCTTCTTTGTCTCTGCCCTAAGTCTCTCTCTTTGTTACTCAAAACTCATCCCACAAGCCTTCATCAGGTTTTCACCATCCACTCACAACCAGAACCCCTTACTCACACAGCACAACCCTTTCCCCACTCTCCAACACGACCCCTTACCCACACAGCACAACCCATTCCCCACTCTCCATCACAACCCCTTACCCACACAGCACAACCTATTCCCCACTCTCCATCACAACCCCTTACCCACACAGCACAACCCATTCCCCACTCTCCATCACAACCCCTTACCCACACAGCACAACCCATTCCCCACTCTCCATCACAACCCCTTACGCACACGGCACAACCCATTCCCCACTCTCCATCACAACCCCTTACCCACACAGCACAACCCATTCCCCACTCTCCATCACAACCCTTTACCCACACAGCACAACCCATTCCCCACTCTCCATCACAACCCCTTACCCACACAGCACAACCCATTCCCCACTCTCCATCACAACCCTTTACCCACACAGCACAACCCATTCCCCACTCTCCATCACAAACCCTTACCCACACAGCACAACCCATTCCCCGCTCTCCATCACAACCCCTTACCCACACAGCACAACCCATTCCCCACTCTCCATCACAACCCTTTACCCACACAGCACATCCCATTCCCCGCTCTCCATCACAAACCCTTACCCACACAGCACAACCCATTCCCCACTCTCCAGTCACCTCATTCCCCGCTGACCATCAGTCTCTGTAGGTCAATGGGTGGGCGAGTAGGTGGGGCAGAAAGGAACCCTGCACAGGCAGGCGGACAAGCTGGCAAGCGCGAGGGATGGGTGAACAACGGGGCAGGAAGCCCTAACACGGGTGGGGAGTCCTGGAAGCACTTGAAGTAAGGGTGTAGAAGCACTGAGGATGGCCGGGTTGGTTTGGCAACTCACAGAACAATAGAATCACACAACACAGAAGGAGAGCATTTGGCCCATTCTGCCTGTGCTGGGTCTTTGAAAGACCTATCCAATGAATCCCACTCCCCTGCTCTTTCCACATAGCCCTGCAAAATTTCCCCTTCAAGTCTTTATCCAATTTCCTCTTGAAATTTCTGATTGAATCTGCTTCCACCACCCTTTCAGGCCATGCATTCCAGATCACAACTCGCTGCGTAAAAAACGTTTCCGCATGTCGCCTCTGGTTCTTTTGACAATCACTTAACTCTGTGTCCTCTGGTTAGCGACCTTTAGCCACTGGATACAGCTCCTCCTTATTTACTGTGAAAACATCTCTGTTAGATTTCCTCTTAACCTTCTCCAAGGAGAACAATCCTAGTTTCTCTCATCTCTCCACGTAACTGAAGTCTTTCCTCCCTGCTGCCATTCTGGTAAAAGTCCTCTGCAGGATTCGGCAGGATATCTGTGGCATTGCACCAGACGGCTAGAAACCTGTCACACAGGAGTGCTGACAGTGGCCGCAGAGCAAAACTCAAGCCCCAGGCTCATGGCAAAACATAGGCTTCACGCAGAACATTTCTGAGAAAATTGGAAAGTATTTAGCAGATTTTTAATGTTTTTACATATTTGTTCTGTTATAAATTGTGAAGTTTACCTGGGAGTAGCTGATTTGTTTCTATGTAGAATTGATTATTGTTATTCTGATTGGTAAGCTATGAAGCACTTGAATTGTGATTTGTTTATATTTTGTGAATATGATATTCGAGTGAGTGAAGTGTGAGAGTGACACAGAGAGTGATTCCGGACACATGACACTGGAGGGACCGAGGAGAGTCCAGAGGGACTGGGGAGGGTCTGAAGGGACTGGGGAGAGTCTGGAGGGACTGGGGAGGGTCTAGGGATGGTGTGGAGACACCGGTTGGGTTTGAAGTCATTAGCGAGTGTCTAAATGCAATGGGGAGGGTCTAAAAGCATTGAGGAGGGTCTGCAGAATCTGAAGACTCCCAAGGTTGGGAGCAGTGGGAGAAGGCCCTGGCGAGCAGGCTGTCTGATTTCAGGAGAAAGGGGGATACTGGAGCACAGTGGATGGGTTTCCGAGTTCAGGATCTCACTAGGATCCAGGATATCAAAGTTTCTAACTGTTTATTCTGGATGACTTTGGCCTTGAAGTTGGGACGTGTGGCCCACATTTTCGAGGTGCTACATGGCCTCCATGGTCCCAAAAATATAGGGCAGGAAGCAGGCGCACAATTCCGACAGGATCCTTGCCATCCGCCATATTGGCTGTAGGTGACAGACCAGGTAACCTTCTCTCAATTTCCCCTGGTACACCAATGGAGCATCAGAACAGCTGGTGGGCTGGGGCATGGGTACCACTCATATTGGAGAATCAGCAATCATACACCACTCCCGTACTCCCAGATATACCACATTCCCCATCACTCACCATCTCCACTCTCACACACCACTCCCGTACTCTCAGACATAGTACATTCCCCAGCACTCACCATCTCCACTCTCACACACCACTCCCGTACTCTCAGACACAGCACATTCCCCATCACTCACCATCTCCAATTTCACACACACTCAAGTTCAATCTCTCATTTCATTCACAAACTACTTGCTGCACTACATACCCCTTCAATCACAACAATCCACCTCCACCATCCACCATCTCACCCAACATGTCACCTCAGGAGAGGTTCACCACTACACAGCAAGAAACTTTGGGTCTAGCACACGTCTGCCTCACACCAGACTCCCCGACTTTGTAATCGATGCAAAACATTGATAGTAAAGAAAGCCAATCATTGGCACAGAAAAAGTGAACCCAAAATATTACACTCCATCCTTTCATGCCAAGTGGAGAAACAGAGATGTAATTAAAATGAATGAAAAATGCATTTCTAACTCAAAGGATGAGCAATATTTGGAATAATGCACCAGCTAAGGGGATGAATTCAAGATAATTGAGGAGTTCACCATACAGTTGGTTGCGAGGCTGGGATAGCTGGGATAGAGCTAAAGTCAATGCATCAAATGGTATTTCATTCTGTCCTTATACCCCTGCTATAGTGATATTACAAATTGCAGAGAAACCAACCGAGACCCCGAAAATGTCACAGCAACCAACTGGAAGAATTGGCACTTTCTTAATGGCTCTGTTAAAGAGACTGGTCGATAATGATAACAACACTCGACGAGAAATATCCCAGACTATATATAGACTAGGACATCATTGGCCAGAATATGTCCTCCTCACTTGCCGTCACTACCTCTGGGACCGTGTCTGGCTCCGGGATGAAGAAAGCACAATCATTCTGAACACCATGGTGATGATGGTCCAAGACAATCTCAGCTTCATTCAACACCATGTGGCTGACTCTCTCATCGTTATGGCTTACCTCAGAGCGACCACGTTGATCGAGGCAGACCAGCAGAGCCAGGAAGCTGCATGTAACCTCCTGGTTGCCATTGGCTTAGGATTTACACAAGAAGTGCTGGCGGTTACCTTGGAAGATATGAAGAAAGGGTATCCATCTCATGTTTATATGATCAAAACATTGATAAGGCTGACATCAGCCCATGTCCATGGGATGGTACCTTTAATCAAGCCCATCCTAGAGGTTATGATGCCAGTGCTGATGGATGTCACATTCGACTACCATAAATCAGTGTTTGCCGCAGCACTGGGTGCTTTCAGCAAGAACATTCTACTCTACATGGATGATGTAGAGAAGCGGCCACAGACAACAGTGACTAAAGAATCCTTTGCCAATGAGATGGACATTGCCTATGATTTGCTTTTCAATAAGTGGCTTGAGAAGACGGAGTCACCATTAAACATCATACTAGTGGAAGCTCTGGGTTACTGCACCATCTTGATGCCCAAAGACAGCCTAGAGGTAGAACTGGCGAAATTAATTCCTGGAATCCTGCTTCTCTATAAATTTCAGTCCGAACACCTTGTTATCACCCGTAGTTTGTGTCAGATTGTAGCTACTGCCATCAATATGGGAAGTAAAAGTCTGGGAACACAGATAGAGGATTTACTTAACAACTTTGTCATTGAAGGTTGGCATGCAGGTACAGCAGGCGGTTAAGAAAGCAAATGGCATGTTAGCCTTCATAGCGAGGGGATTTGAGTACAGGGGCAGGGAGGTGTTGCTACAGTTGTACAGGGCCTTGGTGAGGCCACACCTGGAGTATTATGTACAGTTTTGGTCTCCTAACTTGAGGAAGGACATTCTTGCTATTGAGGGAGTGCAGCGAAGGTTCACCAGACTGATTCCCGGGATGGTGGGACTGACCTATCAAGAAAGGCTGGATCAACTGGGCTTGTATTCACTGGAGTTCAGAAGAATGAGAGGGGACCTCATAGAAACGTTTAAAATTCTGACGGGTTTAGACAGGTTAGATGCAGGAAGAATGTTCCCAATGTTGGGGAAGTCCAGAACCAGGGGTCACAGTCTAAGGATAAGGGGTAAGCCATTTAGGACCGAGATGAGGAGAAACTTCTTCACCCAGAGAGTGGTGAACCTGTGGAATTCTCTCCCACAGAAAGTAGTTGAGGCCAATTCACTAAATATATTCAAAAGGGAGTTAGATGAAGTCCTTACTACTAGGGGGATCAAGGGGTATGGTGAGAAAGCAGGAAGGGGGTACTGAGGTTGCATGTTCAGCCATGAACTCATTGAATGGCGGTGCAGGCTCGAAGGGTCGAATGGCCTACTCCTGCACCTATTTTCTATGTTTCTATGTTTCTAACTTGCACAAACAGTTTTGTGTTCCAATGGATTGGGATAACCGGCTTGCTGCTGAGGATCACAATCAGATCCGTGGCTGATACACTGTTCTGGCCCAAGATCATGCCGACTTACTCATCGAATTCCTCTCCGCCAGTTGGAAACCAAGAATCCACAAACTCGACTGGGAACACTAAGTGTCCTCAAGCAACTTATCAGGGCTGTCCCTTCACAGCTGGAAAGGAGGAAGGTCCAAATCGTGGCTGGGCTGAAACTGGTGCTTCTAGACAACAACAACAATGTCAAGAAGCTGATTGTGGAGACAATTGGTGCCATGGCCCTCGAAGGTTACCGAGATCTAGAGGGAGGACGAATAATGGTGGAGTTTGTCATGAAACAATATGTTCTCTGCACCAACTCATGTAACCAAATCCCATTGGATATTGATGAAGATCAGGTTACCCATGGAGACTTGAGTCGAATATGTGAAGTGATGATGTTCACTCTGACAGCTCTGGAGAGTATGGAGGATGTACTCTGGCCATTCCTACTGCACATTACCTTGGCTCAATACACCAAAGGACTAACAATGGTCTCTCCGTGTTTAACACAACTTGCAAAGAAGAAGCTGCAAGCCGGAGATGAGAAGTATTTCCTCATTTATAAACAACGTACAAATCTCCCCAATCCTCAGGCACTGCTGACCCAGCTTCTGGTTATAGCGGGTTGTCCCTGTGAGGGAGAAGGCCGGGGTGCTGCTGCACTGAGGCTGCTACAGGCCATGAGCCTGAATATTCATGCAGCAATAGTGCAGAGGTGGGAGGAGGAAATTCCATTGTTCGTTAATAACTTGGTGGAGACTTCAGAGAAACCCCTGTCCCAGCAAGAATGGGAGGAGAGACTCATCCCGCTGTTGTCCAAAACTCTGGAAACAATTCATGACGAGCAGTGGACATGCCAGTTGCTTGGTGAAATAACCCAACAGATCTCAATCTCCCACAGTTATCCACAACAGAAGGGGTTTCTTTACAAATGCCTTGGGATGGTGCTACATCACTCAGGTAGCACAGATATAAAGAGGCAGATTGGACAAATGCTGCAGAGTGCTCAGCACAGGGAGGCCGTTGAGAGAGAGGGTGTGGCTGTTGGAATTGGTTTCTGCTCTATCACCAACTTTGAAGCCACCTTCAGCAGCCTCATGGATTATAACTTAAACCTCCTGAAGAAGTCCAGAAGTTCCCTCCATGTTGATAAGGATCAGTCTGATCTTGAGGTGGACAATGCTCAGAGCACACTGGTCCTTTGCTCTGGGTATCTGGCAATCAATGCTCCACCGGACCTTTTATTATCACAAACAGAGAACCACATTCTGCCACTTTTAAATGACCAACTCAACCAGCTTGGACAGAGGTTAAAGGAAGAATCCCAGGATTTGACTCTGATCTTGAGCCTTATAAAGAGCGTGACCCTGATAGCCAGAGCAGTGCAGTCCAGTAGTCGGACATTCCCCTCGAGTTTCAGCAGGAAAAGTGAGCTACTGAAATACATGCAACAACTTATCGAGACTGAGCCAACAGAGCTGCTGCAGACTCCTATTCGGCCGTTGGCAATGAATGCCTGCCTGCACCTTGTCCAACTGAACCCATGGCTAAATGAAGCTGATCAATGCCAGTTAATTAAAAGCTGTTTGAGGAGTATTTTCAGTTTAGTTCCTGTGGACCCCAACCAGGACCAGGACGGGACACCTCTTAACCCAGGTGGAAGAGATCTTTACACTGATAGTGTGGCCGCTCTCTACTGTCTCCTGAAACAACTTTTGCTTCAGAACCTGTCCCCTGAGGGTCTCCAGACCATATACAAATATGTGGAGATGTGGATAATATCACCGCGGGATTATGAAAGAGAGTGAGCAGTAGACATGACCTCTAAGCTGCTGACATTCTACTGGCAGGAGCTTGATGCTGAAAATATAATGGCACCGATTGACTTGGGGGCTGTAGTTGGTCAGCTGCTGCCACGATGTGTTGCCCCGTTGCTTACCATACGGCAGAGGGCCATGGACTGTTTGTACATCCTACTGAAGATCCAGGCATGTTCTGAAGGTGTGAATCCAGATGAGCAATATGAGCAGGAAGGGATTCTGAGAAGAATTGAACAACAATTGGCGAGCACAGACACCACAGTCCTCTTTAAAGGATGCTCCGAGCTCGCACAACTCATTTCCCAGCACTTGCCCCGGGACCAGCTGGCCAACCTGCTCTTTATGCTCTTCAAAGGGCTGGTTGACCACCAACCCAGCTCTTCCAATGCAGCTGCTGTTACACTGAAAGCTGTGATAAAGCGACGTGGCCCTGAGCTGGAGGATCAACTCTCAGAGATCCTCGAGGCACTGCACCTTCAAATGGCAGCAATCACACAGCAGGAAGTGACACTGACAGTTCTACAAACCTTCACTCTGCTCACTTCCCAGCACCTGCCAGCCGTTGTGCGTTGTCTCCTCAGGTTCCCTGTGGGCGAGTGCACCAGCGCCATCTGGAGGTCAGTAGCAAAGAAGACCCAATTGGCTGCCACTTCATTGAAACAACTGATGCAATACCTGAACAGATCGGTGGCATTTAGTGAAAGGAGCCATTCAGTGACAGAAACCGAGAGCCCTGATCCTCTGGCTGTTACTTGCGCTGTGTACGAGATGGTCTCGGAGCCGGAGTCTGCAGAGGCTGTAAACACCTTGTATTCTGACTTATTCACTGCTCTGTTAACACATCTCGGTTCCTCCATCTATGTGAATGTGCCTTCTGACTTTATTCCTTGCTGCGAATTGGAGCAGTCAGAAAACCCATCAACAACAGCAGTGTGCAGAAGCCGAGAGCTTTGCCTGTCCTCAGTAGAGACTCTCAGGGCCGTGCTGAATCGAGCACACAATGAAGTGGTGGTAGATTTTGTCCAGGAGAAGGGAGGCTGGGATTTGATGTTGGACCCACACACCCACCACAAGGGGATTGCTCTGCTCGCTAGAGCGATGAGCTTGTTCAATGAGCACCAGCTGGTTGGGATTGTGGTGGATCTAGCACCTGTCCTGTCAACTACACAGGTGGGCCAGAAAGCCACTGTGGCTGCCTTCTTTGCTGAACTTTTAAAATGTACGTCCATCTCCCACATGCGACTCACTAACACCCTGGTGGATAGCTTGCTCAATGGTCTACTGGATTCGACTCTGGCTGTCAGGTTGCTCTGTATTAGGGAGCTGGGGAATATTCCAATTGGAGTATCTGGACTGATGGAGAGACACGCTTCAGACCTGTTGGCTGCAATGAGTAACATACTGCAGGGCAAGGATTACCATGAAGAGGATTTCATGACTGAAGTGACATCAACTCTCTCAAAGATCTTGGACCAGCTCAGTGTCAATGCTATCGGACCCATTTATATTGAACTAACAAAAGGAATTCGATCTTTCTTTGAGTTCAAATCCACTCAGGTTCGTGCTGCCGCATTTACCGTGTTTGGCACTTTGGCCAAATGTGGACACGGACATTCAAGGACTTCCTTTATGGAACAGATCCACCTGAATCTGGTCAGTTTGTTGCTACACCTGAATGAAGAGAGTGAGGAGGTACTAAGGGCCTGTCTTTTAACATTGTGCTCGATCGCCCCATATATCGGCTCACAGAGGGTTTGTGCAATAATGCAGGAGCATTCGTGGGAAGGCAGCCTGAAGTATGAGGAATTTTTGAAAGTACTTTTCTTACAACTCATCAAAGATTTCCCCAGCAGGATCAACTCATATATAATGTGCTGCAGTTCCTTCCTACACATGGGGCCTCGTCTCTGAGGGGATGCGGTCTTCTTAAGAGTCGTCCTTTGTCAAATTCTACAGGAGCCGGCCCAGAGGAGGACATGGATTCAGAAACTCTGCTGTTTAAGGATACAGCGTGGACAATCCAACTCAACGCGACAGACTCACCGATCCTTCTCCACCTGTTTCAGATTGTGCTGAGTGTTTCTTGTTGTAAATATGTTTATTCTTCATTTGTAAATATGTTTATTCTTCATTTGATCTCATTTATAAGGAAATAAATAGCAACCCTGTTATGACCAATGGAGTTCCCAGCGATGGATTCAATGCTGGACGTGTGACCGGGCAGGACCTCCAGCATCAGCACCCATTGCATTGCATTCATTCTCATTTGTTTATTGTGGTCGGGCTCCCATTAGGAGGTGTTGAAGGAGGGGAAGCAGGAAATTGTAATCTACGGCTGTATTTACGCATCATATTCCATTCAAAGGTGGATGTGCAGAATTTGAGTTTGCTCCTTGCACAGCCCAGTCCTGGAAGACAACCGAGCCCTGGATACATGAGCCAAAGCTAAAATCCAGCTCTGAGCACCAAACGCAGAGAGCCGGCACGGGCTCAATGGGCTGAATGGCTTTCTTCTGTGCTGTAACCTTTCGATGATTCTATGAATGTACTGGTCAAATCCTTGACTCTGCTCCTAACCGACAGGTTTTGGCAGATGTATCTGTCTTCCCCTGTAGATAGTCCATCCTCTCTATCCATAATTGCTTCCCCTTTTGGCTACAAATCCACACTGCACAGATCACCCATTAATCTTCTATACTCAAGGAAATATAACCCTAGTCCCATAGAATCAGTGACATTTATGGCACAGGAGGAGACTATTCACCCATTCGGCTGAAAAAGAGCTATCCAGCATAATCCCACTTTCCAGCTCTTGGTCTGTAGCCCTGTAGGTTACGGCACTTCAAGTGAATATCCAAGAACTTTTTAAATGTGGTGAGGATTTCTGCCTCGACCATCCCCTCAGGCAGTTAGTTCTAGACCTCCACCCTCTGGGTGAAAACAGTTCTCCTCAAATCCTCTCGAAACCTACTACCACTTACTTTAAATCTAAGCCCCCTGGTTATTGACCTCTCTGCTAAGGGAAATAGATATGAATCCACTCTATCTCGGCCCCTCATAATTTTATAGACCTCGATTAAGTCTCACCTCGGCATCCTATGTTCCAAAAAAAACAGTCCCAGCCTATCCAATCTTTCTTCATCGCTAAAATTCTCCAGTTCTGGCAACATCCTCGTATATCTCCTGTACCCTCTCGAATGCAATCACATCTTTCCTGTAGTGTGGTGACCAGAACTGTACACAGCACTATAGCTGTGGCCTAATAATGTTTTATACAAATCAAGCATCACCACTCTGCTTTTATATTCTATTCCTCGACTAATAAAGGAAAGTTTTAAAAATTGATTTCTAGCATGTGGGCATCGCTGGCAAGGCCAGCATTTATTGTCCATTCCTAATTGCCCTTGAGAAGGTGCAGTAAGCCACATTCTTGAACCACTGATGCAGCAGTTTGGTACAACCGGCTTGCTCGGCCATTTGAGAGGGCATTTAAGAGTCAACCACCTTGTGGGTCTGGAATCAAGTACAGCCCAGACCAGGTAAGGATGACAGATTTCCTTCCCTGAGGTGCATTCGTAAACTAGATAGGTTTTTATTACAATCCAATAGTTATGTGGTAACCATTACTGATGCAAGCTTTTTATTCCAGAATTATTTACTAAATTCACTGAATTTAAATTTCCCAGCTGCCGTAGTGGGATTTGAAGTTGTGACTCCAGTCCTCGGGATTACGAGTCCAGTAACATAACTACTATGCCACCATACCCTGTAATCCCATATGCCTTTCTAACCACCTTATCTCCCTGCCCTGTTTCCTTTAGGGATCTGTGGACCTGCTCTCCAAGGTCCCTTTGTTCCTCTGCACTTCTCAGTGTCCTACTATTTATTGTGTATTCCCTTGCCTTGTTAACCCTCCCCAAATGCATTCTCTCACACTTCTCTGGATTCAATTCTATTTGCCACTTTTCTGCCCACCTGACCAGTCCATTGATATCTTCCTGCAGTCTGCAGCTTTCTTCCTCATTATCAACCACACGGCCAATTTTTGTATCATCGAGAAACCTCTTAATCATGCCCCCAACATGTTTGTCTAAATCATTGATGTATACCACAACAATCAAAGGACCTAGTACTGTGCCCTGTGGAATCCCACTGGAAACAGCCTTCCAGTCACAAACACATCCCTTGACCATTACCCTTTGCTTCCTGCCTCGGAGACAATTTTGGATCCAACTTGCCACATTCCCTTGGATCCCATGGGCTTTTAGTCTTCTAACCAGTCTGCTATGTGGGACCTTGTCAAAAGCCTTGCTAAAATCCATGTAGACTTCATGAAACGTGCTACCCTCATCAACATTCCTTGTTACGTCCTGAAAAAATTCGATCAAGTTGCTCGGACACGATCTTCCATTAACAAATCCATGCTGACTGTCCTTGATTAATCTTTGCCTTTCTAAATGACCATTAACACTGTACCTCAGGACTTTTTCCAACAATTTGCCCACCACCGAGGTTAGGCTGATTAGCCTGTAATTACTCGGTATATCCCTTTCTCCCATTTAAAAAAAACAGTACAACATTAGCAGTACTCCAGCTCCACACCTCTAGCCAGAGAGGATTGAAATATGATGGCAGAGTCTCTACTATTTCCTCCCTTGCTTCTCAGCCTGGTCTCCATTTCATCCGGACCTGATGATTTATCTACTTTTAAAGATGCCAAACCCCTTAATACTATCTCTCTCACTATGTTTATTTCATTTACTATTTCACATTCCTCCTCCTTAACGACAATATCTGCATCGGCCCTCTCTTTGGTGAAGACAGATGCAAAGTATTGATTAAGAACCATACCCAGGTCTTCCGCCTCCACACACAAGTTTCCTTTTTGGTCACTAATAGGCCCTACTCTTTGTTTAGTTATCCTCTTACTCTTTATGAATTTATAAAACATCTTTGGGATTTCCTTGATTTTACTTGCCAATATTTTTTCACGCCCCCATCTTTGCTTTCCTAATTTCCTTTTTAATGTCTCTCCTGCACTTTCTATACTCCTGCAGGCTTTCTGCAGTATTTAGCTCTCGGTATCCAACATAAGCTTCCCGTTTTTGCATTATCCTACCCTGTATGCCTCTTGACATCCAGGGGGCTCGAGATTTAGGAGTCCCACCCTTTTTCTGAACCCTCACTAAATCCTCCTTGAATGCCTCCCACTGCTCTGACACTGATTTACCTTCATACAGCTGTTTCCAGTGATTTGCTAAATCACATCTCAGCTTAGTAAAATTGACCTTTCCCCTATTGAGAACTTTTACTCTTGGTCTATCTTCATCCTTTTCTGTAACTATGTTAAATATAACTGAATTATGATCACTACTACCAGAAATCTCTCACACTTGCCCTTCCACTTGCCTAGCTTCATTCCCTAAAACTAAGTCCAGAACTGCCCCCCTCCCTTGTTGGGCTTGCTGTGCACTGGCTAAAAAAGTTCTCCTGAATGCATGTTAAGAATTCTGTGCCCTCGATATGTTTTACACTGATTCTTACCCATTTAAAATTGGTGTAGTTGAAATCCGTTACTCTGGTTTTTGCACTTCTCAGAAGCTTGCCTACATATTTGCTCTTCTATCTCCCTCTGATTATTTGCGATCTATAGTACACTCCCAGCAGAGACCTGGTAAGTTGTTACTGTGGTTTAATTCATCCCACAGTTCATAGGCTTACTGTCCCCAATATATACAGTCCCCATGGTGACAGCTGTGTGTTGGCTCCTCTCCATTGACCATGATGCTGCATGCTTGAGTCGTTGGCAGTGGGCCCGCCCCCAGGTCGGATATCAGTCCGAGCGCTCGATACCGTCCAATCTCCATTTCCAGTTTTAGTTCCGTAAACCAAGCATATTATGTGCTAATTATCAGTTTCACTTCTGACTGACTGAAGCTGGTTGATCTGGTACCATTTATTTACCTTTACCTATACACCGGATTAGGTAAAGGGCTGGACTGGCTTTGTCCACGTAGGAAAAGATCCTTTCAGCTTTGGTTCAAATAGGTGATTTTTCACTATTCCCATCATGACAATCACAGATAAGGCCATCTTGAGCATGTATCACTCTCCATCCACACACCCCTTCACCCGCTCCACCTCCAACTCCCCTCCTGGAAAAAACTCACTTACAACTGCACTTACAAATCCCAACTGTCCAGCCTGTGGCCCTCCATTTACCACGACATTTCTGCAGCTGCCGATGTGTTCAACCCCACCCTCATCACCACTTTGCTGCTCTATTCACGACTAAAACAATTACTCTCTCTCACCTTGGCCGTTCCCCCTGGGCTCTCATCTTCACTCCTTTAAGTCCCAGAGACGAACACTTGAACGGATATGGCGGACAACTGGTTTAGCCATTCACCGCCAAATCTGGCTGGACCACAATAAGCATTATTCGGTCCCGCTCTTGTCTGCCAAAACTGCTCACTATTCCAGAATCATTCTGGAATGCAAAGATAAACCCCAGCTTCTATTCTCTACTACTAACTGTCTTCTTAAACTGTTCTCCCCTGTCACCTTCACCCTCACCACTGACAACAAGTGTAAGGATCTCAAGGCCTTCTTGGTCTCTAAGATTGAGACCATCCAATCAGCTGCCTCTGCCACTTCCCTTCCTTCCCCAGCCCACTGGTACAAACTTCCTCCAAATTTCCCGCTGCCATAGCCATGAACTTGCATCTTTCTATAGACTTCTATTCTGACATCCAGTGCTGGATGACAAGAAATTTTCTCATACTAAATATTGGGAAGACCGAACCGATTGTCTTCGGTCCCTGCCACAAACTCCATTTCCTAGCCACTGAATCCATGTCTCTCCCTAACAACTGTCTGAGATTGAACCAGACGGTTCACAACCTTCGTGTCCTGTTTGACCCCGAATTGAGCTTCCGACCACATATCCATGCCATAACTAAGACTGCCTATTACCACCTCCGTAACATCGCCCATCTCCGCACCTGTCCCTGCTCATCTGCTGATGAAACCTTCATCTATGCCTTTGTTATCTCTAGACTTGACTATTCCAACACACTCTTGGCTGGCCTCCCACATTCTTCCCTACGTATACTTGAGGTCATCCAAAACCCGGATGCCCATGTCCCAACTTGCACCAAGTTCCACTCACACATCACCCCTGTGCTCGCTGACCTACATTGGCTCCCGGTTAAGCAACACCTCAATTTAAAAATTCTCATCCTTGTTTTCAAAGCTCTCCATGGCCTCGCCGCTCCCTATCTCGGTAAGGTCCTCCAACCCGACAACCTCCCCGCCCACCCTGAGATATCTGCGCTCCTCTAATTCAGGCCTCCTGAGCATCCCCGATTTTAATCGCTCCATCATTGATGTCCGTGCCTTCAGCTCCTGAGGCCGTAAGCTCTGGAATTCCCTCCCTAATCCTTCCTGTCTCTCGACCTCTCGTATGTTGCTCGGTGTCAAATGTTGTTTTATAACACTGCTGTGAAGCACCTTGGGATGTTTTACTACATTAAAGGTGTTATAAAAATGCAAGTTGTTGTAAACTACAAATGGAACTTTGCCAATTGATGCTGCTGAATGATGCCTAAAATGGTCCCGAAATTCCTCAGGCTGGAATCCCGGTGCTGATGCCGGGACTGTGCCCGACGGTGCCCACCAGCACTGCTTAGTCTGCTGTTTAAATTTTCCAATGTTTTTAGTCATAAATTGTTGGTCTCATTCACATACTCTATCATCTGATTTACCCCTTTAATTCCTACTGCCCCAACAGGGGCATCAGAGGGAAATGGGCCCCAGGAACCACCTACGTGTGCAGGCTCTTTGGCTGCTTTGTCAGCTTGGGAGATTCCGATTGTGTGTGAGTCTATTGCCTTGGGTTTGGGCTTTTACTTTACCAACAAAGCATGGTTCCTGTCTCTCAATGCTTCCCACAATGATCTAAACAAATTGCCATGCACCAACAATTTGACATCAGAAGTCACACAATCATTTTTACAATACTAAGGAGGTGAGACATAGGGCAGTGAAACGTTTGTCCGAGGCGGGCCATTATGCACCAGGCACGGGGCCCCGCTCTCTGGGGCGGTAGTGGGGCAGACGCTCCGGGAGCGGGGCGCAGTGTTACGCACTGGGCCATGTAGTGCTTCCACGTGGGAGGGGCCCTTCCCTAAATTAAAGGGAAGGGCTCAAGCTGCAAACTCTGCAGTAAAGAAACGGTCCTCCCTGGCCCACCGGGGAAAGGGGTGCTGCCCAACAGATCGGCCCTCAGAGTGTCGGGCTGACCGATCATGGCATGGACC
Source organism: Pristiophorus japonicus (assembly GCF_044704955.1). NCBI lineage: Eukaryota > Metazoa > Chordata > Chondrichthyes > Pristiophoridae > Pristiophorus > Pristiophorus japonicus. Next base: position 136,613,885 of record NC_091987.1, on the reverse strand, counting down.
CCGCCTCCAAAGCAGCAACTCAATGGAAGAATATTTCACTGTGCCGTCCGCCACCTCCCCTTTAACTTGTGCCCCGCTAGCGGTACATGGACCCGGAAGCTATCGCTGTCTTCGCCCAGCACAGCTGCAGGGGGCAATACCCAAATAAGGGATTAACAAAAGTGTCCAGTGGCTCAGCCCAGCCGAGGAGACAAGGGTGTCTCCAGGTTTCATGAGCAAATTCAGCGGGGTGTATGGAGAGTGGAATATCAACACCAACAGCCCAGTAATGTGTAAAATGTTTGCCTGCCCAGAATGTGGGGACAGGTGTCGCTCGCATGGTCCATCACCAATGTTCCCTGGAGTTTTATTTTGGGTCGTATGGCCCCTTTAAGCATACGCGATTTTTCGTTTAAAAGCCAGCAACCCAGAGGTAGGAGGCTGGACTGCTCTTTCACCTCTCTGTAAAATCATGCCAACAGATTGATACCCCCCATCATTTCCTTTCCTTGTTGCTTCTCCTCATCGTTCCCTGCCTCTCGATACTTGGCAAAGATTGCTAATGGATTAAGACTAGTGTGGCCGAATGTTTGTCCCTCTTTTGTGACATTCTCTTTGACTTGTCATCATCCCTTTAAATGTCACTGCCACTCCGTGTCCACTCCCTTCACCTGTCTGGATCTGCACCTGAAGCTCTGCCAGTATGTTCACCTCACCTGGAGTGTGCAAAACCCACCAATAGTGATTCTAGCCTCAGCTTCACTAATGGTGCAATATCCAGAGACCCTATTTTAATTCTGGGCAGTCACTGGGCAGGCGGGAGCTGAGGCTGGTGGTGAAACTGTCTGATCTTAGCAGTGTGTCCCGGGTGATGTTAACTCCCAGGCTTCACCTGCACACCCTGGGTCAGTTGCCTGCCCGAAGGTGGTGGGGAGCGATAACTGGCTGGCGGCTGGGGGCAGAATGTCAGCTGGTGGGAGGTCGCTGCTGGGGACCGAATGAATAATCCCAGATTCTCAGCTAGGTTGTGGGGAAGAGGATCCGAGGGGCTAGGGGCTCACCTTGTCATTGAACTTTGAACTTTTCAGTAGAATTTATTTGTGAACTTTTCAATGCTGGTTCGTGGCAATTCATTTTTTGAATCCGCTGGTAAAATGAGATTGTGGGGGATGGAGGGGAGGCTTAAACTCTCCTTGTGGCCCAAGGAGCACTCCTACTCTTCCTAATCCCTCAAGGAAAGTAAAACATAAGTTACAGAAACCTTTGTCTTCTTGTGGCCCTGAGTCCTCTCCCCGCGAGGTTGATGTGCTGGGAAAGCTACAACCTCTTCCCCCCTCAGGCTGCTGGTTAAAATAACAGTCGTGCCCCAGGGACATCATTGGAGCCCGATTTGCACATTTACCATTTTCACCGGATGTCCTTACCCTCGGCTCGGATCAGCAGGTTCAAATGGAAGACTGCGGAAAACAGAAACATAGAAACATAGGAAATAGATGCACGAGTAGGCCATTCAGCCCTTCGAGCCTGCAACGCCATTCAAAATGATCATGGCTGATCATTCCCTCAGTACCCCTTTCCTGCTTTCTCTCCATACCCCTTGATCCCCTTAGCCGTAAGGGCCATAATCTAACTCCTTCTTGAATGTATCCAATGAATTGGCATCAACAACTCTCTGCGGCAGGGAATTCCATAGGTTAACAACTCTCTGAGTGAAGAAGTTTCTCCTCATCTCAGTCCTAAATGGCTTACCCCTTATCCTAAGACTATGTCCCCTGGTCCTGGACTTCCCCAACATCGGGAACATTCTTCCTGCATCTAACCTGTCCAGTCGCGTCAGAATTTTATATGTTTCTATGAGATCCCCTCTCATCCTTCTAAACTCCAGTGAATAAAGGCCCAGTTGATCCAATCTCTCTTCATATGACAGCCCAGCCATCCCTGGAATCAGTCTAGTGAACCTTCGCTGCACTCTCTCAATAGCAAGAGCGTCCTTCCTCAGATTAGGAGACCAAAACTGAACGCAATATTCCAGGTGAGGCCTCACTAAGGCCCTGTACAACTGCAGTGAGACCTCCCTGCTCCTATACTTAAATCCCCTAGCTATGAAGACCAACATACCATTTGCCTTCTTCACCGCCTGCTGTACCTGCATGCCCACTTTCAGTGACTGATGAACCATGACACGCAGGTCTCGTTGCACCTCCCCTTTTCCTAATCTCCCGCCATCCAGATAATATTCTGCCCTCGTATTTTTGCCCCCAAAATGGATAACCTCACATTTATCCACATTATATTGCATCTGTCATGCATTTGCCCACTCATCTAACCTGTTACAGTCACCCTGCAGCCTCTTAGCATCCTCCTCACAGCTCACACCGCCACCTAGTTTAGTGTCATCCGCAAACTTGGAGATATTAAACTCAATTCCTTCATCTAAATCGTTAATGTATATTGTAAAGAGCTGAGGTCCCAGTAATGAGCCCTGCGGCACTCCACTAGTCACTGCCTGCCATTCTGAAAAGGACCCGTTTATCCCGAAGGGAGCGGAACGTGGGTGGGTAAGTCTCCTGGGTGATTGTAACTGGCCAGTCACCCAGTGTGCACTGTGCAGCAGTGCTAGAATGGCTCCTTCATTCTCTGTGTCTTAAAGCGAGAACAGAAAGAGACAAATGTGAATGGCCTTATTCGGAAGGACTATTTTGGTGTGGAGTGCAGATCGGGTGGTCGGGAGACGCTGATGGAGGTGGGAGGCTCAATCCAATTTTATGTTTGGGCCTCAGTTAAATGTAATGGCTGCCTGCCATTGCTACTCATATTCCCGAAAGGCTGCTCTAAGGCTGGGAGGCTGGGAAAACTGGCGGGGCCGCCATTATTTAAAGTGCCTGCACATTTTAAATGAACGGTGCACTTTTCAACAGAATTTATTTGTGAACTTTTCAGTGCTGGTTAGTGGCAATTCATTTTGTGATTGTGCTCAGTCCCTGCACCATCCTGCAACGTGCCGCTGAGTGCCGGCCACAGCACTCCACCCCTTCAGTGGCATTGAGCGCCAGGAGCCACTTAAATTGCGCCTATTCAGCAGTTGAGTGCGAAACCTGTTAGCCCCTCCTGCCAAGTTCAGATTATGGTAATCGGCAATAAGGACCAAGATGGTGTGCAAAATCCGGATTTTGAAACAGGCAAATAAAACCTGCAGCAGGTTCAGGAAACCCTGCTCTCCCCTCGCTCCCCCTCTCCCGCACCGAACGCCCCTCCAAGGTAACATCACCTCCACTGAGGTGGAAAGCCCTCTGGAATATTACCATCCCTTGCTCTTGGCCTTCCGAGTGCCAGCACAGTAACTGGAGCCCCGCCTGTTTTAGATAGTGGCTTAGAGCAGACTTCGGGGCCCAGCCTATAACAGAAGGCGACTCTCTGTGCCCCAAGAGTTGCCGAAAGCATTGGACTGCTTGCCAGAAAGCTTCTGCAGCATGTCGGAGTGTGTGGGGGAGTCCACTGCCAATTTATTTAGGAACCTGGCACATGGTATTGACACTCTTCACTCATCCATGGAGTGTGTGGTCATCTGAGTAGACACTGCAACTGGACCTTCCCTGAAGGACTCTCAGGCACCACTTATACCGTCTCTTGGATGCTCCCACTGAGGCCATGCCAGCTCTGGTCTCCATCACCTCCCCTGATTTGGGCAGGCTGGGAGACTGAATGAATCAGGGCACCAGTTGGATCCCCGATCTCCTACAGCCACAGCCCAGTAACAGGGGCAGTCCAGCAATGGGAAGAGAACATGTTGCTATCTCTGATAATGAGAGCATGTGTGGAGTCTTGTGTGCCCCTCCCCCAGTGCCCACACTGTAGCTGGAAGGCTGGCTAGGTCCAAAGCAAACTCTTGCAGTCTGCAGCTGGGCCTGTTCAGGCCCCGAGCTCCTGGAATCACCGACCATCAGCATCTCAGGAGCCCTTGACTAAGCCGCAGTGTCCCTTCACCTCCCGTACTGCAGCCATTGGAGAAGCACCTTGTGGGAGCAGCAGAGTCAGTGAGAGAGCACTGAAAGTCATCACTAGGCTCTCTTACCAGGGCCATACTTAGTGTGAGCAATTATTACAGCCATGACAATTATCATCCTTTTCAAATCTGTGTGTGCAGACAGAGCTCCTGTAGTAGCTGGAGATCCTGCAATATTAGTGAACATGAATAACAATGTTGGTCTTTGAGTGGATGAAGTTGATTTGAGGTTAAAGGACTGGCAGAGATGTTGGATATGACTGTTACTGCAGGGGAGCAGGGATTGTTCAGCTGAAGCTCTCTTCAGTGAGCTGTCGCCAAAGACCACTAACTGCTCACAATTCTTGGGGCTCTCCTACTTCCTGACCATCCTCTATATTATCAGTGTCATCTCCCTCATCAGGCTGAAGATTATCCAGTGTTGGCTCCCTGTCTTCTTCTCCTTTCCAAAGCAACACTATGCGGCACATACAAACTGCTGCCATATGGGACATGTTTAATGGTGTGTGTTGTCGGAAGCACCAGACTGTCCAGACAGTGGGATCATTGCTTAAGGACTCCAATGGTCTGTAGTTAAGCTCTAGATCTGATTGTAGCACTGCTCAGTCACTAATTGTGGGTTCTTGAGAGGAGCCATGAGTCAAGTGTGCAATGGGGAACTCTTGTCCTCAACATAAGAACATTATAGTATTATAGGAGATGGACAGCATTCAGAGCTAGTTGTGTGTTTCTGTGACGGAGCATGAATGTTCTCATTCTAATAACCAGCACTCGGCCAGTACTTGCTAGCTACCCACACGCTGATACACATTGCACACTCCTACACACTAATACTTTATCGAGTATTAAATCCATATACAATATTGGCTATTTTTAAATACACAAAAGCTAACTTTTAATGTTAAATGTAATTTGTTGTCCCAGTAAGCTGTGCCATGAGGGAATTGTTGTGTTGAGTGCTGCTCTGTGAAATCAGACAGGCAACATGTGTTACATTGTATGGCAATATGTCTGGAGATAAGTGGGTAAGGAATTGTATTTATTAATAATACTGGTATTTGTTTCATCATTGGCACAATGTTCAGCATGTTACACTGAAGAACATTTTTGACAGCACAAAAATACAAAAGTAATTGCCTGAATCATCTACCCCATAAAACAACGTACAGAATTCATTCCATGCCTGATGCTTGCCACAGAGCCTGACCCAGATATAATGTATATCTGGTTGTTGAACTGTCGAGTTAGTCTCTCTGACTATCAGCAGGTCACAGCTGGTCAGTGACAGACATCTGACCATCCCCTCAAGCCTCACAGTTTCTGTGGTCTCTTCCAGCCTCCACAAGTGTAAAGTCATTGACAGATCAGAAAAAAATGTGTCCCAATTGTTGTGAGTTGGCTGATCGATCATTGTTATCTTTCTGCCACAAAGACAAATGATTTGATAGAACTGAAAGTAATAGGATGATGTCACTGTACAGATTCAAACAACTCAGGGTTTGCACCTGACCGACTGAAACAAATATTTATCCAATCAATCTGGCCAAACATAATTCTTCCAACACTCAGTAAATGAGGAACAATAAAAAAAAATAACTAAAGAAATGGATTTGCTGTAAAGCGGAGTTTGAGTCTGACTTTAAGGTCAGTGCAGTGCGGGCACTTTCAGACCGGGAACCGCAGGACGTATGGACATCAATCAGTGGCTCAGTCATTTTGCACTTTTAGCATTTTGCTTCTGTTGTTTAATTCAAATGAAAATCTTGGGCATTAAAATCTGTGGCTGTCGTGGCTGAAATCTGCAGTGGACATTGGGCCCAGAGCTGGAATCTACAGTGGACATTGGGCCCGGGGCCAGAATCTACAGTGGACATTGGACCTGGTACCAGAATCTGCAGTGGACATTGGGCCTGGGGCCAGAATCTGCAGTGGACATTGGGCCTGGGACCAGAATCTGCAGTGGACATTGGGCCCGGGGCCAGAATCTGCAGTGGACATTGGGCCTGGGGCCAGAATCTGCAGTGGACATTGGGCCTGTGGTCAGAATCTGCAGTGGACATTGGGCCTGGGGCCAGAATCTGCAGTGGACATTGGGCCTGGGGCCAGAATCTGCAGTGGATATTGGGCCTGGGGCCAGAATTTGCAGTGGACATTGGGCCTGGGGCCAGAATCTGCAGTGGACATTGGGCCCGGGGCCAGAATATGCAGTGGACATTGGGCCTGGGGCCAGAATCTGCAGTGGATATTGGGCCTGGGGCCAGAATTTGCAGTGGACATTGGGCCTGGGGCCAGAATCTGCAGTGGACATTGGGCCTGTGGCCAGAATCTGCAGTGGACATTGGACCTGGGGCCAGAATCTGCAGTGGACATTGGGCCTGGGGCCAGAATCTGCAGTGGACATTGGGCCTGGGGCCAGAATCTGCAGTGGACATTGGGCCCGGGGCCAGAATCTGCAGTGGATATTGGGCCTGGGGCCAGAATCTGTAGTGGACATTGGGCCCGGGGCCAGAATCTACAGTGGACATTGGGCCAGGGACCAGAATCTGCAGTGGACATTGGGCCCGGGGCCAGAATCTGCAGTGGAAATTGGGCCTGGGGCCAGAATCTGCAGTGGACATTGGGCCTGGGGCCAGAATCTGCAGTGGACATTGGGCCTGGGGCCAGAATCTGCAGTGGACATTGGGCCTGGGGCCAGAATCTGCAGTGGACATTGGGCACGAGGCCAGAATTTGCAGTGGACATTGGGCCCGGGGACAGAATCTACAGTGGACATTGGGCACGAGGCCAGAATCTGCAGTGGACATTGGGCACGAGGCCAGAATCTGCAGTGGACATTGGGCCCAGGGCCAGAATCTGCAGTGGACATTGGGCACGAGGCCAGAATCTGCAGTGGACATTGGGCACGAGGCCAGAATCTGCAGTGGACATTGGGCCCGGGGACAGAATCTACAGTGGACATTGGGCCTGGGGCCAGAATCTGCAGTGGACATTGGGCCCGGGGCCAGAATCTGCAGTGGACATTGGGCCTGGGGCCAGCATCTGCAGTGGACATTGGGCCTGTGGCCAGAATCTGCAGTGGACATTGGGCCTGGGGCCAGAATCTGCAGTGGACATTGGGCCTGTGGCCAGAATCTGCAGTGGACATTGGGCCCCAGGCCAGAATCTACAGTGGACATTGAGCCTGGGACCAGAATCTGCAGTGGACATTGGGCCTGGGGCCAGAATCTGCAGTGGACATTGGGCCCAGGGACAGAATCTACAGTGGACATTGCGCCTGGGACCAGAATCTGCAGTGGACATTGGGCCCGGGGACAGAATCTACAGTGGACATTGGGCCTGGGGCCAGAATCTGCAGTGGACATTGGGCCCGGGCCCAGAATCTGCAGTGGACATTGGGCCTGTGGCCAGAATCTGCAGTGGACATTGGGCCTGGCGCCAGAATCTGCAGTGGACATTGGGCCTGTGGCCAGAATCTGCAGTGGACATTGGGCCTGGCGCCAGAATCTGCAGTGGACATTGGGCCTGGGGCCAGAATCTGCAGTGGACATTGGGCCTTGGGCCAGAATCTGCAGTGGACATTGGGCCCTGGGCCAGAATCTGCAGTGGACATTGGGCCTGGGGCCAGAATCTGCAGTGGACATTGGGCCTGGGGCCAGATTCTGCAGTGGACATTGGGCCCAGGGACAGAATCTACAGTGGACATTGGGCCTGGGACCAGAATCTGCAGTGGACATTGGGCCCGGGGCCAGAATCTGCAGTGGACATTGGGCCTGGGGCCAGAATCTGCAGTGGACATTGGGCCCGGGGCCAGAATCTGCAGTGGACATTGGGCCCGGGGCCAGAATCTGCAATGGACATTGGGCCCGGGGCCAGAATCTGCAGTGGACATTGGGCCCGGGGCCAGAATCTGCAGTGGACATTGGGCCTGGGGCCAGAATCTGCAGTGGACATTGGGCCCGGGGCCAGAATCTGCAGTGGACATTGGGCCCGGGGCCAGAATCTGCAGTGGACATTGGGCCTGGGGCCAGAATCTGCAGTGGACATTGGGCCCGGGGCCAGAATCTGCAGTGGACATTGGGCCCGGGGCCAGAATCTGCAGTGGACATTGGGCCCAGGGACAGAATCTACAGTGGACATTGGGACTGGGGCCAGAATCTGCAGTGGACATTGAGCCTGGGACCAGAATCTGCAGTGGACATTGGGCCCGGGGACAGAATCTGCAGTGGACATTGGGCCTGGGACCAGAATCTGCAGTGGACTTTGGGACCAGGGCCAGAATCTGCAGTGGACATTGGGCCCGGGGCCAGAATCTGCAGTGGACATTGGGCCTGGGACCAGAATCTGCAGTGGACATTGGGACCAGGACCAGAATCTACAGTGGACATTGGGCCTGGGGCCAGAATCTGCAGTGGACATTGGGCCCGGGACCAGAATCTGCAGTGGACATTGGGCCTGGGACCAGAATCTGCAGTGGACATTGGGCCCGGGGCCAGAATCTGCAGTGGACATTGGGCCTGGGACCAGAATCTGCAGTGGACATTGGGCCCGGGGCCAGAATCTGCAGTGGACATTGGGCCCGGGGACAGAATCTACAGTGGACATTGGGCCTGGGACCAGAATCTGCAGTGGACATTGGGCCTGGGACCAGAATCTGCAGTGGACATTGGGCCTGGGACCAGAATCTGCAGTGGACATTGGGACCAGGGCCAGAATCTACAGTGGACATTGGGCCTGGGGCCAGAATCTGCAGTGGACATTGGGCCCGGGACCAGAATCTGCAGTGAACATTGGGTCTGGGGCCAGAATCTGCAGTGGACATTGGGCCCGGGTAGAATCTGCAGTGGACATTGGGCCTGGGGCCAGAATCTGCAGTGGACATTGGGCCCAGAGCCAGGATCTGCAGTGGACATTGGGCCCGGGGCCAGAACCTGCAGTGGACATTCGGCCCGGGGCCAGAATCTGCAGTGGACATTGGGCCAGGAGCCGGGTAGGTGAAGTCCCGGCCTCCACTCACAGTTTCTGTGGAACCACATGTGAAGTGGGACCTCCGTCTTCCTCAACATGGTGTGTGACATTAGAGAGGTGGGGCTGGAGGAGAGCAAACTCCCAGGCAGAAATGTCCCCATCCTCAGCCTGGTACAACACCAAGCACCAGCAGGTGCACTGGCTCTCAGCAGGTCAGATGCGGGGCCCAGCTGGGGATTCGGGCCTGGACACCAGTAGAAAGCAGCCTGTTATTTTGCTTCCCTCATTAAGAGGCAGATGTGTTCGCATAAATGATCTGCTCATAACGTGGCCTCCAGCTCCAGAACCCGGGGCTGCACAATGCCATATTACGCCTCCCCCTCCCGAGTCCCCGCCTTCCGCAAGTAGGTGAGGGAACATATCCCTTGGCCACAGATACTTTGGCGGAGTTCAAAGCAGAGTTCTCAGCACTTACTGTGCAAGAGCAGTCCCATAAACTTTCAGGGTCATCAACAAAGTTTTCCTTTGGGTCGTTAGGTGTCAGCCTCGGCTCATTGGTGGGACTCCCATCTCTGAGTCGGAGACTGCGAGCTTCGGGTCCCAGTCCAGAAACTTGAGCACATAATCTCGGCTGACACTTCCGTGCAGTACTGAAGGAGTGCTACACATAGAATCATAGAATGGTTACAGCACAGAAGGAGGCCATTCGGCCCATCGAGCCTGTGCCGACTCTCTGCAAGACCACTTCAGCTAGTCCCACTCCCCCGCCCTTCCCCATAGCCCTGCAAATTATTTTCCTTCAGGTCCTTATCCAATTCCCTTTTGAAAGCCACGATTGAGTCTGCCTCCACCACCTGTTCAGGCAGTGCATTCCAGATCCTAACCGCTTGATGTATAAAAAAGCTTTGGTTCTTTTGCCAATCACCTTAAATCTGTGTCCTCTGGTTCTTGACCCTTCTGCCAATGGGAAAAGTTTATCTCTATCTGCTCTGTCTAGACCCATCATACATCTCCTCTCAACCTTCTCTGCTCCAAGGAGAACAACCTCAGCTTCTCTAGTCTATGGGACTCCCCTTCTTCTCTACACTGTCTGGTGAGCCACCTTTTGGATGAGTTATTAAACCAAAGTCTCATCTGTCCTCTCAGGTGGATGTAAAAGATCCGATGGCAATATTCTAAGAAGAATAGGGGAGTTCTCCCTCATGTCCTGGCCAATACTTAGCCCTCAACCTACATCACGAGCAAACAGATTATCTGGTTATTACTTCATTGCTTTTTGTGGGGCCTTGCTGTGCCAAAATTGGCTGCTGCATTTCCCTTCATTACACAGTGACTGCAAAAGTATGTTGTTGGCTGTAAAGCACTCTGGGACGTCCTGAGATTGTGAAAGATGCTATATAAATGCAGTTTCTTTCTGTGGTTAGCTCTGTCTTGCTGAAAGTAGGAAGGGGATCCCCAGGAACGTGTGGATTCACAGGAGGGTCCCCCACACAGAAAAGTTTGAAAGTTACTGGTCAATACAATCTGGAAGTGCTTGAGTATTTTCGTTACTTCATTGGTAAATATGTTTTTAAATATATTTGTATGCCCATGCTCCCATGTTAACCGTAGCTGTCAAATCAGCTGTAAGTTAATCCATTTCTGTGTCGGGGTTAAAGGCCAGAGTTGCTGGACCGCCAGCAGGATTCTGATGCCTAGCACCTCACCACCAAATCCACAGCTGATTATAATTCAAGAATAATGACTAACCTCTCACTACTCCTTGGAAAATAAGGCTGGAATTTTACCAACGGTGAGAGGGCGGGATCGGAAGTGGGTCAGGGGTCAAAATAGAAATGATTGACAGTGGGTGGGGAGCTCGCTGTCACCCCATCTCCTTTCTAGTCTCCCATGTGTCAGGTCTGTCAGTGTTTCACAGACCCGACACCAAGCGGCGGCACAGGCAACTTAGATCATTCAAAGTTAGTTAAAAGACAATTAAACACCATTTTGCCCAGCACTTACCATTTTTCTAGCTTTTTCATGAGGATCACGGTGCTCGGGGATCATGTCACGTAAGCGGGTTGGGTGTTCCATCAGTATCCATTCTTCTGAATAGTTGACAGCTGCAAATGTGGTATAAAAGCTACCATTTCATAGCTGTTCACTTTCCAATCCTAGAAGCTGGAACCTTCAGGATTTGGAAGATACATTTGAGCTTTATGGAGACTGGAAGTGTTTGGAGTAAACATTCTATCCACTTTCACCTCCTTGAGCAACCTCTCTCACCATTGACAGATCGCTTCTATCTTCTCAACTTCAGTTGCCAACTATTTCATCAGCATCGGTGCCCTTGAAAAAATATCACCTTAGCCTTCAGAATCCCAACATAAATCAGCCCCAACACCAGCATCACCAGGCACATCGGCATCACTAGGCACACCGGCATCACCAGGCACATCGGCATCACTAGGCACACCGGCATCACCAGGCACACTGGCATCACCAGGCACACCGGCATCACCAGGCACACCGGCATCACCAGCAACACCGGCATCACCAGGCACATCGGCATCACCAGCAACACCAACCTTCTCCACAATCACCTGATGCTGCACAGGACACAGGACATCAGCACTTGACCATATTGCTGCCCGGGACACCAGGATGGCCTCACCATGGCCAGCTTTATTTCACTTGACACTGTACACCCTGGCTGCCACATGATGTGTCAGATTTGTACCACCCCACACCAACACCTTAAAGCATCCTAACAATACCCAAGCCATTCATTTTACACTCATCAGCATTGTGGGGGGAACTATTATGTCTCACCATTCACTACAACTCATTAAACCACTTCATGGAGGTGCACACAATTCTGTCCAATAACGCAAAGTGTTGAAAATAAAGATGTTGATGTTTGACAGCACATAAACAGAAACTTTAATTGAACATTGGATAAAACACCCAAGTGCCTACCCTTGTGTGTTGTTACTTGGTACGATTGGACTACGATGAGTGTGTGTGAGGGGTGGCTAATGAGATGGGGAAGTGATAATATAGGTAGAGAGAGGGATGGGTGGAGGTGCAAGGTAAGTTGGTGTGAGTAAGGATGTGCAGGAGTAGGGTGGGGAAAGGCAGAGTGATGGGGATGTCATGATTGGCACAACAGGATGAGGTTGAGTGTGGCTTTGCAGTAATGTTTCGTGATCTACTGAGATCATTGAAAGACTTGTGCCACTGCAGCCAGGTCCTCCTCACAACATCACTGCTTGTCCCTTCCTGTGCAATGTGCTACAAGACTGCGTTGATCCCCTGGGGAGGTCTCTTACACCCATTGGAAGGGAAGAGAACCTCCCTGCGTTCTGTGACTGGGAGTGATGGGAGAGCCTGGGTGCAGCCGTGCCCCTCTGTGCAGTGGTTGTCAGTGTTTGCAGCACCTCAATGCTGTACAACACGACAGCACGACTGTCAAAATCAATGGGGACATGGTCCCTTTAAGGAAACCGGCTGATGATGTGTCAGTAAATGACATCATCAGATCCGCTTTCCTTTTAATTGGCTGGGAACCTCACTGGGTGTGCTCAACAAACCCCATCAAGGTAAAATCAATTGCAGAGAGCGGGATAGAACCGGCAGCGGGCCGAGACCTCACTACAAACCCGGTAAGTGAAATCGCGGCCTATGTGTCGAAATGAGTTGGAGGAACAAAGGTTCCTCTGGAGGTTCAAACACACAAATCACAAAGTAGCAATGTAGGTTAATAAAGCCACTCAATAAACAAAGCAGCAAGGTTCATTTCGAGAGGGATAGAATTGAAAAAGCAAAAAAGTTATGTTAAACTTGTATAGGACCTTGGTTAGACCACACTCTGAGTACTGTGAACAGATCTGGGGCCAAAATTCAGGGTCTCAAAGAGACCCGTTGATGCCTGTTTGCTTCAACCATTGATAAAAATCGAATGGCCACCACTTTGGGGTCAACAGGCCGACCCGACCTAAGTTCAGGTCGAGGATTTTTCGGCCTGGACCCCATCCCACTCGAGTGGTTGCACCGCCAATGAAAACAATAAAATGTATAAGGCAGGTGTTACATGTCCTGCACTTGTACGGGTAGGTGCTGTGGGAAGGGGAGGGCTGCTGGGGGTGATTGAGGAGGGGACCAGGGTGTCGCAGAGGGAGCAGTCCCTTCACAATGCTGAAAGGGGAGGGGAGGGGAAGATGTCTTTGGTGGTGGCTTTTTATGTGGCTCAGCGTCAAATTTATTTGTTTTGTCTGACAACACTGCTGTGAGGTGCCTTGGGACGTTTTACTACGTTAAAGGCGCTATGTAAATGAAAGTTGTTGTTGGATCATGCCGCAGGTGGCGGAAATAGCGGAGGATGATCCATTGAATGTGGAGGCTGGTGGGGTGAAAGGTGAGGACAAGGGGAACCCTGTCATGGTTCTGAGAGGGAGGGGAAGGGGTGAGGGCAGAATTGCGGCAAGTAGAACTGACATGGTTGAGGGGCATGTTAACCACGGTAGAGGGGTATCCTCAGTTGAGGAAAAAGGAAGACATATCGGAAGCATTAGTATGGAAGGTGGCATCGTCAGAACAGATGCAATGGAGATGGAGAAACTGGGAGAATGGAATAGAGTCCTTACAGGAAGCTAGGTGGGAGGAAGTGTAGTCCGGGTACTGTGAGAGTCATAGGGCTTATAGTGAATCTTTGTCAATAGTTTATCCCCAGAAATAGACAGAGAAGTTAAGGAAGGGAAGGGAAGAGTGGGAAATGGACCATGTGAAGGTGAGGGAAGGGTGGAAATTGGAAGCAAAGTGAATGAGCAGTTTTCTTGTTGAACTTATACTTTGCTTTATTTTTGTTTATTGCTTTCAATCCTGTTACAAAAGGCACAGAAGCATAAAAATTACAGGTAACTGAGACAGGGAAATTGGGAGAATATTGTGCTGGATTTCCAAATACTATTGGCTTCTCGGGTACAGCAGCATGGGGCTAAATTGGATCATGTAGCACCTGTTTTTAGGCGCTACACAGCCACCTAACACTGAAAGATGGGGCCCAAGATGCACGCACAAACTTCCAATGGGAAATGTGCAGGACGCCATCTTGGTAAAATGGTTTTGCATGCACGCACCACCATCTTAGTAAAGGGGTTTGTGTGCATGCACTGCAATCTTGGTAAAGGGGTTTGTGTGCACACACTGCCATCTTGGTAAAGGGGTTTACCTGTGTGCACCTAACGACTGTTGGCAACAGGCAGAGCAGGCAGGTCACGACACAATTCAGTGTGCAACCGTAATTTGACACCAGCAATTTTACAACTGCACCCTCCAGCCAGCACCATGTCTTAACCTCGTACAGCTGAACACAGCATTAAGCGGCATGTAGGATTTCCCCACACCAGCGCTATTGAAAGGGATCATGAGGTAGAATTGAACCCCTGCTGGCTCTCTGCAAGAATACTTCAGCTAGTCCCACTCCCTTTCCCCGCTAATGTTTCTCCTTCAGGTACTTATCCAATTCCCAGTTGAAAGCCACGATTTAATCTGCCTCCACCACCCTTTCAGGCCGTGCATTTCAGATCATAACCACTGGCTGCGTAAAAATGTTTTCCTCACGTTGCCTTTGGTTCTTCTGCCAATCAGCTTCAATCTGTGGCCTCTGGTTTTTAACCCTTCCGCCAATGGGAACAGTTTCTCTCTATCTACTCTATCTAGAGCCCTAATGATTTTGAACAAATCTCTCCTAAACCTTCTCTGCTCCAAGGAGAACAGCTCCAGCTTCTCCATGGAACTGAAGTCCCTCATCCCTGGAATCAATCTCGTAAATCTTTTCTACATCTCTCCAAGGCCGTCACATCCTTCCCAAAGTGTGGTGCCCAGAATTGGACACAATTCTCCAGTTGAGGCCGAATCAGTGTTTTATAAATGGTCATCATAACTTTTGTACCCTATGCCTCTATTTATGAAGCCCAGGATCCTGTATGCTTCATCAACCTGCCCTAGCACCTTCAATGATTTGTGCACATATACCCCCTGGTCTCTCTTATCACGCACCCCCTTTAGAATTCTACCCTTTAGTTTATATTGCCTCTCCACTATTCCACACAACAATGATTGCAGGAATTGACCCATTCTCTCTCCTCCATATGGATAAATATTAGGTATCAACAGTAAGTGTGTTATTGAGAGAAAGAGAGAGAGAGAG
Source organism: Pristiophorus japonicus (assembly GCF_044704955.1). Taxonomy (NCBI): domain Eukaryota; kingdom Metazoa; phylum Chordata; class Chondrichthyes; family Pristiophoridae; genus Pristiophorus; species Pristiophorus japonicus. Next base: position 136,598,745 of record NC_091987.1, on the reverse strand, counting down.
GAGGCAGCGGGGGCGGAGAGTTGTAGATCAGCCGACTAACAGTTCGTATGTTATTGAGAGAGAGAGAGAGAGAGAGGTGGGTGTGGGGGAGAGTTATAGATCAGCCTACTAACAGTAAGTGTGTTATTGAGAGAGAGAGAGCGAGGGTGGGGGGGTGGAGAGTTATAGATCAGCCTACTAACAGTAAGTGTGTTATTGAGAGAGAGAGTGAGGGTGGCGGGGTGGAGAGTTATAGATCAGCCTACTAACAGTTAGTGTGTTATTGAGAGAGAGAGAGAGAGAGAGGGGGGTGGGGGGAGAGTTATAGATCAACCTACTAACAGTTCATGTGTTCAAGATTTATTAAGTTTATTAAGCAAGGCCTTGGGGCTGAAACTTGATGTGCTGCCAGTCGAATATTCCAGACTGTAACTGTTACAACAGGGACACTGCGAACATAGCTGTGATCACGTGACCGTTGAAGGATGCTGATGCACGGTGAATAGGCAAGATATTAAGAATTAGGCCGAAGATTATCATATCAGGCAATGTGCAGCAGAAGGACCAAACAGGAGAGAGAGGGAAAGTTCCAGCGCTGCTGAGGATAAACAGAGTATAAGAAGAAACATTTTCTTTCTTTCAGGAAGTACAATGGGAAGAATGCATGCCTACGTTCAACTGTGCTCTGTCTACTGATAACCCTCTGCTTGTAAATTGATTTATATACTGAATCAACAAATAAAGTGATTGTAACAGGAACCACTGACTGACTTAATTACTACTGAAATGAACAACGCATGTTTTTTAACACTTACCCACACAGATAAGTCCGACATCACGGTTAATTCAGCATAAGCCCTGCGGGAAATAAAGACAAATGATTAGGTTGAATTGAAAGGAAACCAGTCTTTACAAGAGAAATACATATTGCTGAGGGATGTATCAGTCAGGATTACTATTGCAGGGCTGCAGACCAGTCATTGCAATAGGAAGTTGTCAACCACAAACATCACTTCCATTATAAAGCAATCGAGCGAGAAGATAGATTGCATTTATCTGCATTGGATGAAGAACATGTTTTTCAACAAAAAACAATTGTGTCATTACAGAACCTGTTACAGGAACATGTTCTACTGAGGAATACACTGAGATGAAGAAGCCATCATTTGTGTGTATCATTTGCTTCGTTATAATTTATCCCGGACTTTTTAAAAGTGGAAATAAATGTACTGGTTTGTCAAATATACAGATAACTCTTTTAAAATTTAAAGTAATGTAACCAATCAGTAGAATATACTTCACCTCAGTGAATATCAAACAATATCTTAATCAAACCTTAAACCGATTTTATTTCTGTTCCTGTCCTATTAACTGAATGCCATCCACTTCCTTTAAAGGCAGCACCAACATTACATATTTCCCTGCTCATTTCTCAAACTCAGCTGATTACTTCTGAATATTTTCCAGTGGACACTGTGATACAATGTGTGTTATGTTTAAAGAATGTTCCTGTAGTCAGCACTCCATAACTGAGATGGGCTGGAACCATCCACCACATTGTCAAGTCAACAAATGAAGAAGTTCTCTGATGGTGTAACTTGATGCGCTTTCTGTACCCCGACACAGGCAGACCGACTCGTGCTGTGTTTGTGAATGTCTGGAGAGAGATCACTGTGGAGGTCTCGGGGACCTCCATTCATGACCACACCACCACCCAATGCCTCAAAAGGCTGACTGACATCATTCGACTGATGAAAGTGAGCACATGTTCCTCCAACTCCTCACCGTCCATCTGCGAGCCTCTCCTTTACATTCTCTTATTTCCCACCTTCACTATATAGTCACTGAAGCACCATTTGATTGGTGAGGCCGGCATATGTGTACGTTTCGCAATGGAGGCTCCCTTTCCTGTGAGAGTTACACCTGCATGTAATGGACCCACACTCGCACTAATTATCGAGGTCACATGACACTGCCACTCAGCAACCCTTCTTTGTTTTCCAGACGAAGGTATCTCACAACCGTTTGGAGCAACAGAGGACTGGTGGGGGCAAGCCAGATATACAGCAGCTCAGTCATCTTGAAGAAAGGCTGCAGTGGCTAGTGGGCCCACATGTTGCCTTCCCTGTGGCCGCCGGTCGTGTGGATCCCACTGGGGGCAACATCGGTAAGTGAAGGCCTTCCTTTAATGCCATCTCTCCCTGAAAGTACCAGTGCCAACCACGTGTGATTGTGTGATTGTGTGAAGTTGCTGGCTGAATGGTGCAATGTCTACCTCACCATCACGGGATACCTTGTGCTATTTATGATTACAGGAGCAACCCCGAGTGTGAGTCAAAGTCAGGACGTCACCCTTGAGACCACAGGGAGCCAGAGCCAGGAGGACACCCTTGCGCCCATTCCATCTATTGCCGGCATGACCGATTGAGGGTGAGGAAGAGGGGGACACTGTTGGTAGCACCACGTCACTGCTTCCTATTCTCGCACGCACCAGCTGAGATACTGGGAGTACGCGGTCGGGATAGTTAGAATTAACAGAGGGGTCTGCACTGGGTGATGCACCGGGGCCCAGCGGGCTGCAGCTTGGTCAACGACAAAGGCAACCTCAGGTGCCATCTCTGCGGGGGGGCGAGACCACACATGAGTTCTGCTGCAGAGGACTCAGACAAGCCCCTTGATAAGGAAGCTTTTGAAACAAGGGTGGAGGCCATGCATTCCCAGATATTGGGGACAATGGCAAGGGTACCCGAGAGCCTGTTGCAAGTGGTCAGGAGCATGGAGGAGTCTGCCTCCCACATTGTTGACAGCTCTGCGCACACCATGGAGCCCAACATTACCAGTGTGCAGACAATGGCGGACTATCCGAGTGACCGTGTGGATCCAGCTGTGATGTCGCGGGTCGTGGGCGATGTGGCAGCTGCCTCTGCAGTACAGGCGCAAGGGAAGGAACGTCTGAGTGCTGCTTTGGAGCTCAGAATGCTCTCCTGCACTCTGGGCAACAGGCCACAGAGTGTCTTACTGCTGTTATTGAGACTGTGTCTGCTCTCATGCAGTCACAGCTGGATGCCAAGCGAGAGCTGACTGTTGCCATCACGGCTGGGTCCACCACGGTCCACGGGGGACCTTCCGGTGTCGCGCCACCAACCTGTGCTCCAGCAGATTGGTGGGGATGGTGAGGTGCTGCCCCGGGGGCATGGTGAGGCTCCTCGGACCAGGATCCTGATGTGTTCTCTCAGGATCACAGCAGTCCTGAGCCCAGACCTGGCATGGAATCGCCCAGCCAATCCCGACTGAACACAGCGAGGAGGGTGTGGCCCAGTCTGCAGCCGGCCCTTCCAGGGCCAGAGCTGGTCGGGGGCATCCTAGAAGGACATCTGTAGCTTCTACACCTCAAACACAGCTGCCTTCCCAGACCCATGAGGCAGCCCCAGAGGAGACACTGCGGCGCAGTTCGAGAATAGGCTTGTGTAAGAGGGGTTATAAGGAAATGCACAAGGGGGATAAATGATCATGTGTATGTATTTTTGCACCATTATTTCTTGAGTAATAAATCTTTATTTTGTGTCTCAATATCTGTGCAGGTCTCTCATTTCACTGTGGGCAATGCTGTGTGAAAGGGCTCATTGGTTTGCCCGTGGGGATGCACAGATGAAGGGTCGAGTGCGCATGAACTCAGCGGAAACAAGCAGCAATGAGAGGGTTTTGCTCTTCCCTGGCAGGGTTCCCCTCCCCCTCCCCTCTGGTTGTGCCCTCATGATTGCCAGGTTGTGAGGCATGCAGCAGATGACCATGAATACGGAGACCCACTCAGGCGAATACTGCAACACTCCTCCTGAGCGATCCAGGCAACGGAACCTCTGGTTAAGGATTCCGATGGTCTGCTCAATGATGTACCTGGTGGCTGAATGGGAGCCATTGTAGGCTTGCTGTGCAGCAGTCCTGGGGGTGTGAAGTGGAGTCAGAAGCCAGGTACACAGTGGGTAGCCCTTGTCTCCAAGGAGCTAGCCATAATCTTGGTTTGGGCCAGCAAACACGCCGGGCACACCGGTCTGGCGCAGGATGAAAGCATCGTGGCTGCTGCCAGGATACCGAGCATCAACTGCCATGGTTTTGCGGTTGTGGTCTCAGTGACAAGAATACTGCTACACGCAACACGCCTTTAAAAGCCGCTGGCGGTCTTGAGCAAGCAGTGTGTACCGACCAAAAACCTGTCGCTGGCACCGACAGGCGACCGGAAGACTATTTGAGGTGAATTTACCTTCTGGGGCGGAGCCACTAAAGTGCGCGCTCTGGTGACATCAGGAACAGGGCGGGGCAGAAGTCGGGGGAGTGGGGCGGAAGTGGGGGGAGTGGGGTGGAAGTGGGGGGAGTGGGGTAGAAGTGGGGGGTGTGGGGTAGAAGTGGGGGGAGTGGGGTAGAAGTGGGGGGAGTGGGGTGGAAGTGGGGGGAGCGGGGTGGAAGTGGGGGGAGTGGGGTGGAAGTGGGGGGAGTGGGGTAGAAGTGGGGGGTGTGGGGTAGAAGTGGGGGGAGCGGGGCAGAAGTCGGGGGAGTGGGGCAGAAGTCGGGGACCGGGGCAGAAGTGGGGGGAGCGGGGTGGAAGTGGGGGGAGTGGGGTGGAAGTGGGGGGAGTGGGGTAGAAGTGGGGGGAGTGGGGTAGAAGTGGGGGGAGTGGGGTAGAAGTGGGGGGAGTGGGGTGGAAGTGGGGGGAGCGGGGTGGAAGTGGGGGGAGCGGGGTAGAAGTGGGGGGTGTGGGGTAGAAGTGGGGGGAGTGGGGTAGAAGTGGGGGGAGTGGGGTAGAAGTGGGGGGTGTGGGGTAGAAGTGGGGGGAGTGGGGTAGAAGTGGGGGGAGTGGGGCGGAAGTGGGGGGAGCGGGGTGGAAGTGGGGGGAGCGGGGTGGAAGTGGGGGGAGTGGGGTAGAAGTGGGGGGAGTGGGGTGGAAGTGGGGGGAGTGGGGTGGAAGTGGGGGAAGTGGGGGGAGTGGGGTAGAAGTGGGGGGAGTGGGGTGGAAGTGGGGGGAGTGGGGTAGAAGTGGGGGGAGTGGGGTGGAAGTGGGGGGAGTGGGGTGGAAGTGGGGGGAGTGGGGTGGAAGTGGGGGGAGCGGGGTGGAAGTGGGGGGAGCGGGGTGAAAGTGGGGGGAGTGGGGTAGAAGTGGGGGGAGTGGGGTGGAAGTGGGGGGAGTGGGGTGGAAGTGGGGGAAGTGGGGGGAGTGGGGTAGAAGTGGGGGGAGTGGGGTGGAAGTGGGGGGAGTGGGGTAGAAGTGGGGGGAGTGGGGTGGAAGTGGGGGGAGTGGGGTGGAAGTGGGGGGAGTGGGGTGGAAGTGGGGGGAGCGGGGTGGAAGTGGGGGGAGCGGGGTGGAAGTGGGGGGAGTGGGGTGGAAGTGGGGGGAGCGGGGTGGAAGTGGGGGGAGTGGGGTGGAAGTGGGGGGAGCGGGGTGGAAGTGGGGGGAGTGGGCTGTAAGTGGGGGGAGTGGGGTGGAAGTGGGGGGAGCGGGGTGGAAGTGGGGGGAGCGGGGCAGTATGTAACCAGTTTTTGATCCTAGCCCAATGGTTGATGGACGGTGCGAATCGCCCCGCCTTATGAGAATTCTATACCCGGGGATTATTATTCAGAGTGTAAATGGAATAAGTCACCGGCAGGAATGCTTTGGTGATAAATCGCACTTATTTATTTTGTCTAACATACACTACTAAACAAAATCACTGTCTCTGTGGAGAATAAGATCCAAGTTAAAACAACATACAGTACAACACTGAGGACCGGTAACATGCAGTAATTTCCTTGTTGCTATGGTGGAGTCTAACTCCCCGCTACCAGCAAATTACCCAGTCGCATGAAGCTCCCTCCCCGGAATAGCCCGAAAAAGCTTCACTTCCAAGAAAACTCTGAGCCCTTTACACCCCACACAGCTCGCCTGGCGCTCTGGTTACCGGCTTGGGACACTCGCGACCATGCTCACCAGTTGGTCTCGATCGCTCAGCTGGTCCTTCTTCTTGTCACGTCGGTTTTAGGTGAGCGAGAGGTGGGGGGGTGGGGGGGAATGCTCGAACGCTGGAGAATGTTCCAGAACGCTAGAGAATGGTGGAAAAGAGTCTATCTTGAAAGGAGTCTTGCTGCCCTTATCTCTCCCGCCAATCTTTGAAATCCTTTTGCTTCTAAGTACTCCGGTGCTGGGCCATCAGACCCATGTTTATTGGACTGATGACCCTGGGTCTGGGACATCTCTCGACGTGTGTCGGGAAGAACTGGCCCCTTTTGGTCTGGCCAGGCTAGTGGGTCCATTGTTCTGCTTTTCTTCTGAGATGGAGCTGAGAAGTTCCTTTGCATATTAGAGTGGTTTTCTAATAGTTTATATATGCCTCAGATATCTGAGCCCCTTTCCTTTTGTGAGGGCGAACCCGTACATTCTGGATGACTGACAGTTCTTTGTCACAGGCAACCGACATGTGGTCTCTGGAGTTTTATCAAATCTACCTTTTCACGTATCTGCCCGGGGTGACCCCATCACATGGAAAGTACCCTCAGAGAAAAAAACCCATAAAGTGAACAAAATATTCTCGACTGAGTCCATTCTTTAAACAGAGACTTTGCGATCGCTTTAGGAAGTGGGGGAGCTGGGTGGAAGTGGAGGAAGCTGGGCGGAAGTGGGGGGAGCTGGGTGGAAGTGAGGCAGAAGTGGGAGGAAGCTGGGCGGAAGTGGGGGGAGCAGGGTGGGAGTGGGAGGAGCCAGGCGGAAGTGGGGGGAGCGGGAGTGAGAGGGGGAGTGAGGCGGGAGTGGGGGGAGTGGGGCGAGAGTGGGGGGAGCTGGGTGGAGGTGAGGCAGAAGTGGGAAGAAGCTGGGCGGAAGTAGAGGGAGTGGGGCGGAAGTGGGGGGAGGGGCAGATATTCACACTGCAGCAAAAACCCACGAGGGCAATGCCGCGAACGTCAGCAAGTCCGCACTGCCCCGTGACAGCCGCTTATCGGAAGGGGCATTTTCGGCCCCTCGAACTTTTTCCAGTTCTGATGAAGGGATATCGACTGGAAACATTAACTCTGTTTTTCTTCCCACAGGTGCTGTCTGACCCGCTGAGTATTTCTCTGTTTTTATTTCAGATTTCCAGCAGCTGCAGTATTTTGCTTTTGTATAGAGCAGAGAATGCTGGGAACACTCCCAATTCACAGCATTACTTGGGCAGGACTCCATAATGTTACTGAGGAGCAAATTCTCCCCAACATTTCTGCTTTGGATCATAAGGCAATTTTTTAAATGCAACAAATACAGTTTCCTTTTTTGTGTTGAGCAGAGATAATTGATTCACCTGCATGGAATACCACAATCCTGCAATAAGCTCGAACAGATAGGAAAACTATAGTAACAACAAATAAATGATGAACCAATACTTACTGAAAATCAACAAAAATAAAATACATTGAGAGTTTATATTAAAAACAACAAAAGGGCTTGGAAACTGACAAATGGCACAGAATCAGCAATAAATCCATGAGTCATCATTTGGAATATGTGGAATAGAGGGGGTAAGATCTATTCATCATTTACTGCAATATCTACCCCATCAACGGTGAAATGACACTCATACCTCCCTGCCAGTTTCAGACTGAATATAGAATTGATGCAGCTTTGTGCAGTCATTCATTGTAGGGACACGAGCAGGTTGCAGCAAATAACCCAGTAATGGACTCACTGTCTGCCAATCTGCTGTTAAACCTGATTCCCCTGTGAAAAAGAACTGGCATTTATATCACACATTTCACAACCTCACGATCTCCCAAAATGCTTCACAGCCAATGAGGTACTTCTGAAGAGTGGTCACTTTCACAACTCCTCAGATAATGAAGCAGTCCATGCCAGCATGCAGCAAGACCTGGACGACATTCAGGCTTGGGCTGATAAGTGGCAAGTAACATTCGCATCACACAAGTGCCAGGTAATGACCACCTCCATCAAGCGAGAGTCTAACGACCTCCCCATGATATTCAACAGCATCACCATCACCGAATCCCCCACCATTAATGTCTTAGGGGTCATCATTGACCAGAAACTTAACTGGACCAACCATAATGTGGCAACAAGAGCAGGTCAGAGGCTGGGTATTCTGCGATGAGTATCTCACCTCCTGACACCCCAAAGTCTTACTGTTATGTATGTAAACTTGTATACACCTTGTACAGCCACCAGCGGGCTCAACCCCTGGATCCCAAGGGATCCCACAATTCCTTGGGAGCACAGGTACTTAAGGAGACCTCACAGGCTGGAGAGGCACTCTGGAGACCTGCAATAAAAGACTAAGGTGACACTTAACTTTGAGCTCACAGTATCAGACTCGTCTTTCATATATAACAACTGGTGATGAGATACAGATGACGAACCAAACGATGCAGAGAACCGCATCCTGGAGAAATTCTCGGAGGGAGATGATTGGGAAACTTTCGTGGAGCGACTCGACCAATACTTTGTGGCCAACGAGCTGGAAGGAGAAGCGAACGCTGCCAAATGAAGGGCGATTCTCCTCACTATCTGCGGGGCACCAACGTATGGCCTCATGAAAAATCTGTTTGCTCCAGCGGAACCCACAGAGAAATTATACAATGATTTGTGCACACTGATCCGGGAGCATCTGAACCTGAAGGAAAGTGTTCTGATGGTGACGTACCGGTTCTGCACTTACAAAATGTCTTAAGGCCAGGAAGTGGTGAGTTATGTCGCCGAGCTAAGACGCCTTGCAGGACATTGCGAATCTGAAGGACATTTGGAGCACATGCTCAGAGACTTTTTCGTAATTGGCATTGGCCACGAAACCATACTTAGCAAACTTTTGACTGTAGAGACCCCAAGTTTGAGTAAGGCCATAGCGATAGCCCAGGCATTTACTGCCACCAGTGACAATATAAAGCAAATCTCTCAGGACATGAGTGCTGCTACAAGTACTGTGAACAAAGTGATGTTGTTTTCAAATTGCAACATACAGGGCAGGCCTCACATGCCTGCAGCTGCACATCGGCAGATGTCTCAGAGTCCACCATCAAGGATGATGAATGTAAGGCCATTAACAGCTTGTTGGCGCTGCGGTGGTGATCATCGTTACCACTCATGCTGCTTCAAATGGTACGGTTGCAAGGGCTGTGGAACAATGGGACACCTCCAACGTATGTGCAGGCAAGCTGCAAACCCTGTTAATCCTGCAAACCACCATGTTGCAGAGGAGGACAGATCAACGGCGGATCATGATGAACCAGAGCCTCAGACCGAGGAGGCAAAGGTATATGAGTTGCACACATTTACCACAAAGTGTCCCTCGATAATGCTGAAGGTTGAATTAAATGGACTCCCGGTGGTAATGGAGCTGGACACGGGCATGAGTCAGTTCATTATGAGCAAAAAGACTTTTAAAAAATGGTGGAGCAACATGGCCTCAAGGCCAGTCTTGACTTCCATTTGCATGAAACTGAGAACTTACACAAAGGAACTGATTCCCGTAATCGGCAGTGCTACTGTAAAGGTCTCCTACGCTGGAGCGGTGTGCAAGCTACCACTCTGGATAGTACCGGGTGATGGTACCACGTTGTATGGCAGGAACTGGCTGGGAAAAATACGTTGAAACTGGGACAACGTCCGAGCGCTCTCGTCCGCTGACGACACTTCGTGTGCCCATGTCTTAAACAAGTTCCCTTCGCTGTTCGAACCATTCAACGGGACATTCCAAGGAGCAAAAGTGCAGATTCACCTAATTCCGGGGCTGCGACCCATCACAAGGCGAGAGCAGTACCGTACATGATAAGAGAAAGGGTAGAGATTGAGCTGGACCGGCTGCAATAAGAGGGCATCATTTCGCCGATCGAATTCAACGAGTGGGCCAGTCCATTTGTTCCAGTCCTCAAGGGAGATGGCACCGTCAGAATCTGTGGTGATTACAACGTAACTATCAATCGTTTCTCCCTGCAGGATCATTACCCACTACCAAAGGCTGACGACCTTTTTCTACACTGGCAGAAGGAAAGTCAATCACGAAGCTGGACTTGACCTCAGCCTACATAATGCAGGAGCTGGAGGAATCATCGAAGGGCCTCACCTGCATCAACACACACAAAGGTCTCTTCATTTATAACAGATGCCGTTTGGAATTCGATCAACCGCGGCGATATTCCAGAGAAACATGGAAAGCTTAGTGAAGTCGGTCCCGCGCACGGTGGTCTTCCAGGACGACATCTTGGTTACAGGTCGGGACAGAGTTGAGCATCTTCAGAACCTGGAGGAGGTTCTTAGTCGAATTAGTCATGTGGGGCTTCGGTTGAAACGCTCGAAATGCATTTTGCTGACGCCTGAAGTGGAGTTCCTGGCGAGAAGAATCGCGGCAGGCAGCATCAGGCCCACCGATTCGAAGACAGAGGCAATCGAGAACGCACTGAGGCCACAGAACGTGACGGAGCTGCGGTCGTTTCTAGGACTCCTGAACTACTTTGGTAACTTCTTACCAGATCTCAGCACACTGTTAGAACCACTGCACACCTTACTGCGTAAAGGAGATGAATGGGTATGGGGCAAAAGCCAAGAAAATGCCTTTGTAAAGGCGAGAAAATTGTTATGTTCAAACAAATTACGTGTGTTGTATGATCCATGTCAGCGTTTGTACTAGCTTGTGATGCGTCATCGTATGGCTTCGAGTGTGTATTGCAACAAGCTAATCAATCTGGGAAATTGCAACCGGTTGCTTATGCATCCAGAAGTCTGTCTGAGGCTGAGAGAGCCGACAGCATGGTTGAAAAAGAAGCGTTAGTGTGTGTCTATGGGGTAAAGAATATGCATCAATATCTGTTTGGGCTAAAATTTGAATTGGAAACGGACCATAAGCTACTAATATCCCTGTTTTCCGAGAGTAAGGGGCTAAATATGAATGCATCGGCCCGCATCCAGAGATGGGCGCCCACATTGTCCACATACAACTACGCCATCCGCCACAGGCCAGGCATAGAAAACTGTGCCGATGCTTTCAATAGACTGCCATTGCCCACCACGGGGTTGGAAATGCTGCAGCCCGCAGATTTAGTCATGGTTATGGAAGCATTCGAGAGTGAGCAATCACCCGTCACAGCCCGACAGATTAGAACCTGGATGAGCCAGGACCCCTTAATGTCCCTAGTAAAAAACTGTGTGCTTTATGGGAGTTGGTCCAGTGTCCCAGTGGAAATGCAGGAAGAAATAAAGCCGTACCAACGACGCAAAGATGAAATGTCTATACAGGCAGACTGCCTTCTGTGGGACAATCGGGTAGTGGTCCCCAAGAAGGGCAGAGATACTTTCATCAGGGACCTCCACAGTACCCACTCAGGCATCGTAATGATGAAAACGATAGCCAGGAGGTGGCCCGTTATCGATGCGGATTTAGAGTCCTGTGTGCACAGATGTAACAGATGCTCGCAGTTAAGCAATGCACCCAAGGAGGTGCCATTAAGTTTATGGTTTTGGCCCTCCAAACCGTGGTCTAGGGTCCATGTCGACTATGCAGGCCCGTTTTTGGGTAAAATGTACCTTGTGGTTGCAGATACGTACTCCAAATGGATTGAATGTGAGATAATGTCGGCAAGCACGTCCGCTGCCACCACTGAAAGCCTGCGGGCCATGTTTGCCACGCACGGACTACCTGATGTCCTTGTGAGTGACAACGGGCCATGTTTTACCAGTGCCAAGTTCAAAGAGTTCATAACCCGTAATGGGATCAAACATGTTACATCTGCCCCGTTCAAACCAGCATCCAATGGTCAGGCAGAGAGAGCAGTGCAAACAATCAAGCAGGGATTGAAGAGGGTAACTGAAGGCTCACTGCAGACTCGTCTATCCCGAGTTCTGCTTCGCTACCGCACGAGACCGCACTCGCTCACTGGGATCCCGCCTGCTGAACTGCTCATGAAAAGGGCACTAAGACAAGGCTCTCCTTAGTTTACCCTGATCTACATGAACAGGTAGAGAACAGGCGGCTTCAACAAAGTATATGTCATGTTAGCGCAAATGTGTCACGTGAAATTGAAATCAATGATCCTGTATTTGTATTGAATTATGGACAAGGTCCCATGTGGTTTTCCGGCACTATTATGGCCAAAGAGGGGAGTATGATATTTCGGGTCAAACTTTCAAATAGACTCAATCACTGGAAACATTTGGACCAAATCAAACTCAGATTCACGGACTATCCTGAGCAACCCACTTTGGGCCCTACCTTCTTTGACCCGCCAACATACACACCAGTGGCAACCGACACCGCGGTTGGCCACGAAGCAGAACCCATCAACCGCAGAAGCCCAGCAGAACTCATCACACCAGGCAGCCCAGCAAGGCCAGCTGCATAGCAGCCCAACAAGGCTCCAACAAACGATTCACCAAAACCAGCATTTACACTGAGACGACCAACCAGGGAAAGAAAGGCCTCAGATCAACTCACCTTGTAAATAGTTACACTGTTGACATGTTTGGGGGGGAATGTTGTTATGTATGTAAACTTATATATACCTTGTACAGCCACCAGAGTCCCAAGGGATCCCACAATCCCTTGGGAGCACAGGTAATTAAGGAGGCCTCACAGGCTGGAGAGGCACTCTGGAGACCTGCAATAAAAGACTACGGTCACACTTTACTTTGAGCTCACAGTATCCAGTCAGATTCTTCATTCATATATAACTCTTTCCATCATCTACAAGGCACAAGTCAGCAGTGTGATGGAATACTCTCCATTTGCCTGGATGAGTGCAGCTCCAACAACATTCAAGAAGCTCAACATCATCCAGGACAAAGCAGCCTGTTTGATTGGCACACCATCCACCACTTTAGACATTCACTCCCTCCACCACTGGTGCACCATGGCTGCAGTGTGTACCATCTACAAGATGCACTGCAGCAACTCGCCAAGGCTTCTTCAGCAGCACCTCCCAAACCAGCAAACTCCACCATCTAGAAAGACAAGGGCATCACCTGTAAGTTCCCCTCCAAGTTACACACCATCCTGACTTGGAAATATATCGCCGTTCCTTCATCGTTGCTGAGTGTTTGCTAGTGCTGTTTTGGAGGAGTTAAACTAATATGGCAGGGGGATCGGAACCGATGCAAGGAGACAGAGGGGAATAAAATGGAGAGGGAAGCAAAAGATAGAAAGGCGAATAGTAAAAGTGGAGGGCAGAGAAACCCAATGTAAAAAACAAAAAGGACCACTTTACAGCAGAATTCTAAAGGGTCAAAGGGTGTTAAAAAGACAAGCCTGAAGGCGCTGTGCCTCAGTGCGAGGAGTATTCGGAATAAGGTGGAAGAATTAACTGCGCAGAAAGCAGTTAACGGGTATGATGTGATTGGCATCACGGAGACATGGCTCCAGGGTGACAAAGGCTGGGAACTCAACATCCAGGGGTACTCAGCATCTAGGAAGGATAGACAGAAAGGAAAAGGAGGCAGGGTGGCGTTGCTGGTTAAAGCGGAAATTAATGCAATTGTAAGGAAGGACATTAGCTTGGATGATGTGGAATCGGTATGGGTGGAGCTACGGAATACCAAAGGGCAGAAAACGCTAGTTGGCATTGTGTACAGGCCACCAAATAGTAGTAGTGAAGTTGGGGACAGCATCAAACAAGAAATAAGGGATGTATGCAGTAAAGGTACAGCAGTAATCATGGGCGACTTTAATCTACATATTGATTGGGCTAACTTAACTGGTATAATGCGGTGGAGGAGGATTTCCTGGAGTGTATTAAGGATGGTTTTCGAGACCAATATGTGGAGGAACCAACCAGAGAGCTGGCCATCCTAGATTGGGTGATGTGTAATGAGAAGGGACTAATTAGCAATCTTGTGTGAGGCCTCTTGGGGAAGAGTGACCGTAATATGGTAGAATTCTTTATTAATATGGAGAGTGACAAAGTAAATTTAGAAACTAGGGTCCTGAACTTAAGGAAAGGTAACTTTGATGGTATGAGGCGCGAATTGGCTAGATCAGACTGGCAAGTGATACTTAAAGGGTTGATGGTGGATCGGCAATGGCAAACCTTTAAAGATCATATGGACGAACTTCAACAATTATACATCCCTGTCTGGAGTAAAAATAAAACGGGGAAGGTGGCTCAACCGTGGCGAACAAGGGAAATTAAGGATAGTGTTAAATCCAAGGAAGAGGCAGACAAATTAGCCAAAAAATTTGTAAGCTGGAGGACTGGGAGAAATTTAGAATACAGCAGAGGAGGACAAAGGGTTTAATTAGAAGTGGGAAAATAAAGTATGAGAGGAAGCTTGCCGGGTACATAAACAATGACTGCAAAAGCTTCGATAGATATGTGAAGAGAAAAAGATTAGTGAAGACAAACGTCAGTCCCTTGCAGTCGGATTCGGGTGAATTTATAATGGGGAACAAAGAAATGGCAGACCAATTGAACAAATACTTTGGTTCTGTCTTACAAAGGAAGACATAAATAACCTTCCCGATGTACTAGGGGTCCGAAGGTCTCGTGAGAAGGAGGAACTGAAGGATATCCTTATCAGGCAGGAAATTGTGTTCGGGAAATTGACGGGATTGCAGGCCGATAAATCCCCAGGGCCTGGTAGTCTACATCCCAGAGTACTCAAGGAAGTGGCCCTAGAAATAGTGGATTCATTGGTGATCATTTTCCAACAGTCTATCGACTCTGGATCAGTTCCTATGGACTGGAGGATTGCTAATGTAACATCACTTTTTAAAAAAGGAGGGAGAGAGAAAACGGTTAATTATAGACCAGTTAGCCTGACATCAGTAGTGGGGAAGATGTTGGAATCAATCATTAAGGATGAAATAGCAGCACATTTGGAAAGCAGTGATAGGATTGGTCCAAGTCAACATGGATTTATGAAGGGGAAATCATGCTTGACAAATCTTCTGCAATTTTTTGAGGATGTAACTAGTAGAGTGGACAGGGGAGAACCGGCGGATGTGGTGTATTTGGACTTTCAAAAGGCTTTTGACAAGGTCCCACACAAGAGATTGGTGTGCAAAATCAAAGTATTGGGGGTAATGTACTGACGTAGATACAGAACTAGTTGGCAGACAGGAAGCAGAGTGTCGGGATTAACGGGTCCTTTTCAGAATGGCAGGCAGTGACTAGTGGAGTGCCGCAGGGCTCAGTGCTGGGACCCCAGCTCTTTACAATATATAGTAATGATCTGGATGATGGAATTGAGTGTAATATCTCCAAGTTTGCAGATGACACTAAACTGGGTGGCGGTGTGAGCTGTGAGGAGGATGCTAAGAGGCTGCAGGGTGCTATGGGCAGGTTAGGTGAGTGGGCAAATACATGGCAGATGCAGTATAATGTGGATAAATGTGAGGTTATCCACTTTGGGGGCAAAAACACGAAGGCAGAATATTATCTGAATGGCGGCACATTAGGATAAGGGAAGGTGCAGCGAGACCTGGGTGTCATGATTCATCACTCACTGAAGGTTGGCATGCATGTACAGCAGGCGGTGAAGAAGGCAAATGGTATGTTGGCCTTCATAGCAAGGGGATTTGAGTATAGGGGCAGGGAGGTCTTACTGCAGTTGCACAGAACCTTGGTGAGGCCTCGCCTGGAATATTGTTTTCAGTTTTGGTCCCCTAATCTGAGGAAGGACGTTCTTGCTATTGAGGGAGTGCAGCGGAGGTTTACCAGACTGTTTCCTGGGATGGCAGGACTGACATATTAGGAGAGACTGGATCGACTGGGCCTGTATTCACTGGAGTTTAGAAGGATGAGATGGGATCTCAAAGAAACATATAAAATTCTGACGGGACTGGACAGGTTGGATGCAGGAAGAATGTTCCCGATGTTGGGGAAGTCCAGAACCAGGGGACATAGTCATAAGATAAGGGGTAAGCCATTTAGGACAGAGATGAGGAGGAACTTCTTCACTCAGTGAGTTGTTAACCTATTGAATTCCCTACCGCAGATAGTTGTTGATGCCAGTTCATTGGATATATTCAAGAGGAAGTTATATATGGCCCTTGTGGCTAAAGGCATCAAGGGGTATGGAGAGATAGCAGGAAAGGGGTACTGAAGGAATGATCAGCCATGATCTTATTGAATGGTGGTGCAGGTTCGAAGGGCCGGATGGCCTACTCCTGCACCTATTTTCCATGTTTCTATATTTCTATGGGTCAAAATCCTGGGTCTCCCTAACAGCACTGTGGGGGTACCTTCACCACATAGACTGCAGCAGTTTAAGAAGACGGCTCACTACCACCTTCCCAAGGGCAATTAAGGATGGGCAATAAATGCTGGCTTTGCCAGCGAGGTTCACATCCCGGAACAAATTAAATAAAAACTTGTGGTGGAACAAGGCAGCCAATTTGCTCACAGTAACTTCCCACCAACAGCACGAAGGTTTATGATTAGATAATTGTTTTTTGTGATGTTGGTTGAAGGATGATTATTGGTCAGGACACTGCGAGAACTCACTACTCTTCTTCTGATCGTGCCATGGGATCTTTTACATTGACCTGAGAGGGCCTCGGTTTATCACCTCATCTGAAAGATGGCACCTTGCCCACTCCCTCAGTACTGCACTGAAGTCACAGCCTAGATTATGTGAGGTCATGAAAGGTTCCTATATAAATGCAGATTCTAACTTTCCTTTTAATAAGATCTTAATGATTGCAATCAAATTGGCTGGTGTGCACGTTTTACTCCAGCAATTCCCTGCAATATGATTTGGTTATTAGAAAAGACAAAAAGCTGGTCATTAATGAAACACCTACAACAATGATTAACATTTTTCAAGCATTCAGTGAGCCATTTAATCAGTGTACATAATGACACCTTCATGAATCCAGCTGTTGAACTGGTCATTAGATCCAGCAGCACATTTCTAAGATATTTTCACTGACTGGAGCAGTGTGGATAAATCCCAGGCCTTTCTGGGCAGAGAGAGCACCCGACAAGCCTGATTGGAGGCAAGTTGATTGGCAACACGTTACAGGTGAGGTGCACTCTGGGTCAGGGATTGTGAGGAGCTGGAGGTGGGACCGGATGAAGTTTGACAACTTATAGAAGAGCACCAAGATAAGGTGTGACTATTTCTGTGAAGTCGCAGCAGAGGACAGACACGTCGATGTAATTAGGTGCAGCTGTTAGAATCAGCGGCTCTCCATGGACGATCACAGCCCCTCGAGTGGCTGCGAGCACCAATTGAGGCAGGTCGCCATGTTCTGCTCCCTGAGGGATTCTGCTGGGCCTGGCTCCAGCTTCTACCTCCTGGTCTGTGGCTCTGGCAACAAACTCTTTGCAGTGCACAGAAATCCCTGATGGTGTGCTAGCTTTGGCCGGATTAGAATTTCCCGCCTACAGCATGCGGTCGAGTCTACTGCTGTCGTGAAGCAACAGTGTCAAGGAGGGGAGAAAGCCAGGAAACGCTGGACTGAGCACTAGGCCAGTTGTCATCTGTGAAGGGAAAAGGCAGGGTATGAAATTTCAGGTTGGATCTGGAGCTAGGGCCAGCAGTGTGGGGCAAAGGTGGTTAAAAAGGCATACGGAATACTTGCCATTATTAGCTGAGGCATGGAATACAAGAGCATGTAGGTTATGCTTGAACTGTAGAAAACACTAGTTAGGCCACAGCTGGAGTACTGTGTGCAGTTCTGGTCACCATGTTACAGGAAGGATGTGATTGCACTAGAGAGGGTACAGAGGAGATTTACGAGGATGTTGCCTGGACTGGAGAATTTTAGCTATGAGGAAAGATGGGAAAGGCTGGGGTGGTTTTCTCTGGAACATAGGAGGTTGAGGGGAGATCTGATTGAGGTGTATAAAATGATGAGGGGCCTAGATAGAGTGGATAGGAAGGACTTATTTCCCTTAGCAGAGGGGTTAACAACCAATGGGCATAGATTGGTGAAGGAGGAGAAGAAAGCAGAAGAGTGTGTGAAGGAGGAGAGGGAGAGTGTGTGAAGGCAAAGAGAGAGAGTGTGTGAAGGCAGAGAGGGAAAGTGTGAGAAGGCAGAGAGGGAGAGTGTTCGAAGGCAGAGAGGGAGAGTGTGTGAAGGCAGAGAGGGAGAGTGTGAAGGCCGAGAGGGAGAGTGTGAAGGCAGAGAGGGAGAGTGTGTGAAGGCCGAGAGGAAGAGTGCCTTATGAATTGGGGAAGCCGAGGGAAACAGTCGCTTGTGAACTGGGAGGAAGCAGAAGACCACCTGAGATTCTCATTCACGTTTTGCCACAATTGAAATTTTTTTCTAAGTACGTTCAAATTTATGTGCAAGCAAGACAATTAAAAAGTACACCTGGAAATTCTGCACTGTTTAGTGCATTTTGTAGAATGAATAAATTTTAAACAGATAGTGCATCAGAATTTAAAATACTTAAGTTGCAAAATACATGGACACATATTGTAAACCACAGCCTTTGTTGATCGCCTCTCTATCATTCCCCAATTTCCCTCTCTAACTTCTCGGCCTGTTTTTTGTTGTATTTTGCATTGGGTTCCTAAAAGATCTGTTGGGCCCTTGACCAGCATCTGCCAGGTGCCTAATGCCTGCTTTAGGTGGGTACACTGTGCCCTCGGACATTGCTAGCTGTCAATGTGGCCACAGTTCCAAGAAGGATCCAGTGTGGGATAATGTGCCCGGAAATTGGTCCCCACAATTCTTACTTTACCCAGAAATCAGATGTGATGAGCACCAACTTACCCCTTCAATCAGCGCTCCTATTTCTCTGACTGCATCACTCAGTGAATCTAGTTCCCATTGTTGTGTTCTGTCACATCTAAGTCGGAAGGCTGAGTCCATATCTCAAGCATCAGCTTGCCTCACACACTATCATTTGAGTGTAAATCAGAAGGCTGTGCCTTCACACCCCACCCCCAGTACAGAAATCGAGGCTAACATTCAGTGCAACATTCACGGAGTGCTGCATTGTCAGGGAAGCTTTCGTTCATACAAGATGCGAAACTAAGACCTGCTCAGCTGGACATAAAGTAACCCACAGCATCATTTAGAGAAGAGCAAGGAGGTTCCTGGCCAACATTCCACCCTTAGCCCAAAGAATATAAGCTTAGCATTCATTTAATGTTCCAGTTTATGGGAGCTCGGTCTGTGCAATTAACTCATACATTTGCCTGCACTTTAAAAGTACTGAATTGTTTGTGATGTTCCTTGATATGCCCCAAGGCTGAGAAAAGTTATAGAAGTGCAATACAGCCATTTTAAAATGAGAGTTACAATCGTGTGTGGTTGGGGCAGGAGAGATGGGGAAAGAGACAGAAAGTTTCGGGGTATTGAGAAACAAGGCTGAGTGAGAGAAACAAAACCAGTGAAGGTCTGCCAGGATCAGTTTGTTGGTTGATGAGCAGCACTGACAGTCGCTGCAGTGGAATCCAGGGATGAAACATTGCCGCCTGAAAGTCCCACCCTGCCTGGAGGCAATAGGTCGGATGTGCAGTTACAATCAGCTTCACATAGTGTCCCGCCCCATTCTCGCTTGATTCCCCGATGGCCAACACCTTCACTGGGCCTTTCTTTAGGGGAGCGCCTCAGACGGGATCCTCATCAATACGTGAAGATTAAGATCTCAAAGGCATTTTAGCTGCCGACAGTGGGCCGCCCGCCATGGCCATCCCGCTCAGTAACGCCTGTCGGGGCAAAGCGGCAGGTTTGGGTGGGCAGGGGGCTGCCAAGGTACAAATGAGGCCCATGAGTTATACACAAGCAAAATGGTGCGGATGCTGCAATCTGAAATAAAGACAGAGAATGCTGGAAACACTCAGCAGGTCAGGCAGCATCTGTGGAGAGAGAAACAGAGTTAACCTTTCAGGTGAATGACCCTTCGCCAGTTATAACTGCCCCAGGCCTCAAATTGGTGATGTCAGAGGGAGGGGGGAGTGTAATACTCACCCGGCCTTGCCCGCCCTAAACCTGCTGTCAGTTAAAATTGCCCCTGGGATATTTACGGAGAGGCGGGGAGGGTGTGCATGGGGCTGAAAATGGCAAGGCTGGGATACGGTGATCCGCAGATCTGAATGGCAGGGCCTGATTAGTATCTTGTCGCTCTGCCTCTCACCCGGCAGCTGGCCAAAGGGACAGACAGGTCGGTGGGTGGGAAGACTGGGCAGGAGGTTCCAGTCAGGGACCCTGGGGGATAGACCCCAGCAACCAGGGGGCGGGGGAGGAAGCTCCGGTTGGCAATCGGGAAGTGGGGGGCGGGTGGGAGATCGCGACTGGGGGGAGACGGGAGAGGGGGGAAGGAGACGGTGCTTGCGGGGGGTGGGGTAGAGGTCAGGGCTGGGGGGGTGGAGGGCGGGGCTGGGGGGGGATCGGGGCTGGGGGGAGGTCGGGACTGCGGAGGGAATGTCGGGGCTGGGGGGGAGGAGCATTATGTGCTGTCATTCTGGTGCATGTGAGATTCGGACAGTGGGCTTGAGGGTGTGAGTGTGAGCCTGAGGGTGTGAGTGTGGGCCTGAGGGTGTGAGTATGGGCCTGAGGGTGTGAGTGTAAGTCTGAGGGTGTGAGTGTGGCGTGAGGGCCAGAGTGGGAGGAAAGCTCCACTGACTGCGTTACCCTGAGCCCCAGCCATTTTAACTCATCCGCCTCATTTGAATTGGAGAACTCTGAACCCGGCCCAAAGCCGGTGGGAACGGTGCAGGGTCCGGCAGGCAGGAGTGGCACAGAGTACGGCAGGCGGGAGTGGGATGGCGGGCGGCAGGAGGCTGCCCTCAGGCCACGAGGGAACGTTCCCCGCCAGTAAGATAAATTGGTCGGAGTCCATTCCTCAATCACCCGCAGCACCCCCTCCCCTGGTCCTCAATCACCCCCAGCACCCCCTCCCCTGGTCCTCAATCACCCCCAGCACCCCCTCCCCTGGTCCTCAATCACCCCCAGCACCCCCTCCCCTGGTCCACCCCTCAATCACCCCCAGCCCCGACATCACTCCCCGGCCACAACCTTCTCCCCCCCCAAACCCCAACCTCCACCCCACCAACACCGACCTTCACCTCCCCCCAGCACTGACCTCCCCCTCCCCCCAGCCACAACCTCCCACCCCAGCCCTGACCCCCCCGCAGCCCTGCACACCCCCCAGCCCCAACCTCCACCCCAGGCCCGACCTCCCCCTCCCCACCCAACCCTGACCTCCCCGCAGTCCCGACCATCGCCCCCAGCCCCGACCCCCCCGCAGCCCCGACCCCCCCGCAGCCCCGACCATCCCCCATGTGGCCCAAACTGAATGAAAGTCCACTCTGGCAATCCAGTGCCCAGCGTTGATTGTCATACTGGGCAGGAATCCAGTGCCCAGCGATGATTATCATACAGGGCAGGAATCCAGTGCATGGCGATGATTGTCATGCAGGACAGGAATCCAGTGTTCGGCGATGATTGTCATACAGGGCAGGAATCCAGTGTACGGCGATGATTGTCAAACAGAGCAGGAATCCAGTGTTCGGTGATGATTGTCATACAGGGCAGGAATCCAGTGTTCGACGGTGATTGTCATACAGGGCAGGAATCCACTGTTCGGCGATGATTGGCATACAGGGCAGGAATCCAGTGCATGGCAATGATTGTCATACAGGGCAGGAATCCAGTGCACGGCAATGATTGTCATACAGGGCAGGAATCCAGTGTTCGGCGATGATTGTCATACAGGGCAGGAATCCAGTGTTCGACGGTGATTGTCATACAGGGCAGGAATCCACTGTTCGGCGATGATTGGCATACAGGGCAGGAATCCAGTGTTCGGCAATGATTGTCATACAGGGCAGGAATCCAGTGCACGGCGATGATTGTCATACAGGGCAGGAATCCAGTGTTCGGCGATGATTGTCATACAGGGCAGGAATCCAGTGTTCGACGGTGATTGTCATACAGGGCAGGAATCCAGTGCATGGCAATGATTGTCATACAGGGCAGGAATCCAGTGCATGGCAATGATTGTCATACAGGGCAGGAATCCAGTGCATGGCAATAATTGTCATACAAGGCAGGAATCCAGTGTTCGGCGATGATTGTCATACAGGGCAGGAATCCAGTGCATGGCAATGATTGTCATACAGGGCAGGAATCCAGTGCATGGCAATGATTGTCATACAGGGCAGGAATCCAGTGCACGGCGATGATTGTCATACAGGGCAGGAATCCAGTGCACAGCGATGATTGTCATACAGGGCAGGAATCCAGTGCACAGCGATGATTGTCATACAGGGCAGGCTTCGAGCTGAAAAGCCCAGGCTCAGTTTTCAAGCTTTCACTTATGTAGGAATTATTGTGGGGAAAAAATGACCTGACTGTGTTAGTTGACAGTTTCAAACCAGTTCCCACTAAACAGTTCACCCAAAACCTGCCCTTTTGTAGGTTCTGCTCGAGTTTCCATTTATCAAACTGATAAAGGGTTCCTCTCCCTTGCCGCTGGCCCTGTATTTCCCAATAGCAGAGAAGGACATTGGATGGGTTGTTTAGACAATCCATTGTGTCCTGTTCAGTGCCAGTGGGTTTGATGATGATGTTAACTGGGCTTTGTACAACCGCTGCTAACAGGCATCCTGTGTTTCTGCCCATGTCGGAACAAATCCAGTCCCCACACATGGGCTGAGTGGTGGGCTGGGCAGGGTTTGTTATGTGGCTGAGCACAAACTGCTTCGAGTAGTCAGGATAATTGTTTCAGCCTGATACTTCTCCAGATATTTCTGCAGATATTCTGCCAGAGCTGCGGTACACAGTCAGGAGAATTGCCACCAATATTTAATCCCGAAACGTTTTCAGTATAGCGCACACTTCCCGCACTTACAGGAAGATTCCGTCAGGGCAATAGTGCTGTGTTTAGGGGCCACACCTGATTATTGAGGGTGAGTGGGTGACCTTTACATTGTTCATACATTTCCATCGGTGCCAGCATTACCCGGATCAAGAATCTGACCCTGCCAGAATGTATGGGACAGTAGGAGGGCACCCCGTTTACACAGGAGAGGTGGGCACCAGTATGACTTCAGGGGCATCTCAGAAAGCAGGGAGGTGCAGCGAGACCTGGGTGTCATGATTCATCACTTACTGAAGGTTGGCATGCATGTACAGCAGGCGGTGAAGAAGGCAAATGGTATGTTGGCCTTCATAGCAAGGGGATTTGAGTATAGGGGCAGGGAGGTCTTACTGCAGTTGCACAGGGCCTTGGTGAGGCCTTGCCTGGAATATTGTTATCAGTTTTGGTCCCATAATCTGAGGAAGGACGTTCTTGCTATTGAGGGAGTGCAGCGGAGGTTTACCAGCCTGATTCCTGGGATGGCAGGACTGACATATGAGGAGGGACTGGATCAACTGGGCCTGTATTCACTGGAGTTTAGAAGGATGAGAGGGGATCTCATAGAAACGTATAAAATTCTGACGGGACTGGACAGGTTGGATGCAGAAAGAATGTTCCCGATGTTGGGGAAGTCCAGAACCAGGGGACATAGTCATAGGATAAGGGGTAAGCCATTTAGGACTGAGATGAGGAGGAACTTCTTCACTCAGAGAGTTGTTAACCTATGGAATTCCCTACCGCAGAGAGTTGTTGATGTCAGTTCATTGGATATATTCAAGAGGGAGTTAGATATGGCCCGTGTGGCTAAAGGCATCAAGGGGTATGGAGAGAAAGCAGGAAAGGGGTACTGAAGGAATGATCAGTCATGATCTTATTGAATGGTGGTGCAGGCTCGAAGGGCCGGATGGCCTACTCCTGCACCTATTTTCCATGTTTCTATGTTTGTATGGGTCAAAATCCAGGGTCTCCCTAACAACACTGTGGGGGTACCTTCACCACATAGGCTTCAGCAGTTCAAGAAGATGGCTCATCACCACCTTCCCAAGGGCAATTAAGGATGGGCAATAAATGCTGGCTTTGCCAGCGAGGTTCATATCCCGGAACAAATTAAATAAAAACTTGTGGTGGAACAAGGCAGCCAATTTGCTCACAGTAACTTCCCACAAACAGCACTGGGGTTTATCATTCGATAATTGGTTTTAGTGATGTTGGTTGAAGGATGATTATTGGTCAGGACACTGCGAGAACTCACTACTCTTCTTCTGATCGTGCCATGGGATCTTTTACATTGACCTGAGAGGGCCTCGGTTTATCACCTCATCTGAAAGATGGCACCTTGCCCACTCCCTCAGTACTGCACTGAAGTCACAGCCCAGGTTATGTGAGGTCATATAAATGCAGATTCTAACTTTCCTTTTAATAAGATCTTAATGATTGTAATCAAAATGGTTGGTGTGCACATTTTACTCCAGCAATTTCCTGCAATATGATTTGGTTAGTAGAAAAGACAAAAAGCTAGTCATTAATGACACGCCTACAACAATGATTAACATTTTTCAAGCATTCAGTGAGCCATTTAATCAGTGTACATAATGACACCTTCATGAATCCAGCTGTTGAACTGGTCATTAGATTCAGCAGCACATTTCTAAAGATATTTTCACTGACTGGAGCAGTGTGGATAAATCCCAGGCCTTTCTGGGCAGAGAGAGCACCCGACAAGCCTGATTGGAGGCAAGTTGATTGGCAACACGTTACAGGTGAGGTGCACTCTGGGTCAAGCATTGTGAGGAGCTGGAGGTGGGACCGGATGAAGTTTGACAACTTATAGAAGAGCACCAAGATAAGGTGTGACTATTTCTGTGAAGTCGCAGCAGAGGACAGACACGTCGATGTAATTAGGTGCAGCTGTTAGAATCAGCGGCTCTCCATGGACGATCACAGCCCCTCGAGTGGCTGCGAGCACCAATTGAGGCAGGTCGCCATGTTCTGCTCCCTGAGGGATTCTGCTGGGCCTGGCTCCAGCTTCTACCTCCTGGTCTGTGGCTCTGGCAACAAACTCTTTGCAGTGCACAGAAATCCCTGATGGTGTGCTAGCTTTGGCCGGATTAGAATTTCCCGCCTACAGTATGCGGTCGAGTCTACTGCTGTAGTGAAGCAACAGTGTCAAGGAGGGGAGAAAGCCAGGAAACGCTGGACTGAGCACTAGGCCAGTTGTCATCTGTGAAGGGAAAAGGCAGGGTATGAAATTTCAGGTTGGATCTGGAGATAGGGCCAGCAGTGTGGGGCAAGGTGGTTAAAAAGGCTTACGGAATACTTGCCTTTATTAGCCGAGGCATGGAATACAAGAGCATGAAGGTTATGCTTGAACTGTATAAAACACTAGTTAGGCCACAGCTGGAGTACTGTGTGCAGTTCTGTTCACCACATTACAGGAAGGATGTGATTGCACTAGAGAGGGTACAGAGGCGATTTACGAGGATGTTGCCTGGACTGGAGAATTTTAGCTATGAGGAAAGATGGGATAGGCTGGGGTGGTTTTCTCTGGAACAGAGGAGGCTGAGGGGAGACCTGATTGAGGTGTATCAAATGATGAGGGGCCTAGATAGAGTGGATAGGAAGGACCTATTTCCCTTCGCAGAAGGGTCAACAACCAGGGGGCATAAATTGGTGAAGGAGGAGAAGAAAACAGAAGAGTGTGTGAAGGCAGAGAGGGAGAGTGTGTGAAGGTAGAGAGGGAGAGTGTGTGAAGGCAGAGAGGGAGAGTGTGTGAAGGTAGAGATGGAGAGTGTGTGAAGGTAGAGAGGGAGAGTGTGTGAAGGCAGAGAGGGAGAGTGTGTGAAGGCAGAGAGGGAGAGTGCCTTATGAATTGGGGAAGCCGAGGGAAACAGTCGCTTGTGAACTGGGAGGAAGCAGAAGACCACCTGAGATTCTCATTCACGTTTGGCCACAATTGAAATTTGTTTCTAAGTACGTTCAAATTTAAGTGCTAGCAAGACAATTAAAAAGTACACCTGGAAATTCTGCACTGTTTGGTGCATTTGGTAGAATGAATACATTTTCAACAGAAATTGCATCAGAATTTAAAATACTTAAGTTGCAAAATACATGGACACATATTGTAAATCACAGCCTTTGTTGATCGCCTCTCTATCATTCCCCAATTTCTCTCTCTAACTTCTCTGCCCGTTTTTTGTTGTATTTTGCATTGGGGTCCTAAAAGAGCTGTTGGGCCCTTGACCAGCATCTGCCAGGGGCCTAATGCCTTCTTTAGAAGGGTACACTGGGCCCTCGGACATTGCTAGCTGTCAATGTGGCCACAGTTCCAAGAAGGATCCAGTGTGGGATAATGTGCCCGGAAATTGGTCCCCACAATTCTTACTTTACCCAGAAATCAGATGTGATGAGCACCAACTTCCCCCTTCAATCAGCGCTCCTATTTTTCTTACTGCATCACTCAGTGAATCTAGTTCCCATTGTTGTGTTCTGTCGCCTCTAAGTCGCAAGGCTGTGTACACATCTCAAGCATCAGCTTGCCTCATACATTATCATTTGGGTGTAAATCAGAAGGCCGTGCCTTCACCCCCATCCCAGTACAGTAATCGAGGCTAACATTCAGTGCAACATTCAGGGAGTGCTGCATTGTCAGGGGAGCTTTCGTTCATACAAGATGCTAAACTAAGACCTGCTCAGCTGGACATAAAGTAACGCACATCATCATTTAGAGAAGAGCAATGGGGTTCCTGGCTAACATTTCACCCTTAGCCCAAAGAATAAAAGCTTAGCATTCATTTCATGTTCCAGTTTATGGGATCTCGGTCTGTGCAATTAACTCATACACTTGCCTGCACTTTAAAAGTACTGAATTGTTTGTGATGTTCCTTGATCTGCCCCAAGGCTGAGAAAAGTTATTGAAGCGCAATACAGCTACTTTAAAATGAGAGTTACAATAGTGTGTGGTTGGGGCAGGAGATACGGGAAAAGGGACAGAAAGTTATAGGAATATTGAGAAACAAGGCTGAGTGAGAGAAACAAAACCAGTGAAGGTCTGCCAGGATCAGTTTGTTGGTTGATGAGCAGCACTGACAGTCGCTGCAGTGGAATCCAGGGATGAAACATTGCCGCCTGAAAGTCCCACCCTGCCCGGAGGCAATAGGTCGGATGTGCAGTTACAATCGGCTTCACATAGTGTCCCGCCCCATTCTCGCTTGATTCCCCGATGGCCAACACCTTCACTGGGCCTTTCTTTAGGGGAGCGCCACGGACGGGATCCTCATCAATACGTGAAGATTAAGACCTCAAAGGCCGCCCCCGCCATGGCCATCCCGCTCAGTAACGCATGTCGGGGCAAAGCGGCATGTTCGGGTGGGCAGGGGGCTGCCAAGGTATGAATGAGGCCCGTGAGTTATGCACAAGCAAAATGGTGCGGATGCTGCAATCTGAAATAAAGACAGAGAATGCTCGAAACACTCAGCAGGTCAGGCAGCATCTGTGGAGAGAGAAACAGAGTTAACCTTTCAGGTCAATGACCCTTCTCCAGTTATAACTGTCCCGGGCCTCAAATTGGTGATGTCGGAGGGAGGGGGCAGTTTAATACTCTCCCCAGCCTTGCCCGCCCTAAACCTGCTGTCAGTTAAAATTGCCCCTGGGATATTTACGGAGAGGCGGGGAGGGTGTGCACAGGGGCTGAAAACGGCAAGGCTGGGATACGGTGATCCGCAGATCTGAATGGCAGGGCCTGATTAGTATCTTGTCGCTCTGCCTCTCACCCGGCAGCTGGCCAAAGGGACAGACAGGTCGGTGGGTGGGAAGACTGGGCAGGAGGTTCCAGTCAGGGACCCTGGGGGATAGACCCCAGCAACCAGGGGACGGGGGAGGAAGCTCCGGTCGGCAATCGGGAAGTGGGGGGCGGGTGGGAGATCGCGGCTGGGGGGAGAGGGGGGAGGGGGGAAGGTGACGGAGCTTGCGGGGGGGAGTGGGGAGAGGTCATGGCTGGTGGGTGGTGGGTAAGGCTGCGGCTGGAGGTCGGGACTGGGGGGGGAGGAGGAGGTCGGGGCTGGGGGGGAGGTCGGGGCTGCGGGGGGAGGTCGGGCCCTGGGGGGGGCAGGTCGGGGCTGCGGGGGGAGCTCGGGCCTGGGGGGGGAAGCTCGGGGCTGGGGTGGGGGGGTCGGGTTTGTGGGGGAGGTCAGGCCTGGGGGGGAAGCTCGGGGCTGGGGGGGGGAGGTCGGGGCTGGCCCACTTGTCCTGATGGCAAGGCCTTGCTGCGTTACGGGTTCACAGGCAGCAGTGTCTGCTGTTAGTATGTTTGCCAGCGCGCGTTGGCAAAACATAACTCCAGTTTTATTCCATGGACTGGTGCCCGCTATACACTCAGACACTCGAACCACCAGTAGGTAAAAGGGACCAATTTGGATGCTGTGGGTTTGGGTTGGGTTTAAACTCTTGTCCCCCAGAAGTGAGAGGACAGGATTCTAACACAATGTGAGCCCACATCTTAAACTATCTGAAAGAATCATATGTCAAAAAGCATCTATTATCATCTTATTGTATAAAGCAAACATCCAAAACAAAATGGGCCAGTAATTCACCCGAGCACAGTCCGAGGGAACGAGCCGAACGGTCACATTCTGAGCATTTGCTGATGAAATGTGCTCTTCTGTTTGCATTCATTCCCTTGCAGATTTTGTATGTAAATTCGCTACTTTTCCCAATACACCACAACCAGGGACTGAACAAGTCAAGGTCTGTGTTAAGTCCATGGGGTTACAGGGATTTTTCCAGTACATTGGCATTCATTATTCATTATTCTAGCAATTTAAACTAAACCCATTAGTTCATAGTGACATTTCATTTTTTAATGACCATGTTGGATTCTGGAATTTTAGAAGAAATCAAAACATTATTTGGACCATTTTTCTGTTAAAATTGGCCTTGCTCATAATGCTTTAGCCTGTCACTTTACATCCAATATGACACATTCCTTTGGATTCTGTTCAATATCAACAACATTCATATAGTGCTTTTTAATGTAGAAAAAGTCCAAGGTACTTTACTGATGTGGGGAATTTATGTAGATTGCAAATGCACAAAGGGACAAACCAGATTTGTCAACAAAAATCAAATGCACCACCAGATTTTCAACATGTCTGGTAGGTTAAATGGTTGCAGGTGTCTCAGTGGGTAGCATTCTCACCTCTGAGTCAAAAGATTGCGGGTTCAAGTCCCACTCCAGGAACTTGAGCGCAAAATCCATGCTGACATTCCAGTCCAGTACTGAGGGAGTGCTGCATTGTCAGGTGGACATAAAAGATCCCATGGAACTATTCAAAGAAGAGCAAGGGAGTTTTTCCCTGATGTCCTGGCCAATATTTTACCTCAACCAATATCACGAAAACAAGTCATTATCTCATTGCTGTTTGTGGGATCTTGCTGTGCACAAATTGGCTGCTGTGCTGAGGATGTCGTAAATAGCACATTTAGTGAGTTGGCCATACCGCAGGTAAAGGGTACAAGCCAGATAGGGGATGTGTGACCAACAGGAAGAGCAGTGGAAGGAAGGTAGTGCAGGGGTCCCCTGTCGTCATCCCCCTGCAAAACATATACACCGCTTTGGGTACTGTTGAGGGGGATGACTCATCAGGGGAGAGCAGCAGCAGCCAAGTTCATGGCACCGTGGGTGGCTCTGCTGCACAGGAGGGCAGGAAAAAGAGTGGGAGAGCTATCGTGGTAAGGGATTCTATTGTAAGGGGAATAGATAGACGTTTCTGCGGCCGCAATCGAGACTCCAGGATGGTCTGTTGCCTCTCTGGTGTGAAGGTCAAGGATGTCTCGGAGCGGGTGCAGGACATTTTAAAGAGGGAGGGTGAACAGCCAGTTGTCGTGGTGCATATAGGTACCAACAATATCGGTAAAAAACAGGATGAGGTAAATTAAAAAGTACGACCTCAAATGTAGTAATCACAGGATTGCTAACTGTGCCACGTGCTAGTCAGAGTAGGAATCGCAGGATAGCTCAGATGAATACGTGGCTTGAGGAGTGATGCAGAAGGGAGGGATTCAAATTCCTGGGACATTGGAACCAGTTCTGGGAGAGGTGTGACCAGTTCAAACCGGACGTTCTGCACCTGGGCAGGACCGGAACCAATGTCCTAGGGGTACTGTTTGCTCGTGCTGTTGGGTAGGGGTTAAACTAACATGGCAGGGGGATGGGAACCTTTGCAGGGAGACAAAGGGTAGTAAAATAGGGGCAGAAGCAAAAATTAGAAAGAAGAAAAGTAAAAGTGGAGGGCAGAGAAACCCAAGGCAAAATTCAAAAAGGGCCACATTGCAGCAAAATTCTAAAAGGGCAAAGTGTCTTAAAAAGACAAGCCTGAAGGCTCTGTGCCTCAATGCGAGGAGTATTCGTAATAAGGTGGACGAATTAACTGCACAGGCAGCAATTAATGAATATGATATAATTGGCGTCACAGAGACATGGCTCCAGGGTGACCAAGGCTGGGAACTCTACATCCAGGGGTATTCAACATTCAGGAAGGACAGATAGAAAGGTAAAGGAGGTGGGGTATCGCTGCTGGTTAAAGAGGAAATTAACGCAATAGTAACGAAGGCAATTAGTTTGGATGATGTGGAATCTGTATGGGTGGAGCTGCGGAATATCAAAGGGCAGAAGACAGACCACCAAACGGTAGTAGTGAGGTTGGGGACAGCAACAAACAAGAAATTAGTGATGCGTGCAATAAAGGTACAGCAGTTATCATGGGCGACTTTAATCTACATATAGATTGGACGAAACAAACTGGTAGAAATACAATGGAGGGGGATTTCCTGGAGTGTATTAGGGATGGTTTTCTAGACCAATATGTCGAGGAACCAACTAGAGGGCTGGCCAAGCTAGACTGGGTGATGTGTAATTATAAAGGACTAATTAGCAATCTTGTTGTGCAAGGCCTTTTGGGGAAGAGTGACCATAATACAGTAGAATTCTTTATTAAGATGGAGAGTGACACAGTTAATTCAGAGACTAGGGTCCTGAACTTTAGAAACGGTAACTTCGATGGTATGAGATGTGAATTGGCTTGACTAGACTGGCAAATGATGCTTAAATGGTTGACAGTGGATAGGCAATGGCAAACATTTAAAGATCACATGGATGAACTTCAACAATTGTACACCGCTGTCTGGAGTAAAAATAAAACGGGGAATGTGGCTCAACCGTGGTAAACAAGGGAAATTAAGGATAGTGTTCAATCCAAGGAAGAGGCATATAAATTGGCCAGAAAAACCAGCAAACCTGAGGACTGGGAGAAATTTAGAATTCAGCAGAGGAGGACAAAGGGTTTAATTAGAAGTGGGAAAATAAAGTATGAGAGGAAGCTTGCTGGGTACATAAAAACTGACTGCAAAAGCTTCGACAGATATGTGAAGAGAAAAAGATTAGTGAAGACAAACGTTGTCCCTTGCAGTCAGATTCAGGTGAATTTATAAGGGGGAACAAAGAAATGGCAAACCAGTTGAACAAATGCTCTGGTTCTGTCTTCACGAAGGAAGACACAAATAACCTT
Organism: Pristiophorus japonicus; assembly: GCF_044704955.1. NCBI lineage: Eukaryota > Metazoa > Chordata > Chondrichthyes > Pristiophoridae > Pristiophorus > Pristiophorus japonicus. The sequence goes on along the minus strand of NC_091987.1, from coordinate 136,567,450 downwards.
CCAGAAGTACTAGGAGACCAAGGGTCTAGTGAGAAGGAGGAATTGAAGGATATCCTTATTCGGTGGGAAATTGTGTTAGGGAAATTGATGGGATTGAAGGCCGATAAATCCCCGATAAGGCCTGATAGTCTGCATCCCAGAATACTTAGGGAAGTGGCCCTAGAAATAGTGGATGCATTGGTGATCATTTTCCAACAGTTTATCGACTCTGGATCAGTTCCTATGGACTGGAGGGTAGCTAATGTAACACCACTTTTTAAGAAAGGAGGAAAGAGAAAATGGGTAATTCTAGACCGGTTAGCCTGACATCAGTAGTGGGGAAAATATTGGAATCAATTATTAAAGATGAAATGCAGCACATTTGGAAAGCAGTGACAGGATCGGTCCAAGTCAGCATTGGTTTATGAAAGGGAAATCATGCTTGACAAATCTTCTGAAATTTTTTGAGGATGTAACTAGTAGAGTGGACAAGGGAGAACCAGTGGATATGGTGTATTTGGATTTTCAAAAGGCTTTTGACAAGGTTCCACACAAGAGATTGGTGTGCAAAATGAAAGCGCATGGTATTGGGGGTAATGTACTGACGTGGGTAGAGAACTGGTTGGCAGACAGGAAGCAGAGAGTCGGGATAAACAAGTCCTTTTCAGAATGGCAGGCAGTGACTAGTGGGTTGCCGCAGGGCTCAGTGCTGGGACCCCAGCTATTTACAATATACATTAATGATTTAGATGAAGGAATTGAGTGTAATATCTCCAAGTTTGCAGATGACACTAAGCTAGGTGACGATGTGCCCTGTGAGGAGGACGTTAAGAGGCTGCAGAGTGATTTGGAGACGTTAGCTGAATGGGCAAATGCATTGCAGATGCAGGGGCAAAAATACGAAGGCAGAATATTATCTGAAAGGCGGCAGATTAGGAAAAGGGGAGGTGCAACGAGACCTGGGTGTCATGGTACATCAATCATTGAAGGTTGGCATGCAGGTAGAGCAGGCGGTGAAGAAGGCAAATGGTATGTTAGCCTTCATAGCTACGGGATTTGAGTATAGGAGCAGGAAGTCTTACTGCAGTTGTACAGGGCCTTGGTGAGGCCTCACCTGGAATATTGTATTCAGTTTTGGTCTCCTAATCTGAGGAAGGACGTACTTGCTATTGAGGGAGTGCAGCAAAGGTTCACCAGACTGATTCCCGGGATGGCTGGACTGACATATGAGGTGAGACTGGATCAACTGGGCCTTTATGCATTTGAGTTTAGAAGGATGAGAGGGGATCTCATAGCAACATATAAAATTCTGACAGGACTGGACAGGTTAGATGCAGGAAGAATGTTCCCGATGTTGGGGAGGTCCAGAATCAGGGGACACAGTCTAACGATAAGGGGTAAGCCATTTAGGACTGAGATGAGGAGAAACTTCTTCAAAAATGAGAGTTGTTAACCTGTGGAATTCCCTACCGCAGAGAGTTGTTGATGCCTGTCCATTGGATATAGTCAAGAGGGTGTTAGATATGGCCCTTACGGCTAAAGGGATCAAGGGGTATGGAGAGAAAGCAGGAAAGGGGTACTGAGGTGAATGATCAGCCATGCTCTTATTTAATGGTGGTGCAGGCTCGAAGGGCCAAATGGTCTACTGCTACACCTATTTTCTATGTTTCTATATTTCCATGCATTTCCCTACACTTCGGCAAACCTTCATTGGCTGTGAAGCACTTTGAGATATCCTGATGTTGTGAAAGATGCGGTATAAACGTAAGTTATTTTATGTAAATGCATTGTGGAATATGATTGAATAGTTGGGGATGGGTTTGTTTAGTTGACTTGTGAAACCTTGATTTGTCCAGTGATGCTCAGATTCCCAAGCAGCTTGAAATTGTGACCCCTGACCTCTCAGAAATGTGGCCAGGCTGCATTCAGCCTCAAACAAAGCAGCAGCAGATCAACTGGACCGACCCAGAAAGCCAAGTGACCCTTCAGGTTTTATCTGTAATTCTAACCAGAATGGAGTTGCCCTTTCAAATGCCCTCAGCCTTTTGTGCCAGTGCAGGCACGTTTACTATGGGGGAAATGCGAGGCTTGTGAAGCAGCAATGTTTGGAGACATTTGTTCGGCTGTCCAAGCTGGGATTTAATAATCTAATCATTTTTAAAAATGCCTCCGTCAATGGCCGTCTGGACGAAGCCACCACCTGGTGTAGCACTAAGCCGTGGATACCAGAAGCACCCAAGTTTGATCCTTTCTTTGGGATGGCTTGGTTGACCTCCCCTGTGGTCGAAGTTGAGGTGCCAAAATTGGGCTCAGCACAATGAGGCAACTGGTGCAAGGTTTTCCTGCTCCTGATCATACCGTCCCCAGATGAGGTCACTGATTGTGTGCCTGTGTGTGCGTGCAGCGTGCTCATAAACATCAGATGAACGCAGAAATGGTCTCGGCCGTGTTGGTCTTCACAGTACAGCAGCCTGCAGGATGCTTGTTGTCTCGGCTTGCATGTGAATGATCCACTTGAGTGAGGTAGAAAGAAAGAACTTGCATTTCTGTAGCACCTTTCATGATCTCAGGACGTCACAAAGCTCTTTACAGCCATTGAAGTACTTTTGAAGTGTAGTCACTGTTGTAATGTAGGAGATGCAACAACCAATTTGCGTGCACCAAGCTCCCACAAACAGTGATGAATTTAACTGATCATCTGTTAGTTGAGGGATAACTATTGGCCAGGATACTGGGTGAACTCCCCTGTTCCCCTTCGAATAGTGCCATAAGATCTTTTACGTACATTTATTCGGGCAGTCGGGGTCTCGGTTTAACGTCTCATCCAAAAGATGACACCTCCGACAGTGCAGCACTCCCACAGTACTGCAGTAAATTGTCAGTTAGGATTATGTGCTCAAATCTCTGGGTGGGCTTTGAACCCACGATCCTCTGGCTCGAGTGTTATGACTGAGCCAAGGGTAACATCTTGGATACTGGTGGCGGGGTGAGGGTTGGTGGATGGCTGAGTGTCCCTGAAGCCACCCCAAAAGAGCCAGTTAATGTAGGGGAGAAAATTGACAGGAAATAGAACTGCACTGAAAGAGATATTGTCTCTTTACTGGCTGGCTGGTGAAAAATCCCAGATCATGCTTACACAAGGGGCCTGCTCCCAAGTGGGTAAATACCTTCCGAGGCTTTGCTGCTTTTGAAAGCCAGAGATCTGGTTTCCTCCACATCGGGCTGTGCAGCTGTCGTCTTCTGGTGTTTTCTTGTTGGCAGATGAGGAAAATAATGGCACAAAGGCAGCAAATGGAGAAATAACGTTGCAGTTTGATGTCTTACTGGAGACCATCAGTGACATGACCTCCTTTGTCTGACAGATGGGATTCAGCTTTCGCGGGAAGCTCTCTGGAGACCTTTGTTTTGTCAGGCAAAAAACATCAGGTACAGGAAGGCCACTGAATGACGGCTCCCCACCCTGAAACACACCCCCCACTCTTGCTGCTTTCCTGTTCTGCTTTCAGGCACAACTGCTGCTACAACTCATTTTAGTTGATAAATTTGGAGAAGTTTTGAAAGTGTATAAGTTATAACGAAGGCATTAATTCACAGAGCCACTGCATTGACCGAGAGAGGTTCCTGATTGCTATTCAGGGTCTGCAACTCGAGAGTGCCAAGGTACAGATATTGGAGTGAGGACAGGATCTGACTTGGCTGCAGGAGCTCTCCCCCACCCCCCAGCCGTGCTGTCTGACAACATGCACTCTCCAGGCCACACGTAAAGGAGAGCCATTCGGATGAGGTTCTGGACTGCGGCAAGTGCTGGATGAATAGTACTCCAGCACCTGTGGGAGAAGTGTCTGTCTTGGTTCAGTGGGTAATGCTCTTGCCTCCGAGTCAAAAGGTTGTGGGTTCGTGCCCCACTGCAGGACTTGAACACATGACACTTTAGTGCCGTACCGAGAGAGTGCTGCGCTGGTGCCGTTTTTTGGATTATATTTTGGGTCGGGTCCTGTCTGTCCTCTCAGATGAATGTAAAGGACTACATTGCACTAAGGAATGGGAGTCCTGGCCAGCATTTATCTTTCAGCCATGACCACCCTCCAACAAATCATTCAACTCATTGCTGTCTGTGGGATCTTGCTGTGTGCTCAGTGACTGCCACGTTTGCCGACAAAACAGCAACTGCACTTCAAAAGTAATCCAGTGTTATGAAATACCTGAGGAAAATGGGCACACACACACGGGAACAGACTTTAAGTGAGGAAGAGATGAACTATTGTGTCTCTTAATTTATTTATATAGGTAATGGGAGCTTTTTAAATTCTGGTTTTCACCATTTCATATAAAGCACCATTAAAGTAGTAACATGTTCCAAGGTGAGGCCAGAAGTGGAGGAGGCAGAGATGTCGGATGGTCAGAGGGCGGGAAGGTGAGGAAGGATGAGAAATTTAAATACAAGTCATTGTCAGATCGAGAACCAGTGTAGGTCAGAGCATGGGTGATTGATGAATGGGACATTGAGAATTATGGGGCTTGACTGTACCTGTAGATTGTAAACTAATTCCTGTGCAATAAACAAGGTTTCTGCTCTAAAATGGGAGGCTATTATTTTGTGGTTTTGATGCAGTTTGCGTTGGGAGTTTGAATCATGAAAATGAATATAAAGACTTAAAACACCCAGTTACGTGGATAGACTGGAGAAGTTGTTCTCCTTGGAGCAGAGAAGATTGAGAGGAGATTTGATTGAGGTGTTCAAAATCATGAGGAATATAGACAGAGTAGATAGAGACAAACTATTCCCATTGGCAGGAGGGTCAAGAACCAGAGGACACAGATTTAAGGTGATTGGCAGAAGAACCAAAGGCGACATGAGGACAAACTGTTTTACGCAGCGAGTGGTTAGGATCTGGAATGCACTGCCCAAAGGGTGGTGGAGACAGATTCAATCGTGGTTTTCAAAAAGGGAATTGGATAAGTAGCTGAAGGGAAAAAAATGTAGGGCTGTGGGGAAAGGACGGGGAGTGCGACTAGCTACGATATGTTGCCTGCACCTTCTGTTCTGCGTGGGAATTCCAGGATGCTTCGTGTCTCCTGGACAACCACGTGAGCAGGAAGTGCCTCCGCTGTTCGAGCTCTAGTTCAGTGTTCCTGAGCTTGAGGAGCGGCTGGTGTAACTCCAGGCCTGACGGGAGGCTGAGAATTTCCTGGATTGCATGTTCGAGGAGGTGGTCAACGGGGAGCGATAGTCAGGGTAATAGACTGGCATTTCTGCATCCGGCAAAGTGAGTCTTGCACGGTGAGGCTTGCACGGTGAGCCTTGCACGGTGAGTCTTGCACGGTGAGTCTTGCACAGTGAGCCTTGCACGGTGAGTCTTGCACGGTGAGTCTTGCACAGTGAGCCTTGCACGGTGAGTCTTGCACGGTGAGTCTTGCACCGTGTGTTGCCTCCCTGGTGCCAGTCTAAAGTGTGTCATGGAACAGGTACAGAATATTCTGTGAGGGGAAGGGGAACAGCCAGAAATCCTCGTCCAAGTTGGAACCAATGACATAGGAAGGAAATTGAACCTGGGCCCTTCCTATACTTAGTAGTGCTCAGCACCACAGCGGGTGAGATCAGCTAATTCAGCACAGGCTGGGGATGGAGCCTGGGCCTTTCTTGTTCTGTGTGGGGCTCAGTACCACACCACACTACCACACCAGGTGAGATCAGCTAATTCAGCACAGGCCGGGAATGGAGCCTGGGCCTTGTCTGTGTGGGTTCAGAACTATACCGAGTGAATGAACTAAAATAGCACAGGCTGGGGATAGACCCTGGGCCCATCATCGTCTGTGTGTTTCAGTACAACACTGGATGAGCTGAAATAAAATCATAGATTCATAGAATGGTTACAGCACAGAAGGAGACATTTTGGCCCATTGAGCCTGTGCCGGCTCTCCAAGAGCACTTCAGCTAGTCCCAATCCCCCACCCTTTCCCCGTGGTCCTGCAAAATGTTTTCCTTCAGTTACTTATACAGTTCTCTTTTGAAAGCCATGATTTAATCTGACTCCACCTGTCATGTATTTAACTGTCATTGAACCCATGTATAAACTGACCTAAGTTGTACACTGTGAGAACATTGACCACGAGGTGGTGAACTTGTGGGAGACACTCCTAGCCTGGTCTTTCAGATATAGAAGGGGAAGCTCCATCCACCTTCATCACTTCAGGCTGGAATAAAAGTTACAGGTCACAGAGTGACCTTGTCTCAAGCATGGGCCTTGTGTGCATTTATGTGGTATAGTAAGGACAAATCATTGGCGACGAGAAACTGGGATTTAAACCACGCGAGCATGGCCACAAGCAGCACAGACGAGAGGTACTGTGTTGGTGATGATTGGGACGACTTTACTGAGAGACTACAGCAAAGCTTCGTCACTAAGGAATGGCTGGGACAGGGTTCGGCCGACAAACGCAGGGCTCATCTCCTGACAGTTTGTGGATCCAGGATGTACTACCTGATGAAGGACCTTCGAGAGCCAGAGAAGCCGGCGGACAAGACGTTCGAAGAGCTCAGTAAGTTGATTGGGGAACACTTTAAACCGGCGAGCAGCATGCACATGGCGAGACACTGGTTTTACACGCACCGGCGGCGAGAAGGGCAAACTGGTCCAGACTTCGTGGCAGACCTCCGGCGACTGGCGAGCCTATGTAAGTTCCCAGATGCATGCAGAGCGGAGATGCTGCAAGACATTTTAATTGAGGGCATCGGGCATGCTGGGGTTTTCAGGAAACTGATCGAGACCAAAGACTTGACCCTGGAAACAGCGGCTTTGATGGCCCAGACATTTATCTCAGGGGAGGAGGAGACCAGAATGATGTTTGACAAAAATCTTGGTTTAAATGCAACAAATGGACAGGGAGTCAACATTGTTAACGCGACACACAGTTCCCCAGGCAGACAGTGGCAATCGGACATGCCCGAGCATGTAGTCGAATCCAAAGTGGGAATTCAACAGAGACAATGGCTAGCTGAACGGCGATTCGCGCCATCGCAAGGGAAAATGTGGCCAGTAAGGGGGCCACCAACACATGTTAATGGTGTACTTAAAAACAGTTACACAGATAGTCAGAGACGATCGACTGGTAATGGGCCTTTTGTTTCCAACAATGGCTCATGTTGGAGCTTGCAGGTATCAGCAATACACCTACAGAAATTGCAACGTCAGCGGTCACTTGGCACGTATGTGCAGGAAGCCTGCAGCCAGGTTGATGTACCAGGAGGACGTGGACGATGTAAGCCCTACGAGGCCAAATGAACACTGGGGGAAATGGCTGGAAGCTGAAGTTCAGCGAGTTCATGTGGAGCACATATACAGTTCATATTCCAGGACGCCACTGATAATGATTAAAGTGCTCCTCAATGGCATCCCCGTATCAATGGAGCTAGACACAGGGGCCAGCCAGTCCCTGATGATTTATCAAACAGTTCGACAAGTTGTGAGTGTCCAAGGCCAGGGGGCCAAAATTATCGCCGATTGACGCACAGCTACGGACTTACATAAAGGAGATCATTCCGGTGTTAGGCAGCACCACGGTAGTCGTGACCCACAAAGATTCGGAGAACAGGTTGCCACTCTGGATTGTTCCGGGAGATGGTCCCGCACTGCTGGGGAGGAGTTGGCTGGCTGTCATGAACTGGAAATGGGGTGATGTCAATGCAATTTCTTCTGTGGAGCGAATATCATGCTCACAGATCCTGGACAAATTTGACTCACCATTTCAGCCCAGCATTGGCACTTTCATGGGGACCAAGGTAGTGATTCACATAAACCCGGACGCCAGGCCAGCACACCACAAGGCCAGAGTGGTGCCGTATGTGATGCGGGAAAAGATAGAAGGCGAATTGGACCGCCTGCTGAGGGAAGGCATCATCTCGCCAGTCGAATTCAGTGACTGGGCGAGCCCGATTGTGCCGGTACTCAAGGCGAATGGGTCGGTCAGGATGTGGTGATTACAAGGCCACCATCAATCGAGTGTTACTCCAAGGCCAGTACCTACTACCGAGAGCGGAGGACCTCTTCACGACGCTATCCGGTGGCAAACATTTTTCAAAATTGGACCTAACCTCAGCTTACATGACCCAGGAGCAGGCGAGTGAGTCAAAGAAGCTGTCCACCATCACGACACACAAGGGGTTGTTTGAGTACAACAGATGTCTGTTTGTTATTCGCTCGGCCACCGCGATCTTTCAACGCAATATGGAAAGCCTCTTCAAGTCGATTCCAAGGACAGTGGTTTTTCAAGACGTCATCCTCATCACGGGTTGTGATAGTGAAAAACACCTCCACAACCTGGAGGAGATGCTATGCAGACTGGACCGGGAAGGTCTGCGACTGAAAAAGGTGAAGTGCGTCTTTCTAGCTCCAGAGGTAGAATTTCTGGGGATGAGGGGAGAAGCAGATGGGATCAGACCTACTGCGTCCAAAACAGAAGCGATCCAGAGAGCACCCAGAACCTGTAATACGACGGAGCTGCGCTCCTGAAGAATTTTGATAACTTTCTTCCCAAATTGAGCATGCTGCTAGAGCCGCTACATGTGCTCCTATGCAAAGGTCGCAAATGGGTCTGGGGGGACAGCCAGGAAAGGGCTTTTGATAGAGCACGAAATTTGTTATGCTCCAACAATCTGTTAACACTATATGACCCGTGTAAGAAACTTGTTTTAACGTGCGACGCGTCGTCCTATGGTGTCGGGTGTGTGTTGCAGCATGTTAATGCCAAGGGTCAGTTACAGCCGGTAGCTGATGCCTCCAGAAATCTGTCCCAGGCAGAAAGGGGCTGCGGGATGGTAGAAAAGGAAGCACTTGCGTGTGCATATGCTGTAAAAAAATGCACCAGTACCTGCTCGGCAGGAAATTTGAGCTGGAGACAGATCACAAACCCCTAACGTCCCTTTTGGCCGATAACAAGGCCATAAATGCAAATGCATCGGCCCGCTTACAGAGGTGGGCACTCATGTTAGCCGCCTATGACTATACAATTCGGCACAGACTGGGCACCGAAAACTGCACCGATGCGCTCAGCCGGCTCCCACTAGCCACCATCGAGGGGGCAACCAAGCATGCTGCTGAGATGGTCATGGTTGTGGAAGCTTTCGAAAGCGAAGCCCCCCTTAGCCCCTGGTCCTGGTCCGCCAAACCATGGTCATGCATCCATGTGGACTACGCAGGTCCTTTCATGGGAAAAATGTTTTTGGTTTTAGTAGACGCCTGCTCCAAATGGATCGAGTGTGACATTCTCAATTCAAGCACATCCTCTGCCACAGTAGAAAGTCTACGGGCAATATTCGTCACCCATGGTCGAATTGATGTCTTGGTCAGTGACAATGTCCCATGCTCTACAACCATTGAATTGCAGGACGTCATGGCAGGAAATGGTATCAACCATGTCAGAACGGCACCGTTCAAACTGGCTTCAAACGGCCTGGCGGAACGAGCAGTGCAGATAATCAAACAGGGGATGCTCAGAATCCAAGGGGTTCCCTACAAAGCTGCTTATCACGCCTCCAGTTGACCAATAGATCCCGACCACACTCGCTCACAGGGGTCCCACCCGCAGAGCTGCTAATGAAAAGGACAGTCAAAACCAGGTTATCCCTTATACACCCCACCATGAAAGAAATTGTTGAGAGCAGGCGCCAGTCACAATGTGACTACCACAACGGGAATGCGAGGGCGCGATGTATTGATGTCAATGACGCTGTCTTTGTTCTCAACTGCGCTGCAGGGCCCAAATAACTCGCAGGCACTGTGATTGCCAAAGAGGGGAATAGGATTCTGGTAGTTAAACTTACCAGTTGACAAATCTTACGCAAACACATGGATCAAACAAAAAGGAGGTTCAGAAACACCATACAAGAAGCAGAGGAAGAACACGATGTAGAGTTCACTCCTCCAGAGGTGACCGAACAACGGAACCAAGTGGAGGAGAGCCCAGTCAATGTGGGCAGTCCGGACAGGCCTGAGGCATCGCAAACTGCAGACACTCAGGCCAGCGCCCAACAACCGGAGCCCCAACTCAGGCGCTCAACAAGGGAGCATAAACCACCAGAGAGACTTAACCTATGATCCCAATAAGACTTTGGGGGCGAGGTGATGTCATGTATTTAACTGTCATTGAACCCATGTATAAACTGACCTAAGTTGTACACTGTGAGAACATTGACCACTTGGTGGTGAACTTGTGGTAGACACTCCTAACCTGGTCTTTCAGGTATAAAAGGGGATGCTCCACGCACCTTCATCACTTCAGGCTGGAATAAAAGTTACAGGTCACAGTGTGACCTTCTCTCAAGCATGGTACTCGTGTGCATTTGTACTGTATAGTAAGGACATATCACTGCCAACCTTTCAGACAGTGCATTCCAGATCCCAACAACTTGCTGCGTAAAATTGTTTTTCCTCTTGTCACCTTTGGTTCTTTTGCTAATCACCTTAAATCTGTGTCTTCTGGTTCTTGACCCTTCTGCCAATGGGAACAGTTTCTCTCTATCTACTTTGTCTAGACCCATTATGATTTCAGACACCTCTATCAAATGGCCTCTCAATCTTCTTTGCTCCAAGGAGAAGAACTCCAGCTTCTCCAGTCTATCCACGTAACTGAAGTCTCTCATCCTTGGAATCATTCTCGGAAATCTTTTCTGCACGCTCTCTAAGGCTTTCACATCCTTCATGAAGTGCGATGCTCAAACTTGGACACATTACTCCAGTTTAGATCGGGCCAGTGTTTTATAAAGGTACATCATAACTTCCTTGTTGTTGTACTCTATGGGGGCGAAATTCAGGGTCGGAATAAGGCCCGTTACCGCCATTTTGCGGCGGCCATGCGATGGAATCGTGACAGTCCATTGGCCGCCACGATCCAAATTCACCTCGGGGATAGAATCATAGAAACATAGAAAATAGGTTCAGGAATAGGCCATTCGGCCCTTCGAGCCTGGCTGAACATGCAACTTCACTATCCCATTCCTGCTTTCTCGCCATACCCCTTGATCCCACCTAGTAGTAAGGACGACATCTAAGTCCTTTTTGAATATATTTAGTGAATTGGCCTCAACAACTTCCTATGGTAGAGAATTCCACAGATTCACCACTCGCTAGGTGAAGAAGTTTCTACTCATCTCGGTCCTAAATGGCTTACCCCTTATCCTTAGACTGTGACCCCTGATTCTGGACTTCCCCAACATTGGGAACATTCTTCCTGCATTTAACCTTTCTAAACCCATCAGAATTTTAAACGTTTCTATGAGATCCCCTCTCATTCTTCTGAACTCCAGTGAATACAAGCCCAGTTGATCTAATCTTTCTTGATATGTCAGTCCCGCCATCCCAGGAATCAGCCTGGTGAACCTTCGCTGCACTCTCTCAATAGCAAGAATGTCCTTCCTCAAGTTAGGAGACCAAAACAGTACACAATACTCCAGGTGCGGCCTCACCAAGGCCCTGTACAAATGTAGTAACACCTCCCTACCCCTGTACTCAAATCCCCTCACTATGAAGGCCAACATGCCATTTGCTTTCTTAACCGCCTGCTGTACCTGCATGCCAACCTTCAATGACTGATGTACCATGACACCCAGGTCTCGTTGCACCTCCCCTTTTCCGAATCTGTCACAATTCAGATAATAGTCTGTCTCTCTATTTTTATCACCAAAGTGGATAACCTCACATTTATCCACATTATACTTCATCTGCCATGCATTTGCCCACTCACCTAACCTATCCAAGTCACTCTGCAGCCTCATAGCATCCTCCTCGCAGCTCACACTGCCACCTAACTTAGTGTCATCCGCAAATTTGGAGATACTACATTTAATCCCCTCGTCTAAATCATTAATGTACAATATAAACAGCTGGGGCCCCAGCACAGAACCTTGCGGTATCCCACTAGTCACTGCCTGCCATTCTGAAAAGTACCCAGTTACTCCTACTCTTTGCTTCCTATCTGACAACCAGTTCTCAATCCAAGTCAGCACACTACCCCCAATCCCATGTGCTTTAACTTTGCACATTAATCTCTTGTGTGGGACCTTGTCGAAGGCCTTCTGAAAGTCCAAATACACCACATCAACTGGTTCTCCCTTGTCCACTCTACTGGAAACATAGAAACATAGAAAATAGGTGCAGGAGTAGGCAATTCGACCCTTCGAGCCTGCACCACCATTCAATAAGATTATTATTATTATTCAATAATATTCAATAACATCCTCAAAAAATTACAGAAGATTTGTCAAGCAGGATTTCCCTTTCACAAATCTGTGCTGACTTGGGCCTATCATGTCACCTCTTTCCAAATGCGCTGCTATGACATCCTTAATAATTGATTCCATTATTTTACCCACTACCAATGTCAGGCTGACCGGTCTATAATTCCCGGTTTTCTCTCTCCCTCCTTTTTTTAAAAAGTGGGGTTACATTGGCTTTCCTCCACTCCATAGGAACTGATCCAGAGTCAATGGAATGTTGGAAAATGACTGTCAATGCATCCGCTATTTCCAAGGCCACCTCCTTAAGTACTCTGGGATGCAGTCCATCAGGCCCTGGGGATTTATCGGCCTTCAATCCCATCAATTTCCCCAACACAATTTCCCGACTAATAACGATTTCCCTCAATCCCTCCTTCTTACTAGACCCTCTGACCCCTTTTATATCCGAAAGGTTGTTTGTGTCCTCCTTAGTGAATACCGAACCAAAGTACTTGTTCAATTGGTCCGTCATTTCTTAGTTCCCCGTTATGACTTCCCCTGATTCTGACTGCAGGGGACCTACGTTTGTCTTTACTAACCTTTTTCTCTTTACATATCTATAGAAGCTTTTGCAGTCCGTCTTAATGTTCCCTGCAAGCTACCTCTCGTACTCTATTTTCCCTGCCCTAATAAAACCCTTTGTCTTTCTCTGCTGAGTTCTAAATTTCTCCCAGTCCCCAGGTTCGCTGCTATTTCTGGCCAATTTGTATGCCACTTCCTTGGCTTTAAAACTATCACTGATTTCCCTTGATAGCCACGGTTGAGCCGCCTTCCCTTTTTTATTTTTAAGCCAGACAGGGATGTACAATTGTTGTAGTTCATCCATGCGGTCTCTAAATGCCATTGCCCATCCACAGTCAACCCCTTAAGTATCATTCGCCAATCTATCCTAGCCAATTCACGCTTCATACCATCTAAGTTACCCTTCTTTAAGTTCCGGACCATGGTCTCTGAATTAACTGTTTCATTCTCCATCCTAATGTAGAATTCCACCATATTATGGTCACTCTTCCCCAAGGGGCCTCGCACAATGAGATTGCGAATTAATGCTCTCTAATTACACAACACCCAGTCTAAGATGGCCTCCCCCGTAGTTGGTTCCTCGACATATTGGTCTAAAAAACCATCCCTTATGCACTCCAGGAAATCCTCCTCCACCGTATTGCTTCCGGTTTGGTTAGCCCAATCTGTATGCATATTAAAATCACCAATTATAACTGCTGCAACTAATTAATCAGGTTAGAAGAGTGTGATCCATGGCTAACAGAGCAGGGAGAGGGTCATTCATCTTCCCGTCTGGATCACATTCTCGCTCTCATGCCACCCCTTTAGATCTGGACCACGTTCTTCACCCATCCCCTCCCCGAGTTCCTGACCTTCTCCCCGAGTTCCTGACCTTCTCCCCCGGAGTTCCTGACCTTCTCCCCCCCGAGTTCCTGACCTTCTCCCCCCGAGTTCCTGACCTTCTCCCCCCGAGTTCCTGACCTTCTCCCCCCGAGTTCCTGACCTTCTCCCCCCGAGTTCCTGACCTTCTCCCCCCGAGTTCCTGACCTTCTCCCCCTGAGTTCCTGACCTTCTCCCCCGAGTTCCTGACCTTCTCCCCCCGAGTTCCTGACCTTCTCCCCGAGTTCCTGACCTTCTCCCCCCAGAGTTCCTGACCTTCTCCCCCCGATTTCCTGACCTTCTCCCCCTGAGTTCCTGACCTTCTCCCCCGAGTTCCTGACCTTCTCCCCCCAAGTTCCAGCCCTTCTTTCCCCAGGTTCCTGACCTTCTCCCCCCGAGTTCCTGACCTTCTCCCCTCCTGAGCTGCTCGCTTCCCTCTCCGAGCTCCCCTCTCCTCTTTCCCCTCCTCTCTCCCCTCTCCCCTCCCCTCTACCCTCTCCTCTCTCCCCTCTCCTCTCTTCTCTCCTCTCTCCCCTCTCCTCTCTCCCCTCTCCTCTCTCCGAGCTCCCCTCTCCAAGCTCCCCTTTCCTCTCTCCTCCATCCCATCTCCTCTCTCTCTCCCTCCATTCCTCACCTCCCTTCCGGTCCCTCGCCCCTCCTGAGTTCCTCTTCCCCCCTCTCTGAGCCCGCCTCTCCCATCTCCACATTTCTCTCTTTCCCCCTCCTCTCCTCTCCGCCGTCCAAACCCCTTTTCTCTGAATCTACTGATTTCCTCAAACACCTGCAGCACAAACAGGCCGATAATTCGGCCTGGCATCATGCTGCCCTGGCCCTGCAGCAGCAGAGCCTGAGTCTGGTCCCCACACCCAATGTCCCACCCTGAGGCTCAGGCCGATATTTGACTCTGCCCCCCACCCATGCAATCATTTGCCCCACAATGCCGTGGACGCGCTCTAGACTGCACTCACCCAAAGTGTCATCATGCTCACTGGTGATCAGCGCTGTAAACCAGTTTGAGAGTGCCACATTCCCAGGGGATTCATACAGTGCCTGCTTCCTACCCTGCCGCCTGGCCACCCACTTACTATCCTGCTGAACTCTGAGGCTGCAGGGTGACCACCCACTTGAATGTGCGCTCCCTGAAATTCTCAGCCTCCCATATGCCCTGCAGTGACTCCAGCCGCTCCTCCAGCTCAGAGACCCTGAAGTGCCTCCAGTTCAACCCACTGGAGGCACTTCCTGCACATGTGGTTATCCAGGATACACAAAACATCCTGGAGTTCCCACAGGGCGCAGGAATTGCAGGCAACATGTCTCAGCTGTCCCATCATTTTGTATAAAATCCCTTTAAAATCGAATAAATTAACCTGATTATTTATATATTTACTGTTGTCTCTCGGTTTAAAGCACTGACCACACCCATCCCACAATGCACTGAATTCCCACTCTCACCAAATTCCCATTGCCACTCTGGTAACCAGCCACTTGGTTTAGCAGATACCCCAGCTCTGTGCACAGAGCTCTGTGTGCAGCAGACATTCCTAAAATAATCTCTGGTTCTTTGATGAAATAATTGAGAGGGTTTATGGAGGTCATGCAGTTGCTGTTGTATTCATGGACTTCCAAAAGACACTTGATAAAGTGCCAAATAATGGAATTGTTAGCAAAATTGATGGATTAATTACTTGGGTATGTGCCATAATTTCAAAGTTTGCAGATGATGCAAAGGTTGGAAACATATGAAACAATGTGGAGGAAAGTAGCAAGACTTCAGGAGGACATAGACAGACTGGTTACATGGGCAGACACATGGCAGATTAAATTTAATACAGAGGATGTTTATAGAGGAGTTCAAAATTCTGAGGGTTTTTGATAGTGTAGATTGGGAGAAACCATTTTCATCAGCAGGAGGCTCGGTAACCAGGGGGCATTGATTTCAGATAATTGGCAAAAGATCCAGGGGACAACTGATGAGACTCTTTTTATGCAGCGAGGTGTTAGTATCTGGAATGCAATACCAGAAAGGGTGATGGAAGCAGATGCAATAGTAACCTTCAAAAGGAATTGGATACATACTTGAAAAGGACACATTTGCACAGCTCGGGAAAGGGCAGTGCAATGGAACTCATTGAATAGCTTTTTCAATGATTCAGCACAAACACGATGGGCTTAATGGCCACCTTCTGTGCTGTATGATTCTATGAAATGTGAAGTGATGCATTTTGGGAGGAAAAATGAGGAGAGGCAATAAAAAATAAAATAGTACAACTTGAAGCTGGTTCATGAACAGAGAGACTTTGGGGCAGTGTGTGCAGTTGGAAAATCTGTGAAGTCTTACAGGATCCCTGGCGTTATAAATAGAGGCATCGAATAAAAAAGCAAGGATGTTTTGGGGAACCTTTATAAATCACTGGTTAGGCCCCAGCTGGCGTATTGTGGCCAATTCTGGAAATCAATATCTTGGTGAGAATACAGAGGAGATTTACTAGAATTATATCAGGGATGAGGGATTTCAGTTACATGGAGAGACTGGAGAAGCTGGGGTTGTTCTCCTTCGAGCAGGGAAGGTTAAGGAGAGAATTAATGCAGCGGTTCAGAACCATGAGGGTTGTGATCGAGTAAATCAGGAGCAACTGTTTTCACCAGCGGGAGGGACGATACCCATAGACACAGATTGAAAATAATTGGAGAAAAAACAGGGGTGGGGGAAATTAAGAACATATTTATTTCGCAGTGAGTTGTTGTGGTCTGGAATGCACTGCATGGAAGGGTGATGGAAACAGATTCAAGAGTCACTTTTAAAAGGGAATAGTATGTATGCTTGTAAAATAAAGAATTGCAGGGATATGTGGAACAATGGGGGAGTAGGAGTAATTGGATGGCTCTTTCAAAGAACTGGCACAGGCACAATGGGCTGACTGGCATCCTTCAGTGCTGTAACATTGAATTAAAAATTGGTATCATTAAAACTGAGCATGAAGCTGTTAAATTTCCCTAAACAACCAACTGGTTCTGTAATGTCCGAGGGAAGCAATACTGACATCATTACAAGTGACTCCAGTCCCAAACCAATGTGGATGACTGCTTCCCTGCCGTGCATGTGGCTCGGGGAGCACTCAGTGGTATGAAACAGTTCAAAGTATAAAGGCTGCAGCGGTTCAAGAAAACCCACCCTCACCTTCTCAAGTCTCACTCCAGGGATTTAAACACATAATCTAGCCTGACACTTCAGTGCAGTGCTAAGGCAGTGGTGAACTGTTGGATACCTTTTGGATGAGAACTTTATCCACGGCCCTTCTGCCCTCTCCGGTGGATGTAAATGAGCCAGGGCACCATTGGAGGAAGGGAAGCGGGATGGAGGGTGGGAATTCTCCCTGTTGTCTTGGCCTAGTTTATCTTTCAAGCTTTATCACTAGAACAGATTACCTGGTCAATGTTTACCAATTGGGACCAGAGCAAATCTTCCTCCCGCGGTAGAAATAATAAAATGAACACCCAAAATGAACTTTATATTTTATTTCAGCATCATTCAGTCTGAGAAGTGAAACCAAACAGCCATACATTCAATGTTAAACAATTCAAAATTGAGCAAGTTTGTCATTTGTATCGGGAAATATTTCAGCTTCCATTTGGTGCAAGGAACTCGCAAAGGCCTTTTACATAAACGTCAGTAACAGGGCTTTGTTAACTCTGGTGCTCAGCTGGAATCTGACCGGCAGCTCACTCTTCCCCAGCTCCGCGAGAGTTCGCAATCTTGCAGGCGCGAATACGGAAATATTTACCTTGTTTTGGCAACAAATGAATTGAAAGGACATGTTGTTGGTCCTGTTGCTGAGTCCCTCTGGAAATGTGGGTGAGAATTGTGATATGGGGTTGAGTTGTGACATTGGGGGAGTCAGCTCGAGCTTCACTTCAGCTGCTTTCCTTGTTTATTAATTGACCAATGAGAGTAAAGGGATATTTGAGCGCATTGAGCAACTCCTCTCTGAACTTACTCTGGGTCACTGTGTAAATGGCCGTGTTCATACAGGAACTCAGGAGCTGGAGCAGAATTGCCACTTGTTCAAAATCACTAAAAGGGTTAAACAAATATCTCTTTTGAAAGGAGGTTGTAATTCGAAAATATAAGAAATATACGACGGTTGTCACCCAGAGCAGGATAAAACTGCCAGATATCGCAAAGAGTAAAACGATGGACCTTCTGCGGTTCCTCATCTCGGGGTCCTGGTCATTGCCACCATTGCTGTGCTCCCGGAGGCTCCTTCGGGCCCGGCTGGCCACTGAAATGCGTCTGACAGTGAGAGCGTTAAACAGTAAAATCACACAGAAGGGAAGCAGTGGGGTCAACAGCTGGTCAATCCAGGAAAATGCAATCCATGTGGGTACAACATAAAAGCTTCTTGATAAACGGCAACCCCTTGGTATACCATTACGTGAATAATACTGGATATAAACAAAGGGCCAGGGAGTGTTCTTCACACAGAACAGTGTGCTCACTGTCACTATAACCACCACTGAGGTTTTCTCGGTGCAATATTTTGTTTTCAGCTTCTGACAACAAATGGCTACAAAGCGATCAAAGCTAAAAGCGACTGTTAACCAAACAGAACTGTCTATGGCAGCAGGAGCCAGGAAGACAATGAACCTGCACACAGGAGTGTAGAACAGGAAAGTGTCCCACCAATAAAGCAATGTCAGCCGATTTAATATCACATTACAGACAATCACCATCAGATCCGCCGTTGCCATGGCCACCAGGTAGCGAGTGATGCATTTGGAGAGACCGCATTTTCCCCGGGACAGGATTATGATGGCCATCAGGTTCACTGTGAGAAGGAGAGATAAAGAAAGAGTCAAATCATTAACCAGACTAAAAAATCACCGATCAGTTGAAGCGATGTACACGGGCAGTGAATGTGTTTATTGAGTTATTTCTCCCCGTGGCTCCTCTTCCGAAGGGGCAGCTCATGCTGGGGATTATTCCGGGGACAGTGGTCACCCACAGCTGCCTTTTCACTTGTGGCCCTTGACATAAGTTTACTGAGCAGATTCCGACACTGCGAGGTCCGCCGTGCGGGACACTATCAACTTTGAAAGCAAAAGGCGAGTTAAATCAGGAAGTACAGATTAGGAAACGAAATGTGGCTTGAACCATAACACGGAAAAAACGACTGATTGACTCACACACTGTCAGACACGGTGAGTTTTGAAAATACATTGGAAACACCAGCATGGCACTGAGTTGCTGCCTGTTATCTGTAAGCAATTAATTTGATTCAGTTCCCAGTATTGGAGCATTGTGAATGAATGATGACACAATATGTCAAGGGATGTCATTCTGTAAGCTGCTCCAGTATAACTCACTCGTCTTTCTACCTCAGCACAAGGTGTGAGCAAAGCAAAGGGCAGCAGGATCCGCGGGATCAGGGATCGCTCCCAAACACTGCACTGTATAAGAACAATTCACCACGAACTCCACTCCTGTTCTCCATCTAATGCCCCCTCTTGAACCCAAGTGAGAGCCAGTCCCAATACAGAAACCGCCTTCAGGGAAAGGGCCAATGAGAGTCGGCAGACAATGGTTAATCTAGGTGTTGTTGCTCGAGTGGTTCATTTACACAAACAGATAAGTCACTGGATGAAGTCCGCCTGTGAGAATTGTTCAATTAAAATAATGAAGGAGTGTTAACATTTAATGGGGCGAGTCTACACAGTAACGGCCAGTACCGGATCCACCAACCATTTCAGTGTAACCACAATCGGGCCAAGTCCCGCCCGTTTACTGACGGAAAATCACTACAATCCACGATCTCCCAGTCGGGAAGTAAAAATACCTGAATAGAATAAGATAGTTAACACACCCTATAAAATATTTGGTAGTATATCTGAGAAACACTTTCCAAGATTGATTTGTTCACATTGCCGACAAGAACACACAGCTACTGAAACTAGATTCCTCTCAGATCAAATACATAAAAGGTCTTGTGAAGCCAATTAGCCCAAATGTAAATAATATTGGAGAAAAAAGGTTGATGGTAAAACAAAGTTGCACCTTCAAAGGAGGGAGACGGTTTCTGTCACATGTTTACTTTCTGATGCACAATCCATTTCTTCCCCGTCCTTCTATCCTGAAGGCACTGACTCATACCGGCATAGATCCTGGGAAAACACGACAATCACAGGCGATCCTTCCTAACCCGATTCCCACAACAGGCGCGCCCTTCAGCAGAAGTCAGTGGATTACAGTCAGGAGTGACATGTGCCTGTTTGACCGCTGCCTGGTGAGGTAGCAGCAAGGAATGACTCAGTGCCCAGACTCGGCCGTTCAGCACATCGCAAGGATGAGTTTCTCGGTCCATTTACCATCCAGACAAGAATGGGATGTTCTAAGTAAATCACAAAGCAGGGAAGAATAACATGCAATGTTTACAAAGTTTGTACCACGGACAACAACTAGTTAACCATTCTGTTAGTTACATGATAGCTGCTGATAGTCACCCACCAGGTACTCCAATTGTTGCCAGAATAGGGTAATAAACGGCTCCTATCTCTGCAATTCGTGAAGAAGGCATTTCTGAATGGAGACAATTTTATTCGGTGCTGTATAAAAGCTTTCAAATTGCAACAATCAGCTAACAATCTTAAAATACCAGTAATATCGTGTAGGTAAACCCTTAGTGGGACAATTAGATCACATCCCTACTGACATTACTTACAGACACTTGAACAAACTGGTTTTGCTCCCATGTGATATTTAAGTATCACTGTCATTGAGGTGATGAAACATTACACATCGACCAGCTGAGTAACCTTTTGGAACAATGAATGGTGTAATGACAGAGCCACACTTTCTGAGTTTAAAACATTACATGCAAAATGCAATCCCAAGCACACCTTACAAGAAATATCAAATCCTAGTTCATCAATGTGACATTTTTAATGGCATCCCCTGTACTCCCATTCCTGTACTCCCATGCTGGTCCTGCTACTACCACTATCGCCTTACCATCCACTTTCTCACAATCCCTGTTACATTGTTTCAGTCTTGGCCCCTCATTCTGTCTCTATTAATGTCCAGAACTCTCTTCTCTTCAAACTCATTCTACTTGTCTTGCCAAGTCACTCCCTGTGATTCAATCTCCCTCTTTCATTCGCTCTGTGTTTTCAACTTAATTTTCTTTCTGATTTTTTCTCTTGCTGACGCTATTTGATTCAAAATAATTTAAAACACTGAGATTGACAGATTTGTGTTTGATAAGTGTATCAAGGGGTTGTATATGCTTGCCTGTTCACTGTGTGATGTCTGTAACACTGTTATGCAACACTGAATGTACCTTTACACTGTACACACCTTACCTGTACACCAGAGGGTACTGCTGCTGGAGACCTCAGGGCTACCTGTACACTGCAGGTAACCCAGTATATAAAGGAGCTCACAGCTTGGTGTCTTCACTCAAGGAGCTGCAAATAAAGGACTACAGGTCTACACAGTTTTAGTAGCATACCCTACCTCGGGAGTCATTTGTTAAAGGTGTTTACATACACGAAACGAAGGATATGGAACAAGAGCGTGTAAATGGAGTTGAATTACAGAAGCCATGATCTGACTGTAAGGCTGAACAGGTTCGAGGGACTGGATGACCAACTTCTGTTACTACGTTGAGATAATTTTCAGGTTCTGTATTGCTGTCCATAGCGCACACTCCGAGTTAATTGTTGCTAACAATAAAGAACGTGCACATTATATTCACACAGTTGTTTGTCTTATTTTTGTGCCAGCTGAATGAAATTGACATTACGTTCTGACTAATCTTTGCACCTCGGAGAATGTCAGACAGGCATCGTCTGGAAATCTTTGCTACTCATCATCTGCCACTGTTGTGATGTGTGGATGTCTCTGACTGGCAGATTTTTACAAGTATTTGGCCTTCTCATTCAACTTCAAACCTCCATGGATCTTACCTGCCAAATATGTGTTTCGAGGTTGACAGCTGTGTCTCTGTGAAGATAATTGTGAGCTTTCTAGCGAAGCCAAGACCATTGATTCTTCATAGTCATGTTTCGGAAACATTCTGTGGCCCGTGTTTTGAAATCTGGCTTTTTATTGTGCTGCTCTTTACTTTGCTCATCACTCATTCTGGTCACTAACTGGACTAGTATGATTCCCAAATTGGAGTTACAATCTAGGACAGTGGTTCTCAACTGGTGTTCCATGGCACAGTGGTGTGCTGTGATCCCTTCACAGGTGTGCTACCAAATTGTGTAAACGTATGGTGGACTTTAGCTGATTTCACAATGAAACACAAACCATTTAACTCTGAAACAGAAGGGGAGGGGGAGAGAGACAGACAGACAGACACATATGTCATCTACCTATATATATGATGCCACTGCTGTAGTAAACATTGCCAATATTGACAAATAACTATCTATTATCTCTACTATTATCAAAAAAACTATGTTCTAGAGTTGTACAAGTAATAATGACAAGAGACAACACACACAAATAACTTAAATTTCCATACTCAGAGCAAAATCCTTTGGCAAAAGTTGTTTCCTTTGAGTACTCGACACCAGACCCCCCATCCCCTCCTCCCCCATTCCTTTACTCCCTCCCATTACTGATAGAGAAGTACGAGTGCCTACCATCGAATGAGACTGTGTGTGTGTGTGTGTGTGTGTGTGTGTGTGTATATATTTACGTTTGTGTATGTATGTATGTGCGTCTGTACCAAGGAGGTAGCCAGGGGGGGCACTTGGGCCTTGGCCACCCCAATCCAAAACAATAGTATTACATTTTTCATGTGAAAAGCTTAAAATTTGATTATTAATTTGGATGAATGAAATGAAAGACGAGTCGAACACATATGCAGTAAAAAGTGTAGTTTTTATAATAAAATATCAAAAAATATTTAATTACATTTAACCACATTCTTATTTATATTTTGTTATTCTTGTTTATTGATCTGCAGCTTGATGTGTGGCCAGGACTGGCGGCATCTTTGATGCTTTGACCTGATATAGTGGCAATTAGCGGCTCCTTTGATGTATGTGGCATCCAATTTGACCTGGCCTAGCCACCCTAGTGGTTCCTTTGATTTTTGAGAGTTGGCTTTTAGCATATTTTGCCCATAGTCAAAATCAAAACTTCCTGTTCAACTCTAAGTTCGTTTCTGTCTGGACTCTCTGGAGTTTGGAAATTGGAAGACTCAGTTCGTGTCTTTCTGGAGTTTGGATCACTCAGACGAATAAAGTTTGTCCTCTCCAATGGACAAATTCATCATAAGAAAATATAAAAATGAGCAAGGAGATGTCAATGACAGTGCCACTACAAGTGGCACCAGTAGGCCTACAACCAATGCTGGTACAAGCAGTGCCGAACCAAATCCTAAAAAATCCAAAATTCATCGTCAATATATGAGGATTATTTGAGGTGGTTTTTCATGGACAGGAGAAGAAGAATGCCCCATTCCACTGTGTGTTGTGTGCGGCGAAAAACTGTCGAACAGTGCAATGGTTCCCAGTAACTTGAAACGTCATTTTACGATGAAACATGCACATCTTACAACAAAAGATCAGACTTATTTTAGGAGATTGATGGCAACGCAATCAAAACAAGTGAAATATTTTGAAAAAATTGTTAAGTTGTCAGATATGGTTCAAATTGCTTCTTATGAAGTTGCTGAATTAATAGCGCAGCAAATGAAGCCTCATACTACAGCTGTGTCACTTATTTTGCCTGCATGTCGTAACATTGTCAAAATAATGCTTGGTGATGAAACGGAACAAGAAATTGCAAAAATTCCGCTGTCTGACGATACAATTCGGAGAAGGATAAATGATATGTCATCTAACATTGAAGAAAATGTAGCCGAGAAACTTACAAACTCGAATTTTGCTTTGCAAATCGACGAGTCCACCGACATTAGTTGTAAAGCACAATTATTAGCATTTGTTCGCTTCATTCATGAAAACGAGATATTGAACCAATTTCTGTGCTGCAGAGAACTTCCAGAAAATACTAGAGGTCAAGATATATTTGATTCTGTGAATTCATATTTAGAAGACTTGAAAATTTAATGGAACTCAAGTGTTGGAATCTGCACGGACGGTGCTCCATCTATGGTGGGATGTGTCAAAGGATTCATTACGCTCACAAAAAAACATAACCCAAATATATTATTCACCCATTGCTTGTTGCAAAGACCTTACCGCTAGAATTAAAATCTGTGTTAGATCAAGTTGTTAATATTGTAAATTATATAAAATTAAGACCTTTAAAAACTCGCTTGTTTAAACAGCTCTGCAAAGCTATGGATGCACAGCATGAATGTTTACTTTTGCGTACAGAGGTAAGATGGCTTTCAAGGGGAAAAGTCTTATGTTGTGTATTTGAACTTAAAGAAGAATTGTCAGTATTTTTTGAAAGAGAAGGAAACGATTCCGTTTGCAAATACCTTAAGAGTGAAATGTGGTGTGCTAAGTTAGCATATTTGGCAGGTATATTTAATTGTCTTAACAGCATTAATACCAGTATGCAAGGGTAAAATGAAAACATTCTCACCTCTACAGACAAGCTATTAGCTTTTCAGAAAAAAAATTCTATCTGGAAAAAGAGAGCAACAGAAAAAAATCTTGAAATGTTCCCTTTGATACCAAATCACAATATTAAAAAGGTTGCTCCTGTCGTGATAGAGCATTTGGCATCACTGGAAGACAACATCAAAAAATATTTTCCATCTTTGGATGTAGAGAAGTATGATTGGGTAAGAAATCCATTTTCTCCAATTAGTACGTCAGATTTTGATTTTACTTTGCCAGAAGAAGAATTGACTTCTATTTCTACAGACCATGGTCTTAAAATAAAACATTCAGATATGTCTCTTGATGCGTTCTGTATTTCTATTAAAGAAGAATATCCTGCAATATCCAAAAAAAAGCCTTGATAATTCTGATGCAGTTTTCAACATCATGTCTCTGCGAATTAGGATTCTCAACTCTTACGAACATCAAATGCAAAAAATGGGACAAACTTAGTGAAGTTGAACATGAAATGAGAGTCGCCTTATTGGTTATAAGCCCTAATATTAGTGACATAAGTAAAAAACGTCAGGCTCAAGTATTACATTAAAATACTAATTAATCTATAATTAATGTGAGGAATTATTATTATAGTTTATTATTTTATTTTTACTTTCAGAATAAAAAATAAATAACATACATGTATATCTTCATATACTGTGATTAATAAAATGTTTTTTAAATTTTCTGAAACTTGCTTTTTTTTTAATCTGTGTTCACCGCTTAATCCCTTCAAGTGTGCCGCCAAAAATTCTAGTATTCGAAAGTGTGCCGTGAACACAAAAAGGTTGAGAACTACTGATCTAGGAAGTAAACATCAGGATTCCATTTTCATGTGTTTAGAATCAGGAAAAGAGTGGTTGCTGTTTTGAGGTGTGTTGTGAATGATAGGTACCATAGCAGCAGTCAGATGACGTGGACCAAAGGCTTCCAGAACTGTGTCAGTCTCTGTCTTTCTCTGGTGTGTGAATATAAGCTGGACAGCAATGCAAATTTCATTCACCTTGCAGAAAAAGAGCGAGTAACAATTGTTTTTAACCCGGTGTGTGAACAATATTAAAGTTGAAAAGTGCTGTAACTGCAGTCGTTTGGCATTATTATTGTACATTTATATATTCCTTGTTAAATCACGGCGACGATAACAGAGTGCCTATTTTACAAGTAATCCAAAAGTTTACAATACAAATCCGGAGAATGTGAGTCAAATCCCACCGTGGCAATTTGTGTAATTGAATTCATATTAAAAAGAAGAAACATAAGAACATAAGAATTAGGAACAGGAGTAGGCCATCTAGCCCCTCGAGCCTGCTCCGCCATTCAATAAGATCATGGCTGATCTGGCCGTGGACTCAGCTCCACTTACCTGCCCGCTCCCCGTAACCCTTAATTCCCTTATTGGTTAAAAATCTATCTGTGACTTGAATACATTCAATGAGCTAGCCTCAACTGCTTCCTTGGGCAGAGAATTCCACAGATTCACAACCCTCTGCGAGAAGAAATTCCTTCTCAACTCGGTTTTAAATTGGCTCCCCCGTATTTTGAGGCTGTGCCCCCTAGTTCTAGTCTCCCCGACCAGTGGAAACAACCTCTCCGCCTCTATCTTGTCTATCCCTTTCATTATTTTAAATGTTTCTATAAGTTCACCCCTCATCCTTCTGAACTCCAACGAGTAAAGACCCAGTCTATTCAATCTATCATCATAAGGTAAACCCCTCATCTCCGGAATCAGTCTCGTGAATCGTCTCTGTACCACCTCCAAAGCCAGTATATCCTTCCTTAAGTAAGGTGACCAAAACTGCACGCAGTACTCCAGGTGCGGCCTTATCAATACCCTATACAGTTGCAGAAGGACCTCCCTGCTTTTGTACTCCATCCCTCTCGCAATGAAGGCCAACATTCCATTTGCCTTCCTGATTACCTGCTGCACCTGCAAACTAACTTTTTGGGATTCATGCACAAGGACCCCCAGGTCCCTCTGCACCTCAGCATGTTGCAATTTCTCCCCATTCAAATAATATTCCGCTTTACTGTTTTTTTTCCCAAGGTGGATGACCTCACACTTTCCGACATTGTATTCCATCTGCCAAACCTTAGCCCATTCGCTTAACCTATCCAAATCTCTTTGCAGCCTCTCTGTGTCCTCTACACAACCCGCTTTCCCACTAATCTTTGTATCATCTGCAAATTTTGTTACACTACACTCTGTCCCCTCTTCCAGGTTATCTATGTATATTGTAAACAGTTGTGGTCCCAGCACCGATCCCTGTGACACACCACTAACCGTTGATTTCCAACCCGAAAAGGACCCATTTATCCAGACTCTCTGCTTTCTGTTCGCCAGCAATTCTCTATCCATGCTAATACATTTCCTCTGACTCTGCGTACCTCTATCTTCTGCAGTAACCTTTTGTGTGGCACCTTATCGAATGCTTTTTGGAAATATAAATACACCACATCCATCGGTACACCTCTATCCACCATGCTCATTATATCCTCAAAGAATTCCAGTAAATTAGTTAAACATGATTTCCCCTTCATGAATCCATGCTGCGTCTGCTTGATTGCACTATTCCTATCAAGATGTCCCGCTATTTCTTCCTTAATGATAGTTTCAAGCATTTTCCCCACTACAGATGTTAAACTCACCGGCCTTTAGTCTGACCCCTTTTTTAAACAGAGGCGTTACATTAGCTGCTTTCCAATCCGCTGGTACCTCCCCAGAGTCCAGAGAATTTTGGCAGATTATAACAAATGCATCTGCTATAACTTCCGCCATCTCTTTTAATACCCTGGGATGCATTTCATCAGGACCAGGGGATTTGTCTACCTTGAGTCCCATTAGCCTGTCCAGCACTACGCCCCTAGTGATAGTGATTGTCTCAAGGTCTTCCCTTCCCACATTCCTGTGACCAGCAATTTTTGGCATGGTTTTTGTGTCTTCCACTGTGAAGACCAAAGCAAAATAATTGTTTAAGGTCTCAGCCATTTCCACATTTCCCATTATTAAATCCCCCTTCTCATCTTCTAAGGGACAAACATTTACTTTCGTCACTCTTTTCCGTTTTATATATCTGTAAAAGCTTTTACTATCTGTTTTTATGTTTTGCGCAAGTTTACCTTCGTAATCTATCTTTCCTTTCTTTATTGCCTTTTTAGTCATTCTTTGCTGTTGTTTAAAATTTTCCCAATCTTCTAGTTTCCCACGAACCTTGGCCACCTTATACGCATCAGTCTTTGATTTGATACTCTCCTTTATTTCCTTGGTTATCCACAGCTGGTTATCCCTTCTCTTACCACCCTTCTTTTTCACTGGAATATATTTTTGTTGCGCACTATGAAAGAGCTCCTTAAAAGTCCTCCACTATTCCTCAATTGTGCCACCGTTTAGTCTGTGTTTCCAGTCTACTTTAGCCAACTCTGCCCTCATCCCACTGTAGTCCCCTTTGTTTAAGCATAGTACACTCGTTTCTGACACAACTTCCTCACCCTCAATCTGTATTACAAATTCAACCATACTGTGATCACTCATTCCGAGAGGATCTTTTACTAGGAGATCGTTTATTTTTCCTGCCTCATTACACAGGACCAGATCTAAGATAGCTTGCTCCCTTGTAGGTTCTATAACATACTATTCTAAGAAACAATCCCGTATGCATTCTATGAATTCCTCCTCCAGGCTACCCCGTGCGATTTGAGTTGACCAATCGATATGTAGGTTAAAATCCCCCATGACTATTGCCGTTCCTTTTTCACATGCCTATATTATTCCCTTGATTATTGCCCGCCCCACCGTGAAGTTATTATTTGGGGGCCTATAAACTAAGCCCACCAGTGACTTTTTCCCCTTACTATCTCTAATCTCCACCCACAATGATTCAACATTTTGTTCATTAGAGCCAATATCGTCTCTCACAACTGCCCTGATATCATCCTTTATTAACAGAGCTACCCCACCTCCTTTCCCTTCTTGCCTATCTTTCCGAATCGTCAGATGTTTAATTCCCAGTCTTGGCCACCCTGCAACCATGTTTCTGTAATGGCCACCAAATCATACCCATTTGTAATGATTTGTGCCGTCAACTCATTTACTTTATTTTGAATGCTGCGTGCGTTTAGGTAGAGTGTTTTAATCCTAGTTTTTAAACCATGATTTCTAGTTTTGACCCCTCCTGCAGCCCCTTTATATTCAGTGGCCCTTTTTGTTTTCTGTCTTGGGTTTCTCTGCCCTCCACTTTTACTCATCTCCTTTCTGTCTTTTGCTTTTGCCTCCTTTTGGTTTCCCTCTGTCTCCCTGCATTGGTTCCCATCCCCCTGCCATATTAGTTTAACTCCTCCCCAACAGCACTAGCAAACACTCCCCCTCGGGCATTGGTTCCGGTCCTGCCCAGGTGCAGACCGTCCAGTTTGTACTGGTCCCACCTCCCCCAGAACCTGTTCCAATGCCCCAGGAATTTGAATCCCTCCCTGCTGCACCACTGCTCAAGCCACATATTCATCTGCGCTATCCTGCGATTCCTACTCTGACTAGCACGTAGCACTGGTAGCAATCCCGAGATTATTACTTTTGAGGTCCTTCTTTTTAATTTATCTCCTAGCTCCTTAAATTCGTCTAGTAGGACCTCATCCCTTTTTTTACCTATGTCATTGGTACCAATGTGCACCACAACAACTGGCTGTTCTCCCTCCCTTTTTAGAATGTCCTGCACCTGCTCCGAGACATCCTTGACCCTTGCACCAGGGAGGCAACATACCATCCTGGAGTCTCGGTTGCGGCCACAGAAATGCCTATCTATTCCCCTTACAATTGAATCCCCTATCACTATCGCTCTCCCACTCTTTTTCCTGTCCTCCTGTGCAACAGAGCCAGCCACGGTGCCATGAACTAAACATCTGCAATAAAAAGTGACCATGAGGCTGCCGCATTGGTAGCTGGTTCACTAATGTCGTTTAGGGAAGGAAACCCACCATCCTTAACCCTGGCCTATATGTGACTCTTAACTGCCCCCTGAAATGGCCCAGCAAGCCACTCAGTTGCATCAAAACGCGAAAGAAAAGGCTAATAAAAATGAAACCGAACAGTCCTAGTCAGTAAATTCGGTCACCAAAAAGGCCACCCAGTCCAGTAGGCCATGCAAACTCAGCTGACATCCAGCAACTGGTGCAAAAGGCGGTAGAGCTGTCTGATGGGCAAGTCAAGCCCACAGAACAATACCTATCAGAAAATGGCCCATCATCATCCATGGTATGGACTATCTCACCGGCTGGTCTGAACTACCTGAAGTGGGTATATAGATTGGTGAGAGTCGCCTGGGATATCCTCAACAATGAATCTAGCCTACAGGATGTCTTATGACTTTAAATCAAACACGGACAATGAAACCTCTTGCTGATGACCACCTACCGGCCTCCCTCAGCTGAGGAATCAATATTCTTTCATGTTGAATACCCCTTCGAGGAAGTACAGAAAGAATCAAGAGCACATAATATATTGTGCATGGGTTTTCAATGTTGATCACTAAGAATGGCTCAGTAACACCACAACGGACCGAGCTGGCTGTATCCTGAAGGATAAAGCTGCCCGAATGGGCTTCTGCTAGTCAGTGAGAGAACCAACATGAAGAAACAATGTAATTGGCCTCATCCTAATCAATCTATCTGTCGCAGGTGCATCTGTTGATAACAATATTGGTAGCAGTGACCACCACGAAGTCCAAGAAATTCGTCTCAGGTGAAAGTGCAAAACGGGCAGTATCACGGTCGATGGAATTGAATATCGCATGTAACAGGCGGTATCATGGTAAATGGAGCCGAATGTCATGTGTAACGGGCGGTATCATGGTCAATGGAATTGAATATCGCATGTAACAGGCAGTATCACGTTAAATAGAACTCAATATTGTGTGTAACGGGCGGTATCATGGTCAATGGAACTTAATATCGTGTGTAACGGGTTTATAGATAGGTTAAGTCAGTGGGCAAAAATTTGTCAGATGGTGTATAATGTGGGAAAATGTGAGGTTATCCACTTTTGCAGGAAGAATAAAAAAAGAGACTACAAAATGCTGAGGTACAGAGGCATCCGGGTGGCCTTGTACATGAAACACAAAAAGTTAGCATGTAGGTACAGCAAGTAATTCGGAAGGCAAATAGAATGTTGTCCTTTATTTCAAGGGGGATGGAGGAGAAAAGTAGGGAAGTCTTGCTATAAACATACAGGGCATTGGTGAGACCATACCTGGAGTGCTGTGTGCAGTTTTGGTCCTATTTAAGGAGGGATATACTTGCATTGGAGATAGTTCAGAGAAACATAGAAACATAGAAAATAGGTGCAGGAGTAGGCCATTCGGCCCTTCGAGCCGACACCACCATTCAATATGATCATGGCTGATCATGCATTTCAGTATCCTATTCCTGCTTTCTCTCCATACCCCTTAATCGCTTTAGCTGTGAGGGCTACATCTAACTCCCTTTTGAATATATCTAATGAACTCTCTGCGGTAGAGAATTCCACATGTCCACAATGCTCTGAGTAAAGAAGTTCCTCCTCATCTCGGTCCTAAATGGCTTACCCCTTATCCTTAGACTGTGACCCCAGGCTCTGCACTTCCCCAACATCGGGAACATTCTTCCTGCATTTAACCTATTCAATCCCGTCAGAATTTTATATGTTTCTATGAGATCCTTTCTCATTCTTCGAAATTCCATTGAATACAAGCCGAGCCGATCCAGTCTTTCTTCATATGTCAGCCCTGTCATCCCGGGAATCAGTCTGGTGAACCTTCCCTGCACTCCCTCAATAGCAAGAATGTCCTTCCTCAGATTAGGAGAACAAAACTGTACACAATATTCAAGATGTGGCCTTACCAAGGCCCTGTACAACTGTAGGAAGACCTCCCTCCTATTCACGAATCGTCTCGCTATGAAGGCCAACATCTCATTTGCCTTCTTTACTGCCTGCTGCACCTGTATGCCAACCTTCAATGACACCCAGGTCTTGTTGCACCACCCCCTTTACCAATCTGATAATAATCAGCCCTCCTGTTTTTACCACCAAAGCGGATAATCTCACATTTGTCCACATTCTACCGCATCTACCATGTATTTGCCCACTCACCTAACCTGTCCAAGTCACCCTGCAGCCTCTTAGCGTTCTCCTCACAGCTTACACTACCACTCAGCTTAGTGTCATCTGCAAACTTGGAGATATTACATTTAATTTCTTTGTCTGAATCATTAATGTATATTTTAAACAGCTGGGGTCACAGCACTGAAACTTGCGGTACCTCACTAGTCACTGCCTGCCATTCTGAAAAGGACCCGTTTATTCCTATTCTCTGCTTCCTGTCTGCCAATCGGTTCTCTATCCATCTCAGTACATTACCCCCAATACCATGTGCTTTATTTTGCACACTAATCTCTTATGTGGGACCTTGTCAAAAGCCCTTTGAAAGTCTAAATACACCACATCCACTGCCCCTCCTTGTCCACTCTACGAGTTACATTCTCAAAAAATTCTGGAAGATTTGTCATGCATGTGTTCGCTGGATTGATTCCTGAGATGAAGGGGTTGTCTTATGAAGAAAGGTTAAGCAGGCTGGGCCTATACACATTGCAATGTTCAAGATTCTGAGGGGGCTAGAAAGGACAGAGAGGATGTTTCCCCTTGTGGTGGAATCTAGAATTGGGGGCAAAGTTTCAGAATAAGGGGTCGCCCATTTAAAACGGAGATGAGGAGGAATGTCTTCTCTTAGAGGGTTGTGAATCTTTGGAATTCTCTACCCGAGAGTACTGTTGAGGCTGGGTCATTGAGTATATTTAAGGTAGAGATAGACAGGTTTTTGAATGATAGGGAAGTCAAGGGTTATGGGGTGCGGGCAGGAAAGTGGAGTTGAGGCCAAGATCAGATCAGCTATGATCTTATTGAATGGTGGAGCAGGCTCGAGGAGCCAAATGTCCTACTCCTGCTCCTATTTCTTATGTTCTTATGTTCTTATGTTCTTATTTCATATACATTCTTAACCACTTTATCTATCTACCCTGCTACATTCAGGGATCTGTGGACATGCACTCCAATGTCCCCCTATTCCTCTACACTTCTCAATATCCCATCATTTATTGAGTATTTCCTTGCCTTTTTAGCCCTCCCCAAATTCATTACCTCACACTTCTCCAGATTTAATTCCATTTGCCACTTTTCTGTTCACATGACCAGTTAATTGATATCTTCCTGCAGTCTACAGCTTTCTTACATAAGAACATAAGAAATAGGAGCAGGAGTAGGCCATACGGCCCCTCGAGCCTGCTCCGCCATTTAATACGATCTTGGCTGATCCAATCATGGACTCAGGTCCACTTTCCTGCCCGCTCCCCATAACCCCTTATTCCTTTATCGGTTAAGAAACTATCTATCTCTCTCTTAAATTTATTCAATGTCCCAGCTTCCACAGCTCTCTGAGGCAGCGAATTCCACAAATTCGCAACCCTCTGAGAAAATAAATGTTTCCTCATCTCAGTTTTAAATGGGCAGCCCCTTATTCTAAGATTATGACTCCTAGTTCTAGTCTCCCCCATCAATGGAAACATTCCCTCTGCATCCAACTTGTCAAGCCCCCTCATAATCTTATACATTTTGATAAGATCACATCTCAATCTTCTGAATTCTAAAGAGTAGAGGTCCAACCTACGCAACCTTTGCTTATAAGTCAACCCCCTCCTCTCCGGAATCAACCTAGTGAACCTTCCCTGAAATCCCTCCAAAGCAAGTATATATTTTCGTAAGTATGGAAACCAAAACTGTATGCATTATTCCAGGTCTACCCTGTATAATTGTAGCAAGACTTCCCTGATTTTATACTCCATCTCCTTTGCAATAAAGGCCAAGATTCTATAAGCATTCCTGATCATTTGCTGTACCTGCATACTAAACTTTTGTGTTTCATGCACAAGTACCCCCCAAGTCCCGCTGTACTGCAGCACTTTGCAATCTTTCTCCATTTAAATAATAACTTGTTGTTTGATTTTTTTTCTGCCAAAGTGCATGACCTCACACTTTCCAACATTATACTCCATCTGCCAAATCTTTGCCCACTCACTTAGCCTGTCTTTGTCCTTTTGCAGAGTTTTTGTGTCCTCCTCACACATTGCTTTTCCTCCCTTATTTGTATCATCAGAAAACTTGGCTACATTACACTCGGTCCCTTCTTCCAAGTTGTTATTATCGATTTTAAATAGTTGGGGTCCAAGCACTGATTCCTGCAGTACCCCATTAGTTAGTGGTTGCCAATCCGAGAATAAACCATTTATCCCAACTCTCTGTTTTCTGTTCTTTAGCCAATCCTCTATTCATGCTAATATATTACCCCCAACCCCATGAACTTTTATCTTGTGCAGTAACCTTTTATTTGGCACCTTGTCAAATGCGTTCTGGAAGTCCAAATATACCACATCCACTGGTTCCCCTTTATCTACCCTCTTAGTGCAATAAACGTACGGCAGTTATCATGGGTGACTTTAATCTATATATAGATTGGGCTAACCAAACTAGTAGCAATACGGTGGAGTAGATTTCCTGGAGTGTATAAGGGATGGCTTTCTCGACCAATATATCAAGGAACCAATTGAGAGCCGGCTATCCAAGACTGGGTGTTGTGTAATGAGAGAGGATTAATTAGCAATCTTGTTGTGCGAGGCCCCTTAGGAAAGAATGACCATAGTATGGTAGATTTTTTCATTAAGATGGAGAGTGACACAGTTAATACAGAGACTCAAGTCCTGAACTTAAAGAAAAGTAACTTCAACTGTATGAGACGTGAATTGGCGAGGATAGACTGGCGAATGATACTTAAAGGGTTGACGGTGGATAGGCAATGGCAGACATTTAAAGATCACATGGATGAACTTCAACAATTATACATCCGTGTCTGGCATAATAATAAAATGGGGAGGGTGGCTCAACCGTGGCTTACAAGGGAAATTAGGCATAGTGTTAAATCCAAGAAAAAGGCAAATAAAAAATTGGCCAAAAAAAGCAGCAAATCTGAGGACTGGGAGAAATATAGAATACAGCAGAGGACAAATGGTTAAATTAGGAGGGGGAAAATACAATATGAGAGTAAGCTTGCAGGGAACATAAAAAGTGACTGCAAAAGCTTCCACAGATATGTGAAGAGAAAAAGATTAATGAAGACCAATGTAGGTCCCTTAGAGTCAGAATCAGGTGAAATCATAATGGGGAACAAAGAAATGACAGACCAAATGAACAGATAATTTGGTTCTGTCTTCACAAATAAGGGAGACACAAATAACCTTCCAGAAATACTAGGGGACCGAGGGTCGAGTGAGAAGGAGGAACTAAAGGAAATCCTTATTATTCAGCAAATTGTGTCAGGGAAATTGATGGGATTGAAGGCCGATAAATCCCCAGGGCCTGATAGTCTGCATCCCAGAGTAATTAAGGAAGTGGACCTCGAAATAGTGGATGCATTGTTGGTCATTTTCCAACATTCTTTCGACTCTGGATCAGTTCCTATGGACTGGAGGGTAGTTAATGTAAACCGACTTTTTAAAAAAGGAGGGAGAGAGAAAACAGGGAATTATAGACTGATCAGCCTGACATCGGTGGTGGGGAAAATGTTGGATCAATTATTAAAGATGTAATAGCAGCGCATTTGGAAAGCTGTGACAGGATGGGTCCAAGTCAGCATGGACTTATGAAAGATAAATCATGCTTCACAAATCTTCTAGAATTTTTTAAGGATGTGACTAGTAGAGTGGGCAAAAGGGAGCCAGTGGATGTGGTGTATTTAGACTTTCAAACAGCTTTTGAAAAGGTCCCACATAAAATATTAGTGTGCAAAATTAAAGCACATGGTATTGGGGGTAATGTACTGAAGTGGATAGAGAACTGGTTGGCAGACAGGAAGTAGAGAGTAGGAATAAACGGGTCCGTTTCAGAATTGCAGGCAGTGACTAGTGGGGTACCGCAAGGTTCAGTGCTGGGACCCCGGCTATTTACAATATACATTGATGATTCAGACAAAGGAATTGAAACTAATATCTCCAAGTTTGCAGATGACACTAAGCTGGGTGGCAGTGTGAGCTGTGAGAAGAGGCTGCAGGGTGACTTGGACAGGTTAGGTGAGTGGGCAAATACATGGCAGATGCAGTATAATGTGGATAAATGTGAGGTTATCCACTTTGGTGATAAAAACAGGAGGGCTGATTATTTTCTGAATGGCGACAGATTGGTAAAGGGGGAGGTGCAACAAGACCTGGGTGTCATGGTACATCAGTCATTGAAGGTTGGCATGCAGGTGCAGCAGGCAGTAAAGAATGCAAATGGCATGTTGGCCTTCATAGCGAGAGGATTCGTTTATATGAAAAGGGAGGTCTTCTTACAGTTGCACAGGGCCTTGGTAAGGCCACACCTTAAATATTATGTACAGTTTTGGTCTCCTAATCTGAGGAAGGACATTCTTGCTATTGAGGGAGTGCAGCGATGTTCACCAGACTGATTCCAGGATGACAGGACTGACATATAAAGAAAGATTGGATCGACTAGTCTTGTATTCAATGGAATTTCGAAGAATGAGAGGGGATCTCATAGAAACATATAAAATTCTGATGGGATTGGACAGGTTAGATGCAGGAAGAATGTTACCGTTGTTGGGGAAGTCCAAAACCAGGGGTCACAGTCTAAGGATAAGTGGTAAGCCATTTAAGACCGAGATGAGGAGGAACTTCTTCACTCAGAGAGTTGTGGGCATGTGGAATTCTCTACCACAGAAAGTTGTTGGGGCCAGTTCATGAGATACATTCAAAAGGGAGTTAGATGTGGCCCTCACAGCTAAAGGGATCAAGGGGTATGGAGAGAATGCAGGAATGGGGTATTGAAATACATGATCAGCCATGATCATATTGAATGGTGGTGCAGGCTCGAAGGGCCGAATGCCCTACTCCTGCACCTATTTTCTGTGTTTCTATGTTACATCCTCAAAGTTCTTCTTCACTCTCAATCACACATACAATTTTTGTATCATCTGAAAACTTCTTAACCATGTCCTCTACATTGAAGTCTAAGTCATTGATATATACCATAAAAAGCAAGAAACCCCTGAGCCCTACAGAACCCCACTGGTAAGTCACAAAATACCTTTGACTATTCCCGTTTGCTTCCTGCCACTGAGCCAATTTTGGATTCAACTTGACTCTTTCCCCTGCATCCTGTGGACTTTAACTTTTCTGGCCAGTTTGCCATGTGGGACCTTGTTAAAAGCCCTGCTCACATCCATGTAGACTACATCAAATACATCACCTCATCGACCCTCCTTGTTACCTCCTCATAAAATTCAATCAATTTAGTCATATACAACCTTCCCTCAGAAAATCCATATTGACTGTCCTTAATTAATCCATGCCTTTCTAAATGACGATTAATATTGTCCCTCAGAATTTTTTCCACCACTGAGGTTAGACTCACTGGCACAGTCTATACCATTCTGCCCTTTTAAACAACGGTACAATGTTAGCAGTCCTCCAGTCCTCCAGCACTACACCTATTGTCAGATGGGATTGGACAATGATGAGCAGATCCTCTGCTATTTCCTCCCTTGCTTCTCTTAACAGCCTGGGATATATTTCATTCGGGCCTGGTGATTTATCTACTTTCAAAGATGCTAACCTTTTAATAATTCCTCTCTCACTATGTTGAGCCCATCTAATATTTCACATTCCTTCTCCTTAACTACAATATCTGCATTTTCCTTCTCTTTTGTGAAGATATGCAAAGTATTCATGAAGAACCATACACATGCCTTCCGCCTGCACACACATTTTAGTCTCTAATAGGCCCTACTCTTTCTTTAGTTATCATCTTGCTCTTTATGTATTTACAAAATGTCTTTGTGTTCTCCTTGATTTTATTGCCAATATTTTTTCATGCCTTTGTTTCCAAATTTCCTTTTTAATTTCACCCCTGCACTTTCTACATTTGTCCAGGCTTTCTGCAGTATTAAGCTCTTGATATCTAACATAAGCTTCCCTTTTCTGCCTTATCCAACCCTACATACTGCTTGACATCCAGTGGACTCTAGATTTGGGAGTCCCACCCTTTTTCTGGAGCCAAACTTGGACAAAAGAGCTGAATTCCAGAGGTGAGGTGAGAGTGACTGCCTTTGACATCAAGGCAGCATTTGACCGAGTGTGGCATCAATTGAAGTTAATGGGAATCAGGGGGAAAAATCTCCACTGGCTGGAGTCATACACATCACAAATGAAGATGGTTGTGGTGGTTTGAGGTCAATCATCACAGCCCCAGGACTGCAGGAGTTCCTCAGGGCAGCATCCTAGGCCCAACCATCTTCCGCTGCTTCATCAATGACCCTCCCTCCATCATAAGGTCAGAAGTGGGGACGTTCGCTGATAACTGCATGGTGTTCAGTGCCATTCGCAACTCCTCAGATAATGGAGCAGTCCATGTCCGCATGCAGCAAGACCTGGACGGACGACATTCAGGCTTGGGCTAATAAGTGGCAAGTAACAGTCACACCACACAAGTGTCAGGCAATGACTATCTCCAACAAGCAAGAGTCTAACCATCGCCCCATGACATTCAACGACATTACCATCGCCGAATCCCCCACCATCAATAACCTGGGGGTCACCATTAACCAGAAACATAACTGCACCAGCCACAGAAACACTGTGGCAACTAGAGCAGGTCAGAGGTTGGGTATTCTGCGGCGAGCGTCTCACCTCCTGACTCCCCAAAGCCTTTCCACCATCTACATGGCACAAATCAGGTGTGTGATGGAATACTCCCCACTTACATCAATGAGTGCAGTTCCAACAACACTCAAGAAGCTCGACACCATCCAGGACAAAGCAACCCGCTTGATTGGCACCCCATCCACCACCTTAAACATTCACTCTCTCCATCACCGATGTACCGTGGCTGCAATGTGTACCATCTACAAAATGTACTGCAGCAAATCGCCAAGGCTTCTTCGGCAGCACCTCCCAAACCTGACACATCTACCACCTAGAAGGGCAAGGGCAGCAGGTGCATGTGATCACCACCACCTCCACATTCTCCTCAAAGTCACACACCATCCTGACTTGGAAGTATATCACTATTCCTTCATCGTCTCTGGGTCAAAATCCTGGTACTCCCTCCCGAACAGCACTTTGGGAGTACCTTAACGACACGGACTGCAACGGTTCAAGAAGCGGCTCACCACCATCCTATCAAGAGCAGTTAGGGATGAGCAATAAATGCTGGCCTTGCCAGCGACATTCACATCCCGTGAATGAATAAAAAAAAACATATTTTCTCTGAACCCTCACTATCTCATCCTTGAATGCCTCCCACGGCTCTGACAATGATTCATCTTTAAATAGCTGTTTCCAGGAGCCAAATCACATCTCAGTACAGTAAAATTGGCTTTCCCCAATTGAGAACCTTTACTCCTGTTCTATCTCTGTTCTTTTCCATAACTACACTAAATTATTATCACTACCTCCAAAATATTCTCCCATTGATAACCCTCCCACCTGCCCACCTTCATTCCCCAAAATTAATACTGGCTAAAATGTTATCCTAAATGCAGTATAAAAATTCTGCACCCTCTATGCCTTTTACACTGGATTCTATCCCAGTTAACATTAGGGTAGTTGAAATTCCCTATAATTACTGCCCTATTGTTTTTGCTCATCTCAGAAATGTGCCAACATATTTGCTCTTGCATCTCCCTCTGACTATTTTGATGTCTATAATAGAAAATAGGCAGAAACATATAAAATAGGTGCAGGAGTAGGCCATTCGGCCCTTCTAGCCTGCACCGCCATTCAATGTGTTCATCGCTGAACATGCTACTTCAGTACCCCATTCCTGCTTTCTCACCATACCCCTTGATCCCCCTAGTCGTAAGGACTTCATCTAACTCCTTTTTGAATATATTTAGTGAATTGGCCTCAACAACTTTCTGTGGTAGAGAATTCCACAGGTTCACCACTCTCTGTGTGAAGAAATTCCTCCACATCTCGGTCCTAAATGGCTTACCCCTTATCCTTAGACTGTGTCCCCTGGTTCTGGACTTCCCCAACATTGGGAACATTCTTCCTGCATCTAACCTGTCTAACCCTGTCAGAATTTTAAACGTTTCTATGAGGTCCCCTCTCATTCTTCTGAACTCCAGTGAATACAAGCCCAGTTGATCCAGTCTTTCTTGATAGGTCAGTCCCGCCATCCCGGGAATCAGTCTGGTGAACCTTCGCTGCACTCCCTCAATAGCAAGAATGTCCTTCCTCAAGTTAGGAGACCAAAACTGTACACAATACTCCAGGTGTGGCCTCACCAAAGCCCTGTACAACTTTAGCAACACCTCCCTGCCCCTGTACTCAAATCCCCTCGCTATGAAGGCCAACATGCCATTTGCTTTCTTAACCGCCTGCTGTACCTGCATGCCAACCTTCAATGACTGATGTACCATGACACCCAGGTCTCTTTGCACCTCCCCTTTTCCTAATCTGTCACCATTCAGATAATAGTCTGTCTCTCTGTTTTTACCACCAAAGTGGATAACCTCACATTTATCCACATTATACTTCATCTGCCACGCATTTGCCCACTCACCTAACCTATCCAAGTCACTCTGCAGCCTCATAGCATCCTCCTCGCAGCTCACACTGCCACCCAACTTAGTGTCATCCGCAAATTTGGAGATACTACATTTAATCCCCTCATCTAAATCATTAATGTGCAGTGTAAACAGCTGGGGGCCCAGCACAGAACCTTGCGGTACCCCACTAGTCACTGCCTGCTATTCTGAAAAGTCCCCATTTACTCCTACTCTTTGCTTCCTGTCTGACAACCAGTTCTCAATCCATGTCAGCACACTACCCCCAATCCCATGTGCTTAAACTTTGCACATTAATCTCTTGTGTGGGACCTTGTCGAAAGCCTTCTGAAAGTCCAAATATACCACATCAACTGGTTCTCCCTTGTCCACTCTACTGGAAACATCCTCAAAAAATTCCAGAAGATTTGTCAAGCATGATTTCCCTTTCACAAATCCATGCTGACTTGGACCTATCATATCACCTCTTTCCAAATGCACTGCCATGACATCCTTAATAATTGATTCCATCATTTTACCCACTACTGATGTCAGACTGACCGGTCTATAATTCCCTGTTATCTCTCTCCCTCTTTTTTTAAAAAGTGGGGTTACATTGGCTACCCTCCACTCCATAGGAACTGATCCAGAGTCAATGGAATGTTGGAAAATGACTGTCAATGCATCTGCTATTTCCAAGGCCACCTCCTTAAGTATTCTGGGATGCAGTCCATCAGGGATTTATCGGCCTTCAATCCCATCAATTTCCCCAACACAATTTCCCGACTAATAAAGATTTCCCTCAGTTCCTCCTCCTTACTAGACCCTCTGACCCCTTTTATATCCGGAAGGTTGTTTGTGTCCTCCTTAGTGAATACCGAACCAAAGTACTTGTTCAATTGATCCGCCATTTCTTTGTTCCCCGTTATGACTTCCCCTGATTCTGACTGCAGGGGACCTACGTTTGTCTTTACTAACCTTTTTCTCTTTACATATCTATAGAAACTTTTGCAATCCATCTTAATGTTCCCTGCAAGCTTCTTCTCATACTCCATTTTCCCTGCCCTAATCAAACCCTTTGTCCTCCTCTGCTGAGTTCTAAATTTCTCCCAGTCCCCGGGTTCGCTGCTATTTCTGGCCAATTTGTATGCCACTTCCTTGGCTTTAATACTATCCCTGATTTCCCTTGATAGCCATGGTTGAGCCACCTTCCCTTTTTTATTTTTACGCCAGACAGGAATGTACAATTGTTGTCGTTCATCCATGCGGTCTCTAAATGTCTGCCATTGCCCATCCACAGTCAACCCCTTCAGTATCATTCGCCAATCTATCCTAGCCAATTCATGCCTCATACCTTCAAAGTTACCCTTCTTTAAGTTCTGGACCATGGTCTCTGAATTAACTGTTTCATTCTCCATCCTAATGCAGAATTCCACCATATTATGGTCACTCTTCCCCAAGGGGCCTCGCACAACGAGATTGCTAACTAATCCTCTCTCATTACACAACACCCAGTCTAAGATGGCCTCCCCCCTAGGGGTTCCTCGACATATTAGTCTAAAAAACCATCCCTTATGCACTCCAGGAAATCCTCCTCCACCGTATTGCTTCCAGTTTGGTTCGCCCAATCTATGTGCATATTAAAGTCACCCATTATAACTGCTGCACCTTTATTGCACGCACCCCTAATTTCATGTTTGATGCCATCCCCAACATCACTACTACTGTTTGGAGGTCTGTACACAACTCCCACTGACGTTTTTTGCCCTTTGGTGTTCTGCAGCGCTACCCATATAGATTCCACATCATCCAAGTTAATGTCCTTCCGAACTATTGCCTTAATTTCCTCCTTAACCAGCAATGCTACCCCACCTCCTTTTCCTTTTATTCTATCTTTCCTGAATGTTGAATACCCCTGGATGTTGAGTTCCCAGCCCTGATCATCCTGGAGCCACGTCTCCGTAATCCCAATCACATCATATTTGTTAACATCTATTTGCACAGTTAATTCATCCACCTTATTGCGGATACTCCTTGCATTAAGACACAAAGCCTTCAGACTTGTTTTTTTAACACCCTTTGTCCTTTTAGAATTTTGCTGTACAATGGCCCTTTTTGTTCTTTGCCTTGGGTTTCTCTGCACTCCACTTTTCCTCATCTCCTTTCTGTCTTTTGCTTTTGCCTCATTTTTGTTTCCCTCTGTCTCCCTGCATTGGTTCCCATCCCTCTGCCATATTAGTTTTAACTCCTCCCCAACAGCACTAGCAAACACTCCCCCTAGGACATTGGTTCCGGTCCTGCCCAGGTGCAGACCGGCCGGTTTGTACTGGTCCCACCTCCCCCAGAACCGGTTCCAATGCCCCAGGAATTTGAATCCCTCCCTGCTGCACCACTGCTCAAGCCACGTATTCATCTGCGCTATCCTACGATTCCTACTCTGACTATCACGTGGCACTGGTAGCAATCCTGAGATTACTGCTTTTGAGGTCCTACTTTTTAATTTAGCTCCTAGCTCCTTAAATTCGTTTCGTAGGACCTCATCCCTTTTTTTACCTATGTCGTTGGTACCAATGTGCACCACGACAACTGGCTGATCTCCCTCCCGTTTTAGAATGTCCTGCACCCGCTCCGAGACATCCTTGACCCTTGCACCAGGGAATATACTCCCAGCAGTGTGATTGCCCCTTTTATTGCTTCAGTTCAACCCGTATGGCCTCATTTGATGATCCCTCTAGCACATCATCCCTCCTCACAGCTGCAATAGTTTCTTTAACCAATATGGCGGTTCCCCAGCCTCCCCCCTCGTTTTTAATCTCCCTCTCTATCTCATCTGAAAACCCTGTAACCAGGAATATTGAGCTGCCATTCCTGCCCTTCTTTCAGCCAAGTTTCAGTAAAAGCTACGATGTCATACTTCCACGTGTTTATCTGCATGCTCAGCTCATTGCCTTATTCTCTAAACTCCTTGCATAGAAGTACATGCCATGAAGCACTGCAAATCCCCTTTGTTGTCTATTTTCTAGCCTTTGTTACCTCTGCCTTCCACACTCACGAATTTTCTGCCTTCCATTTCCAACTTTGCTTCTCTCTCTTCTGAATCTACTCTCAGGTTCCCATCCCCCTGCCAAGCTGGTTTGAACCCTCCCTAACAGCACTAGCAATGTCCCCCATCCCCCGGGAGGATATTGGTCCCGGCCCTGTTGAGGTCCAACCTGTCTGGCTTGTAAACATCCCACCTCCCCCAGGCCCAGTTCCAATGCCTCAAGCATCTAAAGCCCTCCCTTTTGCACCATCTCTCCAGCCACATGTTCTACTGCTTTATCCTCCTATCCTGTACTTACTAGTATGTGCCACCAAGAATAACCCAGAGATTGCTACCTTTGAGGTCCTGTTTATTAATCTCTTTCCTAGCTCCCTAAAATCTGCCTGCAGGACCTCATCCCTCTTTCTATCAATTTCATTGGTACTGATATGGACCACGAACTCTGACTGTTCACCCTCCCCCCTCAGAATGCCCTGCAGCTGCTCAGTGACATCCTTGACCGTGTCCCCAGGGAGGCACCATACCATCCCGGAGTCACATCTGTGGCCGCAGAAACACTTGTCTGTTCCAATAAATATTGAAGCCCCGTCACTAATGCGTTCCAGACCTTCCTCCTCCCCCCATGTACAGCTGAGCCACCCATGGTGCCATGGCTTTGCTTCTAGCTGTACTCTCAAGAGGAACCAACAGCCTCACCAGTATTTCGAACTGAATATCGCTTAGAAGGCAAGATGCACTCAAAGGACTCCTGCACTACCTGTCTGATCCTCCTTGTCTGTCTGGTGGTCACCCATTCCCTTTTTGTCTGAAAACTGCAGGATATTCAGCTCCTGCAATGTGCTATCCATGCAGCTCTCATCCTCGCGGATGCACTACCTCATGCCAGCCGCTGCTCAAACTCCGAAACCAGAACTGAAGCTTCTCCAGCTGGCAGCAGTTCCTACAGTTGTCCCGAACATGAGAAGCATTCTTGACTTCCCACGTGGGGCGGGATGTGCATTCGATGGGACTGAGGTTCCGTGACATACCTCTATGCAACTAGTTCTAATAATTTAACCATCTTCGCCCCGTATCATTCTATTGAATCTGTGCTGCAGCCCCTCCAAGGCCAATATATCCTTCCTGAGATGTGATGCCCAGAACTGGATGCAGTTTTCTAAATGTGGTCTGGCCAGAGCACTGTACTGCTGGAATGTAACTCACACCCCTATTTATTCCAGCCTCTTCGAGATAAGATCCAAAATTCCTTTTGCCTTTT
The DNA here is from genome assembly GCF_044704955.1 of Pristiophorus japonicus. NCBI lineage: Eukaryota > Metazoa > Chordata > Chondrichthyes > Pristiophoridae > Pristiophorus > Pristiophorus japonicus. The sequence goes on along the minus strand of NC_091987.1, from coordinate 136,523,321 downwards.
AAATTATTTTTTAGTATTGAGTTACTAAGTCTGCCAAAGCGATTCACTTGCTTCTGAAATTCCATCAACAGTCATGACATTTCTTGCAGGTGCTTTGACCCCATTTGGACCCCACTTATTTATCCTCTGAAGGGGATAGCAATTAATTGTTCGATGTTTGATAGTCATGGGACCATAGTGTGAACTAACATGACACGACTGCGCACTCTCCAACCATAAACCTGCATCTTCCCCTGCTTCATATCTTTCTTCAGTTATTCAGCAGGTGAGTGCAAAAGACAAGGCTGAATCATTTGCAACCAGCTTCAGCCAGAAGTGCCAGATGGATGATCCACCTCGCCCTCTTCTTGAGGTTCCCACCATCAGAGAAGGCAGTCTTCAGCCAATTTGATTCACTCCGCGTGACATTACGAAACATCTGAGCACACTGTATACAGCAAAGGCTCTGGGCCCCGACAACATCCCAGGTGCAGCTCTGTAGTGCTCCAGAACTAGCCGTGCCTCTAGCCAAAATGTTCCGGTACAGCTACAACACTGGCTTCTACCCAACAAAGTGGAAAATTACCCAGGTACGTCCTATCCACAAAAAGCAGAACAAATCCAATCCAGCCAATTACCATCTCATCCGCCTACTCTCAATCATTATCAGCAAAGTGATGAAAGGGGTCGTCAGCAGTACTATCAAGCCACACTTACTCCCCACTAACCTGCTCACCGATGCTCAGTTTGGGTTGCGCAAGGACCACTCGGCTCCACACCTCATTACAGCCTTGGACAAAACATGGATAAAGGAGCTGAATTGCAGACATGAGGTGAGTGCCCTTATCGTCAAGGCAGCATTTGACCAGTTGTGGTATCACGGAGCCCTCATAAAATTGAAGTCAATGGGAATCAGGGAGAATCCTGTCCACTGGCTGGACTCATATCTAGCACAAAGGAAGATTGTTGTCGTTATTGGAGCTCAATCATCTCAGCCCCAGGACATCATGGCAGGAGTTCATCGGCGCAGTGTCCTCAGCCTGACCATCTTCAGCTGCTTCATCAATTACCTTTCCTCCATCATAAGGACAGAAGTGGGAATGTTCACTGATGATTGCACAGTGATCAGTTCCATTCGCAACTCTTCAGATAATGAAGCAGTTCATGCCCGCATGCAGCAAGGCCTGGACAATATTCAGATATGGGCTGATAAGAGGCAAGTAAGATTCATGCCACGCAAGTTCCAAGCAATGATTATCTCCAAGAAGAGAGAGTCTAACCACCTGCCCTTGACATCCAATTCCATTAGCATCAACAACATCCTGGGGGTCGCCTGTGGTCTCTTAATTAGCAGAGGAAAGATCGAATGGTTCGAGACTGACACCAATATGGTTTATAATGGCTATTTTATTGTCAACAAGTAAAAGATCGATACATGTGAGTATTTAAGTGGTCGTTAACAGAGTAGGGCAAGGATTGATTTTACCTGCTCCTATCCAGGGTAAGGCCCAATGTCCCTTCGCCAGTTGCCTGTCAAGCTGTGCCTTCCTCTGTTGCCTTGACTCCACACTCCTTCGGCCTGACTCCAGTTCTGACCTGACAACTTGAACTGCAGACTGGCTTCTGCTTTTAAACCCCAAGGAACAAGAAAGCTGCAGACTGCATTCTTGTCCTTTGCAGAGTAAATTGCATCCATCAATACCTCCATACCATTTCCTGAACCATCACAGTTGTCGTGAGCATCTCTGTCTAACAGTTAATGGCAATCCTGTTTGTTGACTATTGCTCAACTTAAACTGTCAAAGGAAAGTAAATCACATTGAAACCATCTCAGATTATGAATGTGATTTTTCAGATAGTCTGTGTGTTAGTTTCTGCGTCTCCATTCCTCTGGCCAATCTGAAATTAACATCTCACCTGGGATGCCTTCCACACAATCTGGGATGTTGCCGGATCGTCTGCTTGTTCCAGCTTCCCCATTGTCTAGACCGATCTCCAATATTAGCCTATCCTAATCGGGACAATGACACCATGATCTGATCAGCTTCTGACCTGCGTTAGCAGCCTGTGGTTTTAAACAATATCATTTTGTGACTTGCAATGCAGGAAGAAGAATGTTTCCAAGCAAAGGATGTTCATTTTGCTTCTATGTCCAACATTCTTACCAGAAACCTAACTGGACCAGCCACATAAATACTGTGGCTACAGGAGCAGGTTAGAGGCTGGTTATTCTCCAGCGGGTGACTCATCTCCTGACTCCCCAAAGCCTTTCCTCCATCTATAAGGCCACTATCGCCAGTGGAATTTCGAGAATGTCTGCCATAAGAGCATAAGAATTAGGAGCCGGAGTAGGCCACACAACCCCTCGAGCCTGCTCTGTCACTCAGTAAGATCATGGCTGATCATCGTACTCAATTCCACTTTCCCACCTGATCTCCATATCCCTTGATTCCCCGAGAGCCCAAAAATCTATCGGTCTCAGTCTTGAATATACTCAAAGGCACAGCACCAACAGCCTTCTGAGGCAGAGAACTCTGAAGATTCACAACCCTTTGAGTGAAGAAATTCCTCTCATCTCGGTCTTAAATGATCTATCCCTTATCCTGAGACTATGCCCCCTAATTCTAGGCACTCCATTCAGGAGAAACAACCTCTCAGCATCTACCCTGTAATCCCCTTCAGAATCTTGTATGCTTCAATGAGATCACCTCTCATTCTTCTAAACTCCAGAGAGTATCGGCCTATTGTACACAATCTCTCATGGTAAGACATCCCTCTCATCCCAGGAATCAATCTAGTGAACCTTTGTTGCACTGCCTCCAAGGCAATTATATCCTTCCTTTGATAAGGTGACCAAAACTGTGCACAGTACTCCAGGTGTGGTCTCACCAAGGCCCTGTACAATTGTAGCAAGACAACTCCCCACTCTTATAATCCAACCCCCTTGCAATAAAGGTCAACATGCCATTTGCTTTCCTTATTTCTTGCTCTACCTGCATGCTAGCTTTCTATGTTTCTTGCACGAGAATATCCAAATCGCCATGGACACCAACAGTTCAAAGTTTCGCACTATTTTAAAGATATTCTGTTTTTCTATTCTTCCTGTCAAAATGAATAACCTCACATTTCCCCACATTATACTCCATCGGCCAAGTTACTGCCCACTCACTTAGTCTATCTCTGTCCCTTTGCAGACCCTTTGGGGGAGAAATTCGGCCGTGCCTCTGTTGCGGCATTAATCCAGGCGGAGCAGTACTTTTAGTGCCTTGAAAAAGTTTGCGCCTCCCGACCGGAAATTCTTCAGAATCGGTTGAAGAGCTGACGGAGGCACTAAATCAGCCATTGTACACCAGAGCTGGGGCGGGGCCCGCGATAACAAAAGTTTGGTCGGTACATTTTGTGAACCCATTGCGCATGCGGGGATCTCCGAATCAAATCCCGGGAAAAGTCAACTCTTAAAGGTATGACAAATCACTTACCCGAGAGCGGGAGGATGGATGCGCAGGCAGGCAGACAACAAGCGCACCATTTCTGGGCCGTGGCCCTTGAAGTGTTGCTGGAGGCCGTGGAACAGCGCCAAAATGCCCTGCTGCCTGGAGGGGGATGAAGGTCACCCCCCAGAGTGTTTAGGAGGCTGTGGAGGGAGGTCGCACAGCACGGTTCTTCCCACGACAAGGTGCTGAGGACCGCAATTCAATGTCACAATAAATTCAATGACCTTACAAGGGTCGTCAGGGTCAGTACCCATTTCATTATCCTTGCAATGTCTTCATGTGAGCCTCACTGCTTCACACTGCCCACACCTTCTCTATGTGTGCCAGGTCATGCTCCTCGTTGCTGTAAACACCTATCAAAGCTCAGTATTGCCTCCCCATTCATGCCCCGCCCATCCAAGCGTCTCTCATCTTTTAGCTCCCGGCTCAGCCTGAGGACACTAACAACACCTTTTAACTCTCCATATGCGATCACAGGCCTTTAGCCTCATACTTACTCATAGCTCCTTGTGCCTAGACCCCACCTTTTACACATCCACTGTGAGCTGCCACGTAGGCTGAGATGCAGACATTCACAACTTGTGACATCAGTAGCGAGTCAGTTACTACAGACAGATGTTGCATACCAGTTGGTATAGACCCACAGACAACATCTTGTTTTGCTCAATGCAGGCCAAGCTCACCCACAACAGGCGAGAGAAGGAGCAGACGGGAGGAGGGGAGCCAGACCTCCAGGAACTCACCGCCATTGAGGAGCCCTCATGGGCCCACCAGTTGGTACAGTAGCAGCCGGACAGGCCGAGCCCCCACAGGACACTGACGGTTTGTCAATGAGATGTCTGTTTTCTGTGACAGCCCTGACCCTTGATCCCACACACCTTACACATGTATCTCCAAAATAACAATGCCCCCTCCTTCTTGCCTACCTGCCCCCTCCCCAACTGCTCCCCACACTTGTGTTACTTTGTGCTTACAGACGATGAACCAAAGGAGCCACAGCCTCCCATCAGCCAATGTCCTCACACGAGGGGGAGGATGAGGAAGATGTCGAGACGTCTGTGGCTACCGACCAGGACCCGACCCCAGTGCCCACGAGTGGGGACACCAGCTCGGTGGAGGACGACACCAACTTCGGGGCTTTATGGATGCTGATGCTCCTGGACCCAGTGGCCTGCAGCAATGCGCAGCACGAGGGGAAGCTCGGGGGCCAGCTCTCTCGAGAGTAAGTCAGCCCAGGAGTCCTGCTCACTGTCAGGCAGAAGAGGATCTGGGATTGGGAGGCTCCGTCCAGGGAGTCATCGCAGATACACCGTGAGATTATGGGTGCACTGGGGCGTGTGCCACGGAGTGTGTTTGCACTTGCTGTGAGTGTGGTGATGGCTGCCTCTAGCATGGTCCCTGCTGCTCAGCAATCCACTGAGACCATCATTGCCCATCTAAACCGGGAAATAGCCTCAACGAGCGACACTGGGGTCCCAGAGGTGATAGCGCCTGCCATGGTTGACATGCGAGCAGCCATGACATCACAGGCCGAAGCCATGCAAGGTCTTTGTGATGTTCTGCAGACACTGGTTGCTGGCCTGCAATCTCAGACTGCAGCAGTTGAAGCACAGACTGCATCGTTTCAGGCGCTCCCTGTGTTCCTTCAGTCTCAGAGTGCTGCCATACAAGCAATGTCTGCTGCTGTCCTCTCGGTCTTCTCCACAGTCGGATGGGGAACAGTCGGTGCTGCAGCAGCTCAGCAATCTGTGGGAGCACATATTGCTCCTGATGTTCTGGCACTGCCCCAGAGGAGTGGCAGTGTTGCACAGGAAATGGAAGGTGCTGTCCTTCCTCACAATGGCAGCATTCCGGCTCCCACCACTGCCAGTCCGCCTTTGCACCTGACACGGCCTGCACCCCAGCTATCCCACTGAGGCTGTTCATCCTGAGGTGGTGCAGTCAGCAGTCGGGCCTTCCATGCCCACAGCTGATCGAGGGCGTCCTCCCAGGCCATCTGTCCTGTGTTCCTCAGACATACAGCAGGCCTCAAGAAGCCTTGCTGCAGGCACTGAGGACCCATTGAGGAGGAGCAGTAGGTGAGGGCGGGGGTGAGACAGAGTGGTGGGAAATGCAAACCAAAACCCACTGATGAAAGGTGTCCCCATGGGTCCCATGTACACAAAGGTGTCAATTTTGTTCATCACGTGTATAATTTGAAGGGCCGGGTGCTCCATTTTGTATTATTTGAGAGTGTGTCTTTTTTTGAGGATGTTACAGCTGTTTGTTAAATAAGTATTAATTTGACCGTCACTCTGAATACCTCTGTATTCAGGAATGGTGCTCGCAAGGCCACGTGCATGCAGTCAATTGCTCCTTGCACCCTACAGAAGCGCGCTAACCTGGCAAACTCTCATGCGCGCTCATGCTGTTTCTCCATGGTCATCAGGAAGGTAACGAAGTCCATTCAACGGATGTAGAAAGCCTGTGTGACGTTGTGGATGCAGCAATGTGCTGCGAATTGTGAGACGCTCCTGGAAGGAGCTGGAAGCATAGAAGGTAAGTGCTACCGTGACCTTCACTGTGTTGGGCAGCGCAGTCCTGGTGCCGATGTGAGGTTGCAGGTCTGCCTGCAGGAGATGCTAACAAACTCCTTTCGGAAGTGCAGCCTTCTGACACCCTGCTCCTCAGACAGGTCCAGGTGTAGGATTTTTCCCTGCAGGTTTCAAACATCAAGACTTATAAGAACACTGAGATTTTCCAATACAATAGACTTTATTTAGACTTAGAACTTCTCCTTCACAATATCAATGCCTCAATTTAATCAATTACATAAAATTATAAACAAATTTAAACTTCGCCATGTATATGGCCCTAAGTTAACTGGTTATGCACAATCTTTCTCAGCAATAACTATGCTCCACCTGGCTCACGTATAATACTGTGGGTGATCAATCCAACTGAATATACCTTCCATGTGTTCGACCGGCCATCTTCCAACACCTCCCTCTTGGTGTCCTTTTCCACGCTCAAGAGAGTGATTTCCTTTGTTCTCGTTTTTTATAGTTCACAAAAAACTGGGTGTGCATGATAGCTGGGTGTCCAGCTGTGTTTGGCCAGAGATAACGTGACCCTTTCGCTGATTAGCCAACTCGAATGTCCTTCAATGAGCCTCTTCCTGTTTAATGCCTCTTCCTGTTTGAATTCGAAACTGCCTGTTGTGTGGAATGCCCACCGCGCGAGGTTTCTTCAGTCAGGTTGTTAATAATTATTCACGTCTCATAAGCTTTGACAGGTATGACCATTGCTGCCGGTAAAGCCATAGCGGGTAAGGCCTCCTGCCCTGATGTCTAGGGGCTCTCCTCCTTCAGCCACTGACATGGCCAACAGCCCTTCTCTCTTCCGACGCCTTGCTAGAGCATGTAGAATGGGACACTGGCGAACTAGTAATGTCCCCATTAAAGTTTTAGAAACAAATTCTTCTCAAACTGAACTATTATATCTGTCAGCCGGTGCAGACTCGGAAGCTCACCCACCGTGCTGTCTGTAAACGTTGCACTGACTGTGACCTCCGAGGGAAGCACTTCCTCATCCCTTTAAGTAACCACCAGTTAACGACTCTGCAAGCCTGCACCGGCTGTTTCTCCAGGCGTTGTTATTGGCGGGCGCTCAATGAGGCGCAGGCACCGAATTTACCGACCGAGGCGCAAGTGTGCGCGTTGCACCAGGAATACATTATGATCGGAGTAATCATCAGCAGCCAGGCGCTAGCGGTTTGCACCCCGATAAAACTCTCATGAACTTTCTGTCGGGGCGCTAAAAGTTACACACCCAGTCATTAACGCCCCCTCTGGCCACTAACTGAGGAGAAAGACAACTGAAAATCCAGTCCTTTGTGTTCTCCTCACAGCTTACATTCCCATGAAGAGAGAGGCCATCTCCATGGAGCTTCATGCATGGCTCTCAAATGAGTCCATGCAGGCCATGACTAGGGCCATGTAGATTTATATTGTCAACTTGTCTGCTGCCTTAAACAGGATGACAGTTGCCTTATCCAGGGCCTTGCAATGTGTCACTGCGTCACCAATCTGGTCTGCAGCAGAGTGGTAGGAATGACGTGTCGCTGGCCAAGGAGAGCGATGATGGTGAAATGGGAGATGGAAGTGGAAATTCTAACTCAAAGCCCACCCACTCCTCAGCTGTTGATGTCCCTCAGCCAGTACCTGACATACTGCCTCCTCTCCCAGTGGCAGAGTCTGCCCCTGTACAGATGCAGGTGGAGCAGTCTTTGGCAGGGCCCTCAGAGGCTCCACAAACCAGTGGGCACAGGCCAAAAGCATCTCAGCAATCAGGGCAGGGATCTGAACAGCCTGCCTCTACCTCTGATAAAGCCACATGGGATGCTCTCCGCAGAATCAATCAGGGATGGGCAATAAATGTTGGCCTTGCCAGCGACGCCCACACCCCATGAATACATTTTTTAAAAGGAAGTGGTAGGAATTGAAGAAATTGGAATTCACCAAGGGTATGCACAGGAGGGATTTGACAAAATGTTATGCTGTTATGTTTCCTTTTTTTTAACGCCACTTAAAATGAGTTGATTTGCACCACTTCCATGTCTTGCCCATTATTGGTTCCTACGTTTCAACTCAACCTTTCACTTGTTTCATGCTGAATGTCATTACAATACGGGACCCACACAGTAGATGTGCAATAGGTCGATGAGGGGTTGATGGACTGTTTAGTGGAAAGGGATGATGACGGGGGAGGTGATTGTTGCTGGTTTTCATTTATTATTTGTTCCAATCGGAATAATTAACTAAACCTTCGAGCTATTAGGGCGTCCTGGGCAGCAATGTACACGGCTGATCTGGCGATGGGTGCCAAGTCTTCATATTCCCCATCCTTCTCTTCAATGCTGTCCTCGTACAAGATGAATGGTGAGCCTGTAGGGCTTGAATACCTCACTTTTGAAAATCAGTACTTTCAATAGAAATCACTTTATAACACACCCAGTATAAGGCCCAGGAAACCGAACCCTGTGATTAACCTTTTTAAACAGTCTGTATAAATGCACGTGTAAAACACAACAGCTGTAAATACTGACTTCCTGTAATCTGTAAGGACTGTAAGGGTGGGGGGGAGGGGGGGAGAGGACCTTCGCAATAGAGAGCAATCTAGAATGCTAAAGAGAAAAGAAAAGGAAGCAATGCAGGAAAGTGATTGTGGTAAGGATAACCAGATTATGTCAGGCAGGGACAGAGCATACAAACAAAAGAATGCACTAACAAATAGGATCCAGGTTCGAAAAAATAGCAATAAGACAAATAGGGCTAGAGTACAAAATAATGTTAAGATGTCTAATGTTAAAAAGACAAATTTAAAAGTATTGTATCTGAATGCACGAAGCATCTGTAATAAGGTCGATGAATTAACAGCGCAAATAGATGTAAACGGATACGATATAGTTGCAATTATGGAGACATGGTTGCAGAGTGACCAGGGTTGGGAACTGAATATCCAAGGATATTCGATATTTAGGAAGGACTGGCAAAAAGGAAGAGGGGGTGGTGTGGCGTTGTTAATAAAGGATGAAATCAGAGCAATAGTGAGAAAGGATATTGGCTCAGAAAATCAAGATGAAGAATCAGTCTGGGCGGAGCTAAGGAGCACCAAGGGGCAGAAAACATTGGTGGGAGTTGTCTATAGGCCTCCAAACAGTAGTGGTAGTGTTGGGGATGGCACCAAACAGGAAATTAGAGATGCATGTAGCAAGGGTACTACAGTAATCGTAGGTGACTTTAATCTACATATAGACTGGTCAAACCAAATTAGTAATAATACTGTGGAAGATGAATTCCTGGAATGTGTACAAGATGGTTTTTTAGACCAGTATGTTGAGGAGCCTACTAGGGAATAGATTGGGTATTGTGTAATGAAAAGGCTTAAATTAACAGTCGTGTTGTGCGGGGTCCTTTAGGGAAGAGTAACCATAACATAATTGAATTCTTTATTAAGATAGTAAGTGAAGTAGTCCAATCCGAAACTAGGACCCTAAATCTAAACAAAGAAAATTATGAAGGTATGAGGAATGAATTGGCTATGATAGATTGGGAGGATTCATTAAAAGGCATGACGGTGGATAGGCAATAGCTAACATTTAAGGAACGAATGCATTAATTGCAACAGTTATACATCACTTTCTGGTGTAAAATCACAAAAGAAAAAGTGGCCCAACCATGGCTAACAAAAGAAATTAAAGATAGTATTAGATCCAAAGAGGAGTTCTACAAAGTTGCCAGAAAAAGTAGAAAGCCTGAGGATTGGGAGCAGTTTAGAATTCAGCAAAAAAGGATCAAGAGATTGATTAAGAGTGGAAAATAGAGTATGAGAGTAAACTTGCAAGGAACATAAAAACCAACGACAAAAGTTTCTACAAGTATGTAAAAAGCAAATGATTAGTGAAGACAAATGTCGGTCCTTTACAGATAGAAATGGAGGAATTTGTAATGGGGAACAAGGAAATGGCAGAACAATTAAATAACTACTTTGGTTCTGTCTTCACGGAAGAGGACACAAATAACGTCCCAGAAATGCTAGGGAACCGAGTCTAGTGAGCAAGAGGAATTAAAGGAAATGATAATTAGTAAGCAAATAGTGTTGGAGAAACTAATGGGACTGAAGGCGGATAAATCCCCAGCGTCTGATGATCTGCATCCCAGAGTACTAAAAGAGGTAGCCATGGAAATAGTAGATGCGTTGGTTGTCATCTTCCAAAATTCGATAGATTATGGAACAGTTCCTGCAGATTGGAGGGTGGCAAATGTAACCCCACTATTTAAAAAAGGAGGGAGAGAGAAAGCGGGGAACGACAGACCGGTTAGCCTAACATCAATAGTAGGGAAAATGCTAGAGTCTATTATAAAGGATGTGATAACGGCACACTTAGATAATATCAATGGGATTAAACAAAGTCAACATGGATTTATGAAAGGAAAATCATGTTTGACAAACCTACTGGAGTTTTTTGAGGATGTAACTGATAGAATAGATACGGGAGAACCAGTGGATGTAGTGCATTTGGATTTTCAGAAAGCCTTTGAAAAGTCCCAAATAAGAGGTTCGTGTGCAAAATTAAAGCACATGGGATGGGGGTAATGTATTGGCATGGATTGAAAATTGGTTAACTGACAGGAAACAGAGAGTAGGAATAAACGGGTCTTTTTCGGGATGGTGGGCAGTGACTAGTGGGGTACCACGGGGATTAGTGCTTGGGACCCAGCTATTCACAATATATATAAATGATTTGGATGAGGGAACCAAATGTAATATTTCCAAGTTTACTGACGACACAAAACTTGGTGGGATTGTGAGTTGTGAGGAGGATGCAAAGACACTGCAAGGTGATTTAGATAGGTTGAGTGAGTGGGCAAACACACGGCAGGTGCAGTATAACGTGGATAAATGTGAAGTTATCCACTTTGCTAGGAAAAACATAAGCACAAAGTATTATTTAAATGGTGCTGACTTGGGAAATGTCAATGTACAGAGGGACCTGGGTGTCCTTGTACACCAGTCATTGAAAGCAAACATGCAGGTGTAGCAAGCAGTTAGGAAGGCAAATGGTCTGTTGGCCTTAATTGCAAGGGGATTTGAGTAAACGAGCAAGGATATCTTACTACAGTTATACAGGGCCTTGGTGAGGCTGCACCTGGAGTATTGTGTGCAGTTTTGGTCTCCTTACCTAAGAAAGGATATTTTTGCCATCGAGGGAGTGCAGTAAAGGTTCAGCAGACTGACTCCTGGAATGGCAGGACTGTCGTATGAGGAGAGATTGGGTCAACTAGGCCTGTATTCACTAGAGTTTAGAAGAATGAGAGGTGATCTCATTGAAACGTATAAAATTCTGACTGGGTTAGATAGACCGGATGCAGGGAGAATGTTTCCCCTGGCTGGGAAGTCTAGAACAAGGTATCACAATCTCAGGATACGGGGTGGGAAATTTAGGACCGAGATGAGGAGAAATGTTTTCACTCAGAGGGTGGTGAACCTGTGGAATTCTTTACCACGAAGGCTGTGGAAGCAAATTCACTGAATATATTTAAGAGGGAGATATTTAGATTTCGAGAAACAAAAGGCATCAAGGGGTATGGGGAAAAAGTGGGAATATGGGGTTGAGATAGAGGATCAGCCATAATCATATTGAATGGCAGTGCAGACTCGAAGGGCCGAATGGCCTACTACTGCTCCTATTTTCTAGCCCCATTGCTCACCACTTCCCCACCTAACTGTCCCTTGGTCATGGCACATCACAGTAACCTCCTGGGCACAAAGCTGAAATGAGAGCCACCACAAAACAAACATTCCAAATATCATTTATAAATTAATCAACACCAAACTACAGAACAACGTCAAATAGTGGCAGGGATAGTGGATGCATTAGTGTAATTTACCAAAATTCCCTCGATTCTGGGGAGGACCCAGCAGATTGGAAAACTGCAAATGAAATGCCCCTATATAAAAAAGGAGGCAGACAAAAAGCAGGAAACTAGACCAGTTAACCTAACATCTGTGGTTGGGAAAATGTGGAAGTCAATTATTAAAGAAGCAGTAGCAGGACATTTGGAAAAGCATAATTCAGTCAGACAGAGTCAGCATGGATTTATGAAGGGGAAGTCATGTTTGACAAATTTGCTGGAACTCTTTGAGGATGTAATGAAGAGGTGGATAAAGGGGAACCAGTGGATGTGGTGTATTTGGACTTCCAGAAGGCATTTGACAAAGTGTCACATAAAAGCTTACTGCACAAAATAAAAGTTCACAGGGTTGGGGGTAATATATTAGCATGGATAGAGGATTGGCTAAAGAACAGAAAACAGAGAGTTGGGATGAATGGTTCATTCTCGGGTTGGCAATCAGTAACTAGTGGGGTGCTGCAGTGATTCGTGCTGGGACCCCAACTATTGACAATCGATATTAACGACTTGGAAGAAGGGACCGAGTGTAACGTAGCCAAGTTTGCTGACGATACAAAGATGGGAGGAAAAGCAATGTGTGAGGACACAAAAATTCTGTAAAAGGACATAGACTGGCTAATTGAGTGGGAAAAATTTGGCAGATGGAATATAATGTTGGAAAGTGTGAGGTCATGCACTTTGGCAGAATAAATCAAAGAGCAAGTTATTATTTAAATGGAGAAAAATTGCAAAGTGCTGCAGTACAGTGGGACCTGGTGATTCTTGTGGAAGAAACACAAAAGGTTAATATGCAGATACAGCAAATGATCAGGAAGGCCAATGGAATCTTGGACTTTACTGCAAAGTGGAAGGAATATAAAAGCAGGGAAGTTGTGCTACAGTTATACAGGGTATTGGTGAGGCCACACCTGGAATACTGCATGTAGTTTTGGTTTCCATATTTACGAAATGATATACTTGCTTTGGAGGCAGTTCAGAGAAGGTTCACACGGTTGATTCTGGAGAGGAGGGGGTTGGATTTATGAGGAAAGGTTGAGGAGATTGGGCCGCTACTCATTAGAATTCAGAAGAATGAGAGGTGATCTTATCGAAACGTATAAGATTATGAGGGGCCTTGACAAGGTGGATGCAGAGAGGATGTTTCCACTGATAGGGGAGACGAGAACTAGGGGGCATAATCTGAGAATAAGAGGCCGCCCATTTAAAACTGAGATGAGGAGGAATTTCTTCTCTCAGAGAGTTGTAAATCTGTGGAATTCGCTGCCTCAGAGAGCTGTGGAAGCCAGGACATTGAATAAATTTAAGACAGAGATAGACAGCTTCTTAACCGATAAGGGATTAAGGAGTTATGGGGAGCAGGCAGGGAAGTGGACCTGAGTCCATGATCAAATCAGCCATGATCGTATTAAATGGCAGAGCAGGCTCGAGGGCCGTATGACCTACTTCTGCTCATATTTCTTATGTTCTAATGTAATCATCCTTGTGCATTCCCTTTGTCTCCGTCTTTCATGTTCCTTTGCTCCTCGAGTGCTCCCACACAGTGCTACCCCAGTGGCTGCAGCATGGCTGGTGAAAGGCTGCTGACTTTCCCAGGGGGAGAGTGCAGATGGCCTTGCAGGTCGACTTCGAGCAGCTCTGGGCCTGGAAGGTGCAGCTGTAGACTGGACCACCTCAGCATGGGCATCAGTCGTCTGGGCTGGCTGGCTGAGAGGCAGCAGCAAGGGCCCTGGCAGAGTGGCAGGAGTGAGAGTTGGAATTAAATAAATCTGCAATAAAAAGCTCGTATCAGTAATGGTGACAATGAAACTACTGGATTGCTGCAAAAAAACATTTGTTTCATTAACGTCCTTTAGACAAGGAAATCTGCTGTCCTTACCTGGTCTGGCCGACATGTGACTCCAGACCCACAGCAATGTGGTTGTCTCTTAACTGCCCTCTGAGTTGTAGCAAACTGCTACAAAGAATTATCACCACACGGACTGCAGCGCTTCAAGAAGGTGGCTCACCATCTCCTTGTCAATGGCAAGTAGAGATGGGCAATAAATGGTGACCTTACCAGCGACGCCCACATCCTGAATGCTGCCATCCTGAGAGAGGGCAGCAGGGTATGGTTCCACGGAGCTAATACCACTCCCCCGGGCAGTGCCTCAGCATTCCTAGTCATCTGATGGAGCACAGATTGCTGGACTGCTGTAGACCTTGCAAGCCTCTTTCCACCATCGTCAACGCAACCATGATGGCATCAATCTTAGCTTGTGTGGCAACAAGCTGAGCCTGCATGAGAGCAGTCTGAGCTTGCACTGCAGCACTGAGACGTTGGGTCGGTTTCACTTGTGCTCCAATGGGAGCTGCAACATCGCCCATCACACCCAGCATCACGGTTGGTCCACAAATGTCCTAATGGCGTCGCCCCTCATCTCTATCCTGGAAATCATGGGCTTCAAGCTCCATGCAAAGTCCCATGCATGTTGGAGCCGGACTCCTTCATGTTCCTTGATACTGAGAAGAGGCTCTCTGGCGGGCTTGCCATTGCACCAAGAATTTCTGTGTACATGCCCATCACACTTCTTCTGAAGGTTGCCCCATCGAGGTCATCATCTGAACCCTGTGGAGCAGAACCCAGGTGTGAACTGGCCCTCCGGGGATCTGGCACCCGAGCTACTCTTTCCCCCAGCCTGGCTGCAGCCCACTTGTGCCTGGTGACTCACCACATGCACATCCCGCCTCTATACTACCCTCGAAAGTACGCACAATGCCATTTTCTGAGTTAGTGCCTGGAAGTGTCAGATCGAGTGACAGTGCCACTTCTTCTCCGTCACTCTCCTCTACAACTTCGGGGACAGGCTGGCCTCTGACAGTTCTTGGGTATCTGAATGGAGAAAGGCACATGGGTCAGGTTGTGGTGAGGGGAGGGGGAAATGCAAGATATCAGCCTGTAACTGAGAAGGGATGAGGGGGAAGTGGAATGGGAGAAGAAGGATTAGGTCTGAGTGTAACATCACCATCAGCAATGCTTTCAACTTCACCGCTCGCCTCAGACTCAGTGACGGCCTCCAATTATCTCCAGCACTGCTTCCTCCAGCTCTGTGAGATTCTGCAGTCGAGCTTCCCCTCTGCCGTCTGCTGCTGCTCCTGGCGGTTACCAGCCACCTTTACCTGCAAGAGAAAGGGAAATCTGTCAGTGAGTGTGGTGCAGTGTGTTTGCCTGCCATGGTGAATAGCTGGCAGTGTGTGTGAGATGTGGGTGTGGGTCTTGCAACAGTGGTAAGTGTGTGAGGGTGAGGTGAAACTCTGATTGTGAGGTATGAATGGTGATTGCTGGAGATTGTTGGTAGGTGAGTGATGGGGGTGTGGTGCATTGAACAGTGTGTGAGGCTAATGGTGCATTCACTCACCTTCACCACTCGTGTGAGTTCATTAAACTACTTGAGGCACTGGATCCAGGTCCTCAGGATAACACTCATCGCACTCCTATCTCCTCCCACATCCTTCTGACATTCGGCATGGAAGGCCTGCTGCTCCACTGTAAGTAAAGGATCTAAACCCCCAGGAGTGCAGTTGCAAGAGAGTCGGGAGAGAGTTTTTTCCAGGGGTGGATACAGAAGGAAGTAGAGTTGGGTGGGGAAGGGCGATGTGGGTGGAGAGTGATATACGAGGAAGTAGTCAGAGAGGGCCTTAACTGTGATTGACACGATGGAGTAACGAGGCCATGAGAGAGGGCAAGGACAAGGGGGTGGCCATGATTATTGGTTGGCGTGTTTACATGTAGAGAGAGACTGTGAGGATAGGAGGCTAGAGAACTCAGAGGAGAGAGAGCAAGATGAATTGAGATAGAGGTTGAAATCACTGAGGATGAGAAGTGACTCGGTGCAGAGACTGAGGGAGGAAAGGCGAAGATATCTCAGCAATAACATTTTTATGGTACTTGCATGAACGGTATTGAGAATTTTAAATGAGAGTTGAGAGGGGTGGAATAAGACAAGATGCTCAAAGGAGGAGAAAGTGCTGGAGGAGTAGGGGGACAGACCAAAGTACGATTTGGTGATGAGAACCACACTGCCACCACGGAGTGGTGGAAGATATAGCCAGGTGGGGAGGCTTCAGTTAAGGGTATGGTGTCATCACCCTTCAGCCAAGTTTCCATCATGGCCATGTGTCGATGCAATCGTCCACGATAAGCTCATGGATGCCAAGAGCCTTATTCGCAACTAACCACTGACCATGAGGTGCTTCTGCAACAATGCACTCCCCTTTAAGTAGCACAGAGCGCCTCGGCCAAATATTATCGATCAATAGACTGCACCCAATATTGGCCCCCTGTTCAGCGCTAAGCCAATCAGTAACATGTTTAGTGCTGGGATCAGTGCTGCAATCATTACAATGAGCAGGCAGGATGAATTCTGGGTACCGCCTGCACCACTTTGAATGGGCGAGAGCACATCGCGCTGCCCGTGCCCATTTTCGGGCTTTATCCAATTCCTAGGCCTGGTTCTCGAAGCTATCTTAATGAAATCCTTTTGTAATTGTACAAAGCCAGGAATGCCACTGTGCTGCCTTGTTTCCATGGGAACACTTGCAGTCTGAGCTCCAGGCACAGGTCCGCCCCTTTGGGGAAGGCCCAGGTAATCCTGGAGTGATGTAAATGGGTCTTTGGTCCAGTGTTTGCCGAGAGTCTCCCCTCTTCCTTCCTATCATTAGCAGTCGGGGAGAATCAGATCCTGAATATCCAAGTGTCAGAAGCCATGTATAAGACATTGTTGAAAGAAACCAGAGAGGAGGTGTACAGGGCAGCGGGTAGAGTAATAAAAGATTATATAAAATGAGCCCTAATTAAAGGAATAGCTGCTGGAATTCAGACTAGAAGGTGGAATGAGGGACGGTTTTGGATTAAAAACTCGGAACCAAAGAGCATTTATGAGAGGTGCCAGGGGCTCAAATTTGGAAAAGACTGGTGAGCCGGTGGGGCAGAAACCAACCCTGCACAGCCAGGCAGGCAAGCTGGAATCACTTGGGATGGGTGAGCAATGGGGCAAGGAGCACTTCTGCACACAACCGTTAGCGGGAATCTGTAACTTTCTCACCAGAAAGCTGTTGAGGCTGGGGGCAAGATGAAAATTTGAAAACAGTAACAGATAAATTTTCGTTGGGCGAAGTTAACTCGGATTACAGAACCAAGGGTGTTGATTGAGTTGAGAAACAGATCAGCCATGATCGAATTGAATGGTGAAACAGGCTCAAGGGGCTGACTGGCCCAGTACGTATTGTAAAAGTAGTTGACTAATGATCAGGGTCAGCCATTTCATAGTTGTGCTATTTCTGGATCCACTCGGGATCTGTGATTGGCTCGGAGCCCCATCCAATCGCACGGTCCTGAAGCCGCCGAGGCCTAAATTTCCTGCACTAAACCTGGAGGGTAAATTTTCCGTTCTAGATGGCCAGCGGCAGTGGGGGACACGAGGCAAACCGGAACAGGGAGATGGCCAGGGAGATAGGATCTGGCACAGGGTGAGTTTCACTTCAATTTCCTGACATACTACCTTTTCCCTCACCATTCTATTCTATGTCTTTCCCTTCTTTCCTCAAAGCTTATCCCACTAGCCTTGTCCGTGCTCCCCTCTCACCAAATGCTGCAGACCCCACCGCGGTACACAACCTCCTTCTGAGCCTGTTCAACACTTCATCATGTTTTCACCATCCACACACCACCACAACCCCTTCCCCACTCAACACAACCCCTTTCCCACTCAACACAACCCTTTCCCCACTCAACACAGCCTCTTCCCCACTCAACACAGCCCCTTCCCCACTCAACACAGCCACTTCCCCACTCAACACAGCCACTTCCCCACTCAACACAGTCACTTCCCCACTCAACACAGTCACTTCCCCACTCAACACAACCACTTCCCCACTCAACACAGCCACTTCCCCACTCAACACAGCCACTCCCCCACTCAACACAGCCACTTCCCCACTCAACACAGCCCCTTCCCCACTCAACACAAAACCCTTCCCCATTTACCGGCACAGCCTCTGATGGTAAATCTTAACACACCAGTTTCCTGCCAGGTGGATGAGATTAAAATTTCCCCGTTCCCAAATGAAATCAGCTGCCATTAACGAGGGGCAGCCAACTTTCTCGCATTCCACATTTTACCAGCTGCTGTCGTAAACCCAAAATGATGTGTCGATGTGATGGTAATGATTGAAATGAGCTGACCATGCTCATTGTGGGTAATCAGCTTAATGCCTCTTTAACCAGCTTTGCGCTAACATCTCACCATTCCCTCATCCATTTCATCAGTTTCACAAAGTGGGCCACTCTAGAGGCCAGCATATGGGGAAATGAATCAACATTTACATAGAATTACATAGAATTTACAGCATAGAAACACGCCATTCAGTCCATCATTTCTCTGCCGGTGTTTATGTTCCACATGATGACTTTAATGGAGAGTGAGAATGGGCAGGGTGCAAAACCAGCGTTACCCCAGTAGTTTCCCGATGGACGGCTTAGAGTAAAGTGGCCCCCAATGTATCTCAGGTCTATGCTTAACCCCAGCCCCCAGCCAGCCTCAAAAACTTGCAGTCCTTATATGGGCACTCAACCCAGGCCCTGCATCACCTCCACATTGTTACTCGGGAGGTTATGTCACATGACATCACAGTGAAAACCATGGCAACGCAGAGTGAAGTGGGTTTCACCAGTAGCTGAAGTGCAGATGCTGATAAGCGCTCGACAAGTAAGGGGCAAGTTTGTATAAACCTTACCAAAATCTTCAAAATCTGTGTAGATCAAAATCGTTTGTTAATACAACTCAGTTTTTAATCACATCAGGAACCGTGGAGCGCAAAACCATTGGTTTTCAGAGTTCAGTTTGTAAATAGGTCCGAATCTGTTGTGATCAAAATCGTTTGTTTGTAGAAATAAGTTGTTAAATTAATCAAATTCCAAGGAAGGGATAATTCTTCAAAATATCAGGCAAAAGTCATCAAGGAGACAAAGAGTGACTTCAGACGGTGAGTAAATAAAAGAAGGAATCTTTAGTTGCGAATTTAAATGGTTTAACAGTGAAATTTCCCTTCCGATTGAACCGGAATAGTCACAACAAATAAGACAAGGGCAGGGAAATGGGACTGAAGAGCCAGCAATGCCTTCCTGTTAGCTCGTTTCCATGGGAACGCTAGCAGGCGATGGTCCAGGCGCAGATCCGCTCCTTTGGGGAAGTCCCAGGTAATCCTGGAGTGATGTAAATGGGACTTTGGCCAGTGTTCATCATCTCCCCTCTTACTTCCATCATTAGCAGCTGGGGAGAATCAGCCCCTTAATCTCCATGTGTCAGAAGGCATCTCTAAGACATTGTTGAAAGAAACAGAGCAGCAGGTAGAGTAATAAGAACATAAGAGACAGGAGCAGGAGTAGGCCATTTGGACCCTCAAACCTGCTCTGCCATTCAATAAGATCATGGCTGATCTGATCTTGGGCTCAGTTCCACTTATCTGCCCGCTCCTAATAACCCTTCAACTCCTTATCACTCAAAACTCTGTCTATCTCCACCTTAACTATATTCAATGATCCAGCCTCCACAGCTCTCTGGGGCAGAGAATTCTACAGATTTACAACCCTCTGAGAGAAGAAATTCATCCTCATTTCAGTTTTAAATGGGCGACCCTTTATTCTGAAACTATGTCCCCGAGTTCTCGATTCCCCTATGAGGGGAAACATCCTCTCTGCATCTACCTTGTCAAGCCCCCTCAATATCTTATGTTTCAATACGATCACGTCAAATGCATCTAAACTCCAATGGGCATAGGCCCAACCAACTCAACTTTTCCTCAGAAGTCAACCCTTTCATCTCAGGAATCAACCTAGTGAACCTCCTCTGAACTGTCTCCAATACAAGCATGTCCCTCCTTAAATGAGGATACCAAAGTTGTACCTAGTACTCTGGGTGTGGCCTCACCAATACCCTGTACAGTGTAGCAGGACTTCCCTACGTTTATACTCCATTCCCTTTTGCCTTCCTGATTACTTGCTGTAACTGCATACTAACTTTTTGTGTTTCATGCACAAGGACCCCCCAGGTTCCTCTGCACTGCAGCATTTTGTAATTTCTCTCCACTGAAATAATAATTTGCTTTTTCATTTTTTCTGCCAAAGTGGATAACCTCACACTTTACCACATTTTACTCCATCTGCCAAATTTTTGCCCACTCACTTAGTCTGTCTCTATCCCTTTGAAGATTTTTAGTGTCCTTGCTTTCCCACCCATCTTTGTATGATCAGCAAACTTGGCGACACTACCCTCAGTCCCTTCATCCCTTCATAATGGAAGGTTCATATAAAATGAGCCCTAATTGGAGGAGTATCCATTGGAATTCAGTCTAGAAGGCAGAACAAAAGAAGAAATTGGATCAAAAACCAGGAACCAAAGAGCATTTATGAGAGGTACGGCAGATCGATTTTGAGAGATACCAGGCACTGGTGAGCCCACACACAATCCAGTGGGACAAAGCTCTGGGGTTGGCCATGTACGGAGGGTGGGAGGCAGTGTGGGTGGAGAGACAAGTGGGCTTGGTGAGTGCACAGCTTCTGCGGGTCGATGGATGGGTGAACAGGTGGGGCAGAAAGCAACTCTGCACAGGCAGGCCCCATCCAATTGTCTGGTCCTAAAGATGCCACTGCCTAAATTACCTGCTTTAAACATTGAGGGTACATTTCACTTTTGGGATGGCCAGCGGCAGTGGAGGGCAGGAGGCAAATTGCAACTGGGAGATTGACAGTCCAACTGGATCTGGCACGGGTTTCCCGATGGACGACTTAGAGTAAAATTACCCGCAATGTATCTCAGGTCTGTGCTTAATCCCAGCTAGCCTCAAACAGCTTGCAGTCCTTATATGGGCATTCAACCCAGGGTCTGCATCACCCCCCACATTGTTACTCAGGATGTTATGTCACATGCCATCACAGTGACAACCATGGCAACACAGAGGGAAGTGGGTTTCACCAGTAGCTGAAGTGCAGATGCTGAAAAGGTCTTGACAAGTAAGGGGCAAGTTTGTTTAAACCTTACCAAAGTCTTCAGAATCTGTGTAGATCAAAATCGTTGGTTCACGCAACTCAGTTTCTAATCAGATCAGGAACTGTGGAGCTCAAAACCATTGGTTTCCAGAGTTCAGTTTGTAAATTGGTCCGAATCTGCTGTGATCAAAAATTGTTTGTTTACAGAATTCAGTTGTTAAATTAATCAAATTCTAAGGAAGAGATAATTCTTCAAAATATCAGGCAAATGTCATCGAGGAGACAAAGAGTGACTTCAGACTGTGAGTAAACGAAAGAAGGAATCTTTAGTTGAGAACTAAAATGGTTTAACAGTGAGATTTCCCTTCCGATTGAACAGGAATAGTCACAGCAAATAAAACAACACTGTACTAGGCTGCACGAACATCCTTGCGGCTCTGCACATGTGCGCGGTTTCCCGGAGCCGCACATGAGCAGCAAGTTCCTTTCGTGCTGCTTACCGAAGCCGCTCATGCACAGCACCCAACAGTTGCAGCATGCACCCTGGGCCACGCTTTCCTCAGATCCATAAGGAGTAGGTCAGTCGATCCGTTGATGGTCGGAGGGGGGGAGAGAAAGGATCGAAAGGTGAGAGAGAGAGGGAATCAGAGGGGGTGGGGAGGGGGCGGAGGAGTGAGAGGAGGGGAGAGAGAGGAGATTGGAGGGAGGAGGGGGATGAGAGAGAGGGGGGTGAGAGAGAGGAGATTGGAGGGAGAGAGGCGGTGTGGGAGAGAGAGGGGGGAATGAGGAAAATGGAGGGAGAAAGGGAGTGGGAGGAGGGGAGAGAGAGGAGGGGAGGGAGAGGAGATTGGAAGGAGAGAGAGAGGGAGGAGTGAGATGAGGGGAGAGAGGAAATTGGAGGGAGAAAGAGGGGGGAGTGGGAGGAGGGGAGAGCGAGGAGATTGGTGGGAAAGAGAGAGGGGGAGTGAGAAGAGGGGAAAGAGAGAGGAGATTGGAGGGAGAGAGAGAGGGAATTGTAGGGGAGAGAGAGCAGAAATCGTGGGGGGGCGGGAGAGAATGTGGGAATCGTAGTGGGGACAGAGGGAAGGAATCGGAGGGGGAGAGAGAGAGGGAATCGGGGGGGAGAGAGAGAGTGGGAATTGGAGGGAGAGAGAATGTGGATCAGAAAGGTAAGAGAGAGTGAGAATCCGATGGGGGAGAGAGAGAAGGAATTGGAAGGGGGAGAGAGTGTGGGAATCAGAGAAGGAGAGAGAGTGGGGATCGGAGGGGGGAGAAAGTGTAGGAATTAGAGGGGTGGAGAGAATTGGGAGGGGAGAGGAGGTCGGGAACTCAGAGGGAGAGAAGTTCAGGAAATCGGCGAGGTAGAGCACGGAGACCACAGAGGGGATGGGGGACGGAATGAGAGCGGGATCGTGATCCAGATGGAGAGATGGAGGGGGTGCAGAATGGTGGAACAGGCTCAATGGGCTGAATGGCCTATGCCTGTTCCTGAGCCCCGTCCTAACACATCATTTAAAAATAGTTGACGAAATGATCAGGATCAGCCATTTCAGAGCTGTGCTGTTCCTGGATCCACCCGGGGTCCGTGATTGGCTCAGAGCCCCATCCAATTGTACGGTCCTAAAGATGCCACTGCCTAAATTTCCTGCACGAAACATTGAGGGTATATTTTCCATTCTGGATGTCATGTGGCAGTGGAGGGCACGAGGCAAATTGGAATCGGGAGATGGGCAGTCTGACGGGATTTGGCATGGGATGAGTTTCGTTTCAATTTCCTGCCATACGTCCTTTTCCCTCGCCTGTCTCTTCTTTGTATCTGCCCTCAGTCTCTCTCTTTGTTACTCAAAGCTCATCCCACTAGCCTTCATCAGGTTTTCACCATCCACTCACAACCAGAACTCCTTACCCACACAGCACAACCCATTCCCCGCTCTCCATCACGACCCCTTACCCACACAGCACAACCCATTCCCCACTCTCCATCACAACCCCTTACCCACACAGCACAACCCATTCCCCGCTCTCCATCACAACCCCTTACCCACACAGCACAACCCATTCCCCATTCTCCATCACAACCCCTTACCCACACAGCACAACCCATTCCCCACTCTCCATCACAAACCCTTACCCACACAGCACATCCCATTCCCCGCTCTCCATCACAACCCCTTACCCACACAGCACAAACCATTCCCCACTCTCCAGTAACCTCATTCCCCGCTGACCATCAGTCTCTGTAGGTCAATGGGTGGGCGAGTAGGTGGGGCAGAAAGGAACCCTGCACAGGCAGGCGGACAAGCTGGCAAGCACGAGGGATGGGTAAGCAACGGGGCAGGAAGCCCTAACACGGGTGGGGAGGCCTGGAAACACTTGAAGTAAGGGTGTAGAAGCACTGAGGATGTCCGGGTTGGTTTGGCAACTCACAGAACAATAGAATCACACAACACAGAAGGAGAACATTCGGCCCATTCTGCCTGTGCTGGGTCTTTGAAAGACCTATCCAATGAATCCCACTCCCCTGCTCTTTCCACATAGCCCTGCAAAATTTCCCCTTCAAGTCTTTATCCAATTTCCTCTTGAAATTTCTTATTGAATCTGTTTCCACCACCCTTTCAGGCCGTGCATTCCAGATCACAACTCGCTGCGTAAAAAACGTTTCCGCATGTCGCCTCTGGTTCTTTTGACAATCACTTAACTCTGTGTCCTCTGATTAGCGACCTTTAGCCACTGGATACAGCTCCTCCTTATTTACTGTGAAAACATCTCTGTTAGATCTCCTCTTAACCTTCTCCAAGGAGAACAATCCCAGTTTCTCTCATCTCTCCACGTAACTGAAGTCTTTCCTCCCTGCTACCATTCTGGTAAAAGGCCTCTGCAGGATTCGGCAGGATATCTGTGGCATTGCACCAGACGGCTAGAAACCTGTCACACAGGAGTGCTGACAGTGGCCGCAGAGCAAAACTCAAGCCCCAGGCTCATGGCAAAACATAGGCTTCACGCAGAACATTTCTGAGATAATTGGAAAATATTTAGCAGATTTTTAATGTTTTTACATATTTGTTCTGTTATAAATTGTGAAGTTTACATGGGAGTAGCTGATTTGTTTCTGTGCAGAATTGATTATTGTTATTCTGATTGGTAAGCTATGAAGCACTTGAATTGTGATTTGTTTATATTTTGTGAATATGATATTCGAGTGAGTGAAGTATGAGAGTGACACAGAGAGTGATTCCGGACACATGACACTGGAGGGACCGAGGAGAGTCTAGAGGGACTGGGGAGGGTCTGAAGGGACTGGGGAGAGTCTGGAGGGACTGGGGAGGGTCTGGGGATGGTGTGGAGACACCGGTTGGGTTTGAAGTCATTAGCGAGTGTCTAAATGCAATGGGGAGGGTCTAAAAGCATTGAGGAGGGTCTGCAGAATCTGAAGACTCCCAGGGTTGGGAGCAGTGGGAGAAGGCCCTGGCTAGCAGGCTGTCTGATTTCAGGAGAAAGGGGGATACTGGAGCACAGTGGATGGGTTTCCGAGTTCAGGATCTCACTGGGATCCACGATTTCAAAGTTTCTAACTGCTTATTCTGCATGACTTTGGCCTTGAAGTTGGGACGTGTGGCCCACGTTTTCGAGGTGCTACATGGCCTCCACGGTCCCAAAAATATCGGGCAGGAAGCAGGCGCACAATTCCGACAGGATCCGCGCCATCCGCCATATTGGCTGTAGGTGACAGACCAGGCAACCTTCTCTCAATTTCCCCTGGTACACCAATGGAGCATCAGAACAGTTGATGGGCTGGGGCACGGATACCACTCATATTGGAGAATCAGCAATCACACATCACTCCCGTACTCTCAGACACAGCACATTCCCCAGCACTCACCATCTCCACTCTCACACACCACTCCCGTACTCTCAGACACACCACATTCCCCATCACTCACCATCTCCACTCTCATAAACCACTCCCGTACTCTCAGACACAGCACATTCCCCAGCACTCACATCTCCACTCTCACACACCACTCCCGTACTCTCAGACATACGACATTCCCTGTCACTCACCATCTCCACTCTCACACACCACTCCCGTACTCCCAGACACAGCACATTCCCCATCACTCACCATCTCCACTCTCACACACCACTCCTGTACTCTCAGACATACGACATTCCCTATCACTCACCATCTCCACTCTCACACACCACTCCCGCACTCCCAGACACAGCACATTCCCCATCACTCACCATCTCCACTCTCACACACCACTCCTGTACTCTCAGACATACGACATTCCCTATCACTCACCATCTCCACTCTCACACACCACTCCCGTACTCCCAGACACAGCACATTCCCCATCACTCACCATCTCCACTCTCACACACCACTCCCATACTCTCAGACACAGCACATTCCCCATCACTCACCATCTCCACTCTCACACACCACTCCCGTACTCTCAGACACAGCACATTCCCCATCACTCACCATCTCCGATTTCACACACACTCAAATTCAATCTCTCTCTTCATTCACAAACTACTTGCTGCACTACATACTTCTTCAATCACAGCAATCTACCTCCGCCATCCACCACCTCACCCAACATGTCATCTCAGGAGAAGTCCAGCACCACAAAAAAAAGAAACCTTGGGTCTAGCACACGTCTGCCTCACACCAGACTCCTCCACTTTGTAATCGATGCAAAACATTGATAGTAAAGAAAGCCAATCATTGGCACAGAAAAAGTGAAGCCAAAATATTACACTACATCCTTTCATGCCAAGTGGAGAAATAGAGATGTAATTAAAATGAATGAAAAATGCATTTCTAACTCAAAGGATGATCAATATTTGGAATAATGCACCAGCTAAGGGGATGAATTCAAGATAATTGAGGAGTTCACCATACAGTTGGTTGCGAGGCTGGGATAGCTGGGATAGAGCTAAAGTCAATGCATCAAATGGAATTTATTTCTGTCCTTATACCCCTGCTATAGTGATATTACAAATTGCAGAGAAACCAACTGAGACCCCGAAAATGTCACAGCAACCAACTGGAAGAATTGGCACTTTCTTAACGGCTCTGTTAAAGAGACTGGTTGATAATGATAACAACATTCGACGAGGAATATCCCAGACTATATATAGACTGGGACATCATTGGCCAGAATATGTCCTCCTCACTTGCCGTCACTACCTCTGGGACCGTGTCTGGCTCCGGGATGAAGAGAGCACAATCATTCTGAACACTATGGTGATGATCGTCCAAGACAATCTCAGCTTCATTCAACACCATGTGGCTGACTCTCTCATCGTTATGGCTTCCCTCAGAGCGACCACGTTGATCAAGGCACACAAGCAGAGCCAGGAAGCTGCATGTAACCTCCTGGTTGCCATTGGCTTAGGATTTACACAAGAAGTGCTGGTGGTTACCTTGGAAGATATGAAGAAAGGGTATCCATCCCATGTTTATATGATCAAAACATTGATAAGGCTGACATCAGCCCATGTCCATGGGATGGTACCTTTAATCAAGCCCATCCTAGAGGTTATGATGCCAGTGCTGATGGATGTCACATTCGACTACCATAAATCAGTGTTTGCCGCAGCACTGGGTGCTTTCAGCAAGAACATTCTGCTCTACATGGATGATGTAGAGAAGCGGCCACAGGCAACAGTGACTGAAGAATCCTTCGCCAATGAGATGGACATTGCCTATGATTTGCTTTTCAATAAGTGGCTTGAGAAGACGGAGTCACCATTAAACATCATAATAGTGGAATCTCTGGGTTACTGCACCACCTTGATGCCCAAAGACAGCCTAGAGGTAGAACTGGCGAAATTAATTCCTGGAATCCTGCTTCTCTATAAATTTCAGTCCGAACACCTTGTTATCACCCGTAGTCTGTGTCAGATTGTAGCTCCTGCCATCAATATGGGAAGTAAAAGTCTGGGAACACAAATAGAGGATATACTTAACAACTTTGTCATTGAAGGTTGGCATGCAGGTACAGCAGGCGGTTAAGAAATCAAATGGCATGTTGGCCTTCATAGCGAGGGGATTTGAGTACAGGGGCAGGGAGGTGTTGCTACAGTTGGTCAGGGCCTTGGTGAGGCCACACCTGAGTATTGTGTACAGTTTTGGTCTCCTAACTTGAGGAAGGACATTCTTGCTATTGAGGGAGTGCAGCGAAGGTTCACCAGACTGATTCCCGGGATGGTGGGACTGACCTATCAAGAAAGGCCGGATCAACTGGGTTTGTATTCACTGGAGTTCAGAAGAATGAGAGAGGACCTCATAGAAACGTTTAAAATTCTGACGGGTTTAGACAGGTTAGATGCAGGAAGAATGTTCCCAATGTTGGGGAAGTCCAGAACCAGGGGTCATAGTCTAAGGATAACGGGTAAGCCATTTTGGACCGAGATGAGGAGAAACTTCTTCACCCAGAGAGTGCTGAACCTGTGCAATTCTCTACCACAGAAAGTTGTTGAGGCCAATTCACTAAATATATTCAAAAGGGAGTTAGAAGAATTCCTTACTACTAGGGGGATCAAGGGGTATGGCGAGAAAGCGGGAAGCGGGTACTGAGCTTGCATGTTCAGCCATGAACTCATTGAATGGCGGTGCAGGCTCGAAGGGTCGAATGGCCTACTCCTGCACCTATTTTCTATGTTTCTATGTTTCTAACTTGCACAAACAGTTTTGTGTTCCAGTGGATTGTGATAACCAGCTTGCTGCTGAGAATCACAATCAGATCCTTGGCTGCTACACTGTTCTGGCCCAAGATCATGCCGACTCACTCATCGAATTCCTCTCCGCCAGTTGGAAACCAAGAATCCACAAACCAGACTGGGAACACTAAGTGTCCTCAAGCAACTTATCAGGGCTGTCCCTTCACAGCTGGAAAGGAGGAAGGTCCAAATCGTGGCTGGGCTGAAACTGGTGCTTCTAGACAACAACAACAATGTCAAGAAGCTGATTGTGGAGACAATTGGTGCCATGGCCCTCGAAGGTTACCTAGATCTCGAGGGAAGAAGAATAATGGTGGAGATTGTCATGAAACAATATGTTCTCTGCACCAACTCAGGTAACCAAATCCCATTGGATATTGATGAAGATCAGGTTACCCATGAAGACTTGAGTCGAATATGTGAAGTGATGATGTTGACTGACAGCTCTGGAGAATATGGAGGATGTACTCTGGCCATTCCTGCTGCACATTACCTTGGCTCAATACACCAAAGGGCTAACAATGGTCTCTCCGTGTTTAACACAACTTGCAAAGAAGAAGCTGCAAGCCGGAGATGAGAAGTATTTCCTCATTTATAAACAACATACAAATCTCCCCAATCCTCAGGCACTGCTGACCCAGCTTCTGGTTATAGCGGGTTGTCCCTGTGAGGGAGAAGGCCGGGGTGCTGCTGCACTGAGGCTGCTACAGGCCATGAGCCTGAATATTCATGCAGCAATGGTGCAGAGGTGGGAGGAGGAAATTCCATTGTTAGTTAATAACTTGGTGGAGACTTCAGAGAAACCCCTGTCCCAGCAAGAATGTGAGGAGAGACTCATCCTGCTGTTGTCCAAAACTCTGGAAACAATTGATGACGAGCAGTGGACATGCCAGTTGCTTGGTGAAATAACCCAACAGATCTCAATCTCCCACAGTTATCCACAACAGAAGGGGTTTCTTTACAAATGCCTTGGGATGGTGCTACATCACTCAGGTAGCACAGATATAAAGAGGCAGATTGGACAAATGCTGCAGAGTGCTCAGCACAGGGAGGCCGTTGAGAGAGAGGGTGTGGCTGTTGGAATTGGTTTCTGCTCTATCACCAACTTTGAAGCCACCTTCAGCAGCCTCATGGATTGTAACTTAAACCTCCTGAAGAAGTCCAGAAGTTCCTTCCATGTTGATAAGGATCAGTCTGTTCTTGAGGTGGACAATGCTGAGAGCACACTGGTCCTTTGCTCTGGATATCTGGCAATCAACGCTCCACCGGACCTTTTATTCTCACAAACAGAGAACCACATTCTGCCACTTTTAAATGACCAACTCAGCCAACTTGGACAGAGGTTAAAGGAAGAATCCCAGGACTTGACTCTGACCTTCAGCCTTATAAAGAGCGTGACCCCGATAGCCAGAGCAGTGCAGTGCAGTAGTCGGACATTCCCCTCGAGTTTCAGCAGGAAAAGTGAGCTACTGAAGTACATGCAACAACTTATCGAGGTTGAGCCAACAGAGCTGCTGCAGACTCCTATTCGGCCGTTGGCAATGAATGCCTGCCTGTACCTTGTTCAACTGAACCCACGGCTAAATGAAGCTGATCAATGCCAGTTAATTAAAAGCTGTTTGAGGAGTATTTTCAGTTTAGTTCCTGTGGACCCCAACCAGGACCAGGACGGGACACCTCTTAACCCAGGAGGAAGAGATCTTTACACTGATAGTGTGGCTGCTCTCTACTGTCTCCTGAAACAACTTTTGCTTCAGAACCTGTCCCCTGAGGGTCTCCAGACCATATACAAATATGTGGAGACGTGGATAATATCACCGCGGGATTATGAAAGAGAGCGAGCAGTAGACATGACCTCTAAGCTGCTGACATTCTACTGGCAGGAGCGTGATGCTGAAAATATAATGGCACCGATTGACTTGGGGGCTGTAGTTGGTCAGCTGCTGCCACGATGTGTTGACCCGTTGCTTACCACACGGCAGAGGGCCATGGACTGTTTGTACATCCTACTAAAGATCCAGGCATGTTCTGAAGGTGTGAATCCAGATGAGCAATATGAGCAGGAAGGGATTCTGAGAAGAATTGACCAATAATTGGCGAGCACAGACACCACAGTCCTCTTTAAAGGATGCTCCGAGCTCACACAACTCACTTCCCAGCACTTGTCCCAGGACCAGCTGGCCAACCTGCTCTTTATGCTCTTCAAAGGGCTGGTTGACCACCAACCCAGCTCTTCCAATGCAGCTGCTGTTACACTGAAAGCTGTGATAAAGCGGCGTGGCCCTGAGCTGGAGGATCAACTCTCAGAGATCCTCGAGGCACTGCACCTTCAAATGGCAACAATCACACAGCAGGAAGTGACACTGACAGTTCTACAAACCTTCACTCTGCTCACTTCCCAGCACCTGCCAACCGTTGTGCGTTGTCTCCTCAGGTTCCCTGTGGGCGAGTGCACCAGCGCCATCTGGAGGTCAGTAGCAAAGAAGACCCAATTGGCTGACACTTCAGTGAAACAAATGATGCAATACCCGAACAGATCGGTGGCATTTAGTGAAAGGAGTCATTCAGTGACAGAAACCGAGAGCCCTGATCCTCTGGCTGTTACTTGCGCTGTGTACGAGATGGTCTCAGAGCCGGAGTCTGCAGAGGCTGTAAACACCTTGTATTCTGACTTATTCACTGCTCTGTTAACACATCTCGGTTCCTCCATCTATGCGAATGTGCCTTCTGACTTTATTCCTTGCTGCGAATTGGAGCAGTCAGAAAACCGATCAACAACAGCAGTGTGCAGAAGCCGAGAGCTTTGCCTGTCCTCAGTAGAGACTCTCAGGGCCGTGCTGAATCGAGCGCACAATGAAGTGGTGGTAGATTTTGTCCAGGAGAAGGGAGGCTGGGATTTAATGTTGGACCCACACACCCACCACAAGGGGATTGCTCTGCTCGCTAGAGCGATGAGCTTGTTCAATGAGCACCAGCTGGTTGGGATTGTGGTGGATCTAGCACCTGTCCTGTCAACTACACAGGTGGGCCAGAAAGCCACTGTGGCTGCCTTCTTTGCTGAACTTTTAAAATGTACGTCCATCTCCCACATGCGACTCACGAACACCCTGGTGGATAGCTTGCTCATGGGTCTACTGGATTCGACTCTGGCTGTCAGGTTGCTCTGTATTAGGGGGCTGGGGAATATTCCAATTGGAGCACCTGGACTGATGGAGAGACACGCTTCAGACCTGTTGGCTGCAATGAGTAACATACTGCAGGGCAAGGATTACCATGAAGAGGAATTCATGACTGAAGTGACATCAACTCTCTCAAAGATCTTGGACCAGCTCAGTGTCAATGCTATCGGACCATTTATATTGAACTAACAAAAGGAATTCGATCTTTCTTTGAGTTCAAATCCACTCAGGTTCGTGCTGCCGCATTTACCGTGTTTGGCACTTTGGCCAAATGTGGACACGGACATTCAAGGGCTTCCTTTATGGAACAGATCCACCTGAACCTGGTCAGTTTGTTGCTACACCTGAATGAAAAGAGTGAAGAGGTACAAAGGGCCTGTCTTTTAACATTGTGCTCGATCGCCCCACATATCAGCTCACAGAGGGTTTGTGCAATAATCCAGGAGCATTCGCGGGAAGGCAGCCTGAAGTATGAGGAATTTTTCAAAGTCCTTTCCTTACAACTCATCAAAGATTTCCCCAGCAGGATAAACTCATATATAATGTGCTGCAGTTCCTTCCTACACATGGGGCCTCGTCTCCGAGGGGATGCGGTCTTCTTAAGAGTCGTCCTTTGTCAAATTCCACAGGAGCCGGCCCAGAGGAGGAAATGGATTCAGAAACTCTGCTGTTTAAGGATACAGCGTGGACAATCCAACTCAACTCGACAGACTCACCGATCCTTCTCCACCTGTTTCAGATTGTGCTGAGTGTTTCTTGTTGTAAATATGTTTATTCTTCATTTGTAAATATGTTTATTCTTCATTTTATCTCATTTATAAGGAAATAAATAGCAATCCTGTTATGACCCATGGAGTTCCCAGCGATGGATTCAATGCTGGACGTGTGACCGGGCAGGACCTCCAGCATCAGCTCCCATTGCATTGCATTCATTCTCATTTGTTTATTGTGGTCGGGCTCCCATTAGGAGGTGTTGAAGGAGGGGAAGCAGGAAATTGTAATCTACTGCTGTATTTACGCATCATATTCCATTCAGAGGTGGATGTGCAGAATTTGAGTTTGCTCCTTGCACAGCCCAGTCCGGGAAGACAACCGAGCCCTGGATACATGAGCCGAAGCTAAAATCCAGCTCTGAGCACCAAACACAGAGAGCCGGCACGGGCTCAATGGGCTGAATGGCTTTCTTCTGTGCTGTAACCATTCTATGATTCTATGAATGTACTGGTCAAATCCTTGACTCTGCTCCTAACCGACAGGTTTTGGCAGATGTATCTGTCTTCCCCCGTAGATGGTCCATCCTCTCTATCCATAATTGCTTCCCCTTTTGGCTACAAATCCATGCTGCACAGATCACCCATTAATCTTCTATACTCAAGGAAATTTTACCCTAGTCCCATAGAATCAGTGACATTTATGGCACAGGAGGAGACTATTCACCCATTCGGCTGAAAAAGAGCTATCCAGCATAATCCCACTTTCCAGCTCTTGGTCTGTAGCCCTGTAGGTTACGGCACTTCAAGTGCATATCCAAGAACTTTTTAAATGTGGTGAGGGTTTCTGCCTCTACCATCCCCTCAGGCAGTTAGTTCTAGACCTCCACCCTCTGGGTGAAAGTAGTTCTCCTCAAATCCCCTCGAAACCTACTACCACTTACTTTAATCCCCTGGTTATTGACCTCTCTGCTACGGGAAATAGATACGAATCCACTCTATCTCGGCCCCTCATAATTTTATAGACCTCGATTAAGTCTCCCCTCGACATCCTATGTTCCAAAAAAAACAAAAAAACAATCCCAGCCTATCCAATCTTTCTTCATCGCTAAAATTCTCCAGTTCTGGCAACATGCTCGTATATCTCCTGTACCCTCTCGAATGCAATCACATCTTTCCTGTCGTGTGGTGACCAGAACTGTACACAGCACTATAGCTGTGGTCTAACTAGTGTTTTATACAATTCAAGCATCACCGCCCTGCTTTTATATTCTATTCCTCGGCTAATAAAGGAAAGTTTTAAAAATTAATTTCTGGGATGTGGACATCGCTGGCAAGGCCAGCATTTATTGCCCATTCCTAATTGCCCTTGAGAAGGTGCGGTAAGCCATGTTCTTGAACCACTGATGCAGCAGTTTGGTACAACCGGCTTGCTCAGCCATTTGAGAGGGCAGTTCAGGGTCAACCACCTTGTGGGTCTGGAATCATGTACAGACCAGACCAGGTAAGGATGGCAGATTTCTTTCCCTGAGGTGCATTTGTAAACTAGATGGGTTTTTATTACAATCCAAAAGTTATGTGGTAACCATTATTGATACTAGCTTTTTATTCCAGAATTATTTACTAAATTCACTAAATTAAAATTCCCCAGCTGCCGTAGTGGGATTTGAAGTTGTGACTCCAGACCTCGGGATTACGATTCCAGTAACATAACTACTATGTCACCATACCCTGTAATCCCATATGCCTTTCTAACCACCTTATCTCCCTGCCCTGTTTCCTTTAGGGACCTGTGGACCTGCTCTCCAAGGTCCCTTTGTTCCTCTGCACTTCTCAGTGTCCTACTATTTATTGTGTATTCCCTTGCCTTGTTAACCCTCCCCAAATGCATTCTCTCACACTTCTCTGGATTCAATTCTATTTGCCACTTTTCTGCCCACCTGACCAGTCCATTGATATCATCCTGCAGTCTACAGCTTTCTTCCTCATTATCAACCACACGGCCAATTTTTGTATCATCGAGAAACCTCTTAATCATGCCCCCATCATGTTTGTCTAAATCATTGATGTATACCACAACAATCAAAGGACCTAGTACTGTGCCCTGTGGAACCCCACTGGAAACAGCCTTCCAGTCACAAACACATCCCTTGACCATTACCCTTTGCTTCCTGCCTCGGAGACAATTTTGGATCCAACTTGCCACATTCCCTTGGATCCCATGGGCTTTTAGTCTTCTAACCAGTCTGCTATGTGGGACCTTGTCAAAAGCCTTGCTAAAATCTATGTAGACTTCATGAAATGTGCTACCCTCATCAACATTCCTTGTTACGTCCTGAAAAAATTCGATCAAGTTGCTCGGACACGACCTTCCATTAACAAATCCATGCTGACTGTCCTTGATTAATCTTTGCCTTTCTAAATGACCATTAACACTGTACCTCAGGACTTTTTCCAACAATTTGCCCACCACCGAGGTTAGGCTGATTAGCCTGTAATTACTCGGTCTATCCCTTTCTCCCATTTAAAAAAAACAGTATAACATTAGCAGTACTCCAGCTCCACACCTCTAGCCAGAGAGGATTGAAATATGATGGCAGAGTCTCTACTATTTCCTCCCTTGCTTCTCAGCCTGGTCTCCATTTCATCCGGACCTGGTCATTTATCTACTTTCAAAGATGCCAAACCCCTTAATACTATCTCTCTCACTATGTTTATTTCATTTACTATTGCACACTCCTCCTCCTTAACTACAATATCTGCTTCGGCCCTCTCTTTAGTGAAGACAGATGCAAAGTATTGATAAAGAACCATACCCAGGTCTTCCGCCTCCACACACAAGCTTCCTTTTTGGTCACTAATAGGCCCTACTCTTTGTTTAGTTATCCTCTTACTCTTTATGTATTTATAAAACATCTTTGGGATTTCCTTGATTTTACTTGCCAATATTTTTTCACGCCCCCCCCCTTTGCTTTCCTAATTTCCTTTTTAATGTCTCTCCTGCACTTTCTATACTCCTGCAGGCTTTCTGCAGTATTTAGCTCTCGGTATCCAACATAAGCTTCCCTTTTTTGCATTATCCTACCCTGTATGCCTCTTGACATCCAGGGGGCTCGAGATTTAGGAGTCCCACCCTTTTTCTGAACCCTCACTAAATCCTCCTTGAATGCCTCCCACTGCTCTGACACTGATTTACCTTCATGTAGCTGTTTCCAGTGATTTGCTAAATCACATCTCAGCTCAGTAAAATTGACCTTTCCCCTATTGAGAACTTTTACTCTTGGTCTATCTTCATCCTTTTCTGTAACTATGTTAAATATAACTGAATTATGATCACTACTACCAGAAATCTCTCACACTTGCCCTTCCACTTGCCCAGCTTCATTCCCTAAAACTAAGTCCAGAACTGCCCCCCTCCCTTGTTGGGCTTGCTGTGCACTGGCTAAAAAAGTTCTCCTGAATGCATGTTAAGAATTCTGTGCTCTCTATATGTCTTACACTGATTCTTACCCATTTAATATTGGTGTAGTTGAAATCCGCTACTATTATTGCTCTGGTTTTTGTACTTCTCAGAAGCTTGCCTACATATTTGCTCTTCTATATCCCTCTGATTATTTGCGATCTATAGTACACTCCCAGCAGAGACCTGGTAAGTTGTTAATGTGGTTTCATTCATCCCACAGTTCATAGGCTTACTGTCCCCAATATATACAGTCCCCGTGGTGACAGCTGTGTGTTGGCTCCTCTCCATTGACCATGATGCTGCATGCTTGAGTCGTTGGCAGTGGGCCCGCCCCCAGGTCAGATATCAGTCCGAGCGCTCGATACCGTCCAATCTCCATTTCCAGTTTTAGTTCTGTAAACCAAGCATATTATGTGCTAATTTTCAGTTTCACTTCTGACTGACTTAAGCTGGTTGATCTGGTACCATTTATTTATCTTTACCTATACACCGGATTAGGTAAAGGGCTGGGTTGGCTTTGTCCACAGTAGGAAAACATCCTTTCAGCTTTGGTTCAAATAGGTGATCTTTCACTACTCACATCATGACAATCACAGATAAGGCCATCTTGAGCACATATCACTCTCCATCCAAATATCCCTTCACCCACTCCACCTCCAACTCCCCTCCTGGAAAAAACTCACTGACAACTGCACTTACAAAATCCCAACTGTCCAGCCTGTGGCTCTCCATTTACCATGACATTTCTGCAGCTGCCGATGTGTTCAACCCCACCCTCATCACCACTTTGCTGCTCTATTCACGACGAAAACAATTACTCTCTCTCACCTTGGCCGTTCCCCCTGGGCTCTCATCTTCACTCCTTTAAGTCCCAGAGATGAAGAGTTGAACGGATATGGCGGACAACTGGTTTAGTATGAGAACATTTCTTGTCATCCAGTACTGGTTTAGCCATTCACCACCAAATCTGGCTGGACCACAATAAGCATTATTCGGTCCCGCTCTTGTCTGCCAAAACTGTTCACTATTCCAGAATCATTCTGGAATGCAAATATAAACCCCAGCTTCTATTCTCTACTGCTAACTGTCTTCTTAAACTGTTCTCCTCTGTCTCCTTCACCGTCACAACTGACAACAAGTGTAAGGATCTCATGGCCTGCTTGGTCTCTAAGATTGAGACCATCCAATCAGCTGCCTCTGCCACTTCCCTTCCTTCCCCAGCCCACTGGTCCAAACTTCCTCCAAATTTCCCCCTGCCATAGCCATGAACTTGCATCTTTCTATAGACTTCTATTCTGACATCCAGTACTGGATGACAAGAAATGTTCTCATACTAAATATTGGGAAGACCGAACCGATTGTCTTCGGTCACTGCCATAAACTCCATTTCCTAGCCACCAAACCCATGTCTCTCCCTAACAACTGTCTGAGATTGAACCAGACTGTTCACAACCTTCGTGTCCTGTTTGACCCCGAATTGAGCTTCCGACCACATATCCATACCATAACTAAGACTGCCTATTACCACCTCCATAACATCGCCCATCTCCGCACCTGCCCCTGCTCATCTGCTCATCAAACCTTCATCTATGCCTTTGTTATCTCTAGATTTGACTATTCCAACGCACTCTTGGCTGGCCTCCCACATTCTACCCGAGGTAAACTTGAGGTCATCCAAAACTCAGATGCCCATGTCCCAACTCACACCAAGTCCCATTCACACATCACCCCTGTGCTCGCTGACCTACATTGGTTCCCGGTTAAGCAACACCTCAATTTAAAAACTTTCATCCTTGTTTTCAAAGCTCTCCATGGCCTCGCCGCTCCCTATCTCGGTAAGGTCCTCCAACCCTACAACCTCCCCGCCCACCCTGAGATATCTGCGCTCCTCTAATTCTGGCCTCCTGAGCATCCCCGATTTTAATCACTCCATCATTGATGGCCGTGCCTTCAGCTCCCGAGGCCGTAAGCTCTGGAATTCCCTCCCTAATCCTTCCTGTCTCTCGACCTCTCGTATGTTGCTCGGTGTCAAATGTTGTTTTATAACACTGTTGTGAAGCACCTTGGGATGTTTTACTACATTAAAGGTGTTATAAAAATGCAAGTTGTTGTAAACTACAAATGGAACTTTGCCAATCGGTGCTGCTGAATGTTGCCTAAAATGGTCCCGAAATTCCCTTGGCTGGAATCCTGGTGCTGATGCCGGGACTGTGCCCGACGGTGCCTACCAGCACTGCTTAGTCTGCTGTTTAAATTTTCCAATGTTTTTAGTCATAAATTGTTGGTCTCATTCACATACTCTATCATCTGATTTACCCATTTAATTCCTACTGCCCCCAACAGGGCATCAGAGGGAAATGGGCCCCAGGAACCACCTACGTGTGCAGGCTCTTTGGCTGCTTTGTCAGCTTGGGAGATTCCGATTGTGTGTGAGTCTATTGCCTTGGTGTGGGCTTTTACTTTACCAACAAAGCATGGTTCCTGTCTCTCAATGCTTCCCACAATGATCTGAACAAATTGCCATGAACCAATAATTTGACATCAGAAGCCATACAATCATTTTTACAATACAAAGGAGGTGAGACATAGGGCAGTGAAACGTTTGTCCGAGGCGGGCCATCATAGAAACAAAGAAACATAGAAAATAGGTGCAGGAGCAGGCCATTCAGACCTTCTAGCCTGCACCGCCATTTAATGAGTTCATGGCTGAACATGAAACTTCAGTACCCCCTGCCTGCTTTCTCGCCATACCCCTTGATCCCCCGAGTAGTAAGGACTTCATCTAACTCCCTTTTGAATATATTTAGTGAATTGGCCTCAACTACTTTCTGTGGTAGAGAATTCCACAGCTTCACCACTCTCTGGGTGAAGAAGTTTCTCCTCATCTCGGTCCTAAATGGCTTACCCCTTATCCTTAGGCTGTGACCCCTGATTCTGGATTTCCCAACATTGGGAACATTCTTCCTGCATCCAACCTGTCCAAACCCGTCAGAATTTTAAACGTTTCTATGAGGTCCCCTCTCACTCTTCTGAACTCCAGTGAATACAAGCCCAGTTGATCCAGTCTTTCTTGATAGGTCAGTCCCACCATCCCGGGAATCAGTCTGGTGAATCTTCGCTGTACTCCATCAATAGCAAGAATGACCTTCCTCAAGTTAGGAGACCAAAACTGTACACAATACTCCAGGTGTGGCCTCACCAAGGCCCTGTACAACTGTAGCAACACCTCCCTGCCCCTGTACTCAAATCCCCTCGCTATGAAGGCCAACATGCCATTTGCTTTCTTAACCGCCTGCTGTACCTGCATGCCAACCTTCAATGACTGATGTACCATGACACCCAGGTCTCG
This sequence comes from Pristiophorus japonicus, assembly GCF_044704955.1. Taxonomy (NCBI): domain Eukaryota; kingdom Metazoa; phylum Chordata; class Chondrichthyes; family Pristiophoridae; genus Pristiophorus; species Pristiophorus japonicus. The sequence continues at coordinate 136,484,934 of NC_091987.1, read as the reverse complement.
TTGCACCTTCCCTTTTCCAAATCTGTCACCATTCAGATAATAATCTGTCTCTCTGTTTTTACCACCAAAGTGGATAACCTCACATTTATCCACATTATACTTCATCTGCCACGCATTTGCCCACTCACCTAACCTATCCAAGTCACTCTGCAGCCTCATAGCATCCTCCTCGCAGCTCACACTGCCACCCAACTTAGTGTCATCCGCAAATTTGGAGATACTACATTTAATCCCCTCGTCTAAATCATTTATGTACAATGTAAACAGCTGGGGCCCCAGCACAGAACCTTGCGGTACCCCACTAGTCACTGTCTGCCATTCTGAAAAGTACCCATTTACTCCTACTCTTTGCTTCCTGTCTGACAACCAGTTCTCAATCACGTCAGCACACTACCCCCAATCCCATGTGCTTTAACTTTGCACATTAATCTCCTGTGTGGGACCTTGTCGAAAGCCTTCTGAAAGTCCAAATATACCACATCAACTGGTTCTCCTTTGTCCACTTTACTGGAAACATCCTCAAAAAATTCCAGAAGATTTGTCAAGCATGATCTCCCTTTCACAAATCCATGCAGACTTGGACCTATCATGTCACCATTTTCCAAATGCGCTGCTATGACATCCTTAATAATTGATTCCATCATTTTACCACTACTGAGGTCAGGCTGACCGGTCTATAATTCCCTGCTTTCTCTCTCCCTCCTTTTTTAAAAAGTGGGGTTACATTGGCTACCCTCCACTCCATAGGAACTGATCCAGAGTCAATGGAATGTTGGAAAATGACTGTCAATGCATCCGCTATTTCCAAGGCCACCTCCTTAAGTACTCTGGGATGCAGTCCATCAGGCCCTGGGGATTTATCGGCCTTCAATCCCATCAATTTCCCCAACACAATTTCCCGACTAATAAAGATTTCCCTCAGTTCCTCCTCCTTACTAGACCCTCTGACCCCTTTTATATCCGGAAGGTTGTTTGTGTCCTCCTTAGTGAATACTGAACCAAAGTACTTGTTCAATTGGTCTGCCATTTCTTTGTTCCCCGTTATGACTTCCCCTGATTCTGACTGCAGGGGACCTATGTTTGTCTTTACTAACCTTTTTCTCTTGACATACCTATGGAAACTTTTGCAATCCGCCTTAATGTTCCCTGCAAGCTTCTTCTTGTACTCCATTTTCCCTGCCCTAATCAAACCCTTTGTCCTCCTCTGCTGAGTTCTAAATTTCTCCCAGTCCCCAGGTTCGCTGCTATTTCTGGCCAATTTGTATGCCGCTTCCTTGGCTTTAATACTATCCCTGATTTCCCTAGATAGCCACGGTTGAGCCACCTTCCCTTTTTTATTTTTATGCCAGACAGGAATGTACAATTGTAGTTCATCCATGCGGTCTCTAAATGTCTGCCATTGCCCATCCACAGTCAACCCCTTAAGTATCATTCGCCAATCTATCTTAGCCAATTCACGCCTCATACCTTCAAAGTTACCCTTCTTTAAGTTCTGGACCATGGTCTCTGAATTAACTGTTTCATTCTCCATCCTAATGCAGAATTCCACCATATTATGGTCACTCTTCCCCAAGAGGCCTCGCACAATGAGATTGTTAATTAATCCTCTCTCATTACACAACACCCAGTCTAAGATGGCCTCCCCCCTCATTGGTTCCTCGACATATTGGTCTAAAAAACCATCCCTTATGCACTCCAGGAAATCCTCCTCCACTGTATTGCTTCCAGTTTGGCTAGCCCAATCTATGTGCATATTAAAGTCACCCATTCTAACTGCTGCACCTTTATTGCATGCACTCCTAATTTCCTGTTTGATGCCCTCCCCAACATCACTACTACTGTTTGGAGGTCTGTACACAACTCCCACTAACGTTTTTTGCCCTTTAGTGTTCTGCAGCTCTACCCATATAGATTCCACATCATCCAAGCTAATGTCTTTCCTAACTATTGCATTAATCTCCTCTTTAACCAGCAATGCTACCCCACCTCCTTTTCCTTTTATTCTATCCTTCCTGAATGTTGAATACCCCTGGATGTTGTGTTCCCAACCCTGATCATCCTAGAGCCACGTCTCCGTAATCCCAATCACGTCATATTTGTTAACATCTATTTGCACAGTTAATTCATCCACGTTATTGTGGATACTCCTTGCATTAAGACACAAAGCCTTCAGGCTTGCTTTTTTAACACCCTTTGTCCTTTTAGAATTTTGCTGTACAGTGGCCCTTTTTGTTCTTTGCCTTGGGTTTCTCTGCCCTCCACTTTTCCTCGTCTCCTTTCTGTCTTTTGCTTTTGCCTCATTTTTGTCTCCCTCTGTCTCCCTGCATAGGTTCCCATCCCCCTGCAATATTAGTTTTACTCCTCCCCAACAGCACTAGCAAACACTCCCCTTAGGACATTGGTTCCGGTCCTGCCCAGGTGCAGACCGTCCGGTTTGTACTGGTCCCACCTCCCCCAGAACCGGTTCCAATGCCCCAGGAATTTGAATCCCTCCCTGCTGCACCACTGCTCAAGCCACGTATTCATCTGCGCTATCCTGCGATTCCTACTCTGACTAGCACGTGGCACTGGTAGCAATCCCGAGAATACTACTTTTGAGATCCTACTTTTTAATTTAGCTCCTAGCTCCTTAAATTCTTTTCGTAGGACCTCATCCCTTTTTTTACCTGTGTCGTTGGTGCCAATGTGCACCACGACAACTGGCTGGGGCGGTAGTGGGGAAGACACTCCGGGAGCGGGGCACAGCGTTACGCACTGGGCTATGTAGCGCTACCACGTGGGAGGGGCTCTTCCCTAAATTAAAGGGAAGGGCTCAAGCTGCAAACTCTGCAGTAAAGAAACGGTCCTCCCTGGCCCACCGGGGAAAGGGGTGCTGCCCAACAGATCAGCCCTCAGAGTGTCGGGCTGACCGATCACGGCATGGACCCCGCTTCCAAAGCAGCAACTCAATGGAAGAATATTTCACTGTGCCGCCCGCCACCTCCCCTTTAACTTGTGCCCCGCTAGCGGAACATGGACCTGGAAGCTATCGCTGTCTTCGCCCAGCACAGCTGCAGGGGGCGATACCCAATTAAGGGATTAACAAAAGTGTCCAGTGGCTCAGCCCAGCCAAGGAGACAAGGGAGTCTCCAGGTTTCATGAGCAAATTCAGCGGGGTGTGTGGAGAGTGGAATATCAACACCAACAGCCCAGTAATGTGTAAAAGGTTTGCCTGCCCAGAATGTGGGGACAGGTGTCTCTCGCATGGTCCATCACCAATGTTCCCTGGAGTTTTATTTTGGGTTGTATGGCCCCTTTAAGAATATGCGATTTTTCGTTTAAAAACCAGCAACCCAGAGGTAGGAGGCTGGACTGCTCTTTCACCTCTCTGTAAAATCATGCCAACAGATTGATTCTCCCCCATCATTTCCCTTGCTTTTAACTTCTCCTCATCGTTCCCTGCCTCTCGATACTTGACAAAGATTGCTAATGGATTAAGACTAGTGTGGCCGAATGTTTGTCCCTCTTTTGTGACATTCTCTTTGACTTGTCACCATCCCTTTAAATGTCACTGCCACTCCGTGTCCACTCCCTTCACCTGTCTGGATCTGCACCTGAAGCTCTGCCAATATGTTCACCTCACCTGGAGTGTGTAAAACCCACCAATAGGGATTCTAGCCTCAGCTTCACTAACGGTGCAATATCCAGAGCCCCTATTTTAATTCTGGGCAGTCACTGGGCGGGCTGGTGTGTCCCGGGTGATGTTAACTCCCAGGCTTCACCTGCACACCCTGGGTCAGTTGCCTGCCCGAAGGTGGTGGGGAGCGATAACTGGCTGGCGGCTGGGGGCAGAATGTCAGCTGGTGGGAGGTCGCTGCTGGGGACTGAATGAATAATCCCAGATTCTCAGATAGGTTGTTGGGAAGTGGATCGGAGGGGCTAGGGGCTCACCTTGTCATTGAACTGTGAACTTTTCAGTAGAATTTATTTGTGAACTTTTCAATGCTGGTTCGTGGCAATTCATTTTGTGAATCCGCTGGTAAAATAGATTGTGGGGGATGGAGGGAAGGCTTAAAGTCTCCTTGTGGCCCAAGGAGCATTCCTACTCTTCCTAAACCCTCAAGGAAAGTAAAACATAAGTTACAGAAACCTTTGTCTTCTTGTGGCCCTGAGTCCTCTCCCCGCGAGGTTGATGTGCTGGGAAAGCTACAACCGCTTCCCCCCTCAGGCTACTGGTTAAAATAACAGTCGTGCCCCAGGGACATCATTGGAGCCTGATTTGCACATTTACCATTTCCAGCGGATGTCCTTACCCTCGGCTCGGATCAGCAGGTTCAAATGGAAGACTGCGGGAAATATAGAAACATAGAAACATAGAAAATAGGTGCAGGAGTAGGCCATTTGGCCCTTCGAGCCTGCACCGCCATTCAATATGATCATGGCTGATCATTCCCTCAGTACCCCTTTCCTGCTTTCTCTCCATACCCCTTGATCCCCTTAGCCGTAAGGGCCATAATCTAACTCCCTCTTGAATGTATCCAATGAATTGGCATCAACAACTCTCTGCGGCAGGGAATTCCATTGGTTAACAACTCTCTGAGTGAAGAAGTTTCTCCTCATCTCAGTCCTAAATGTCTTACCCCTTATCCTAAGACTATGTCCCCTGGTTCTGGACTTTCCCAACATCGGGAACATTCTTCCCGCATCTAACCTGTCCAGTCGCGTCAGAATTTTATATGTTTCTATGAGATCCCCTCTCATCCTTCTAAACTCCATTGAATAAAGGCCCAGTTGATCCAGTCTCTCCTCATATGACAGCCCAACCATCCCTGGAATCAGTCTAATGAACCTTCGCTGCACTCCCTCAATAGCAAGAGCGTCCTTCCTCAGATTAGGAGACCAAAACTGAACACAATATTCCAGGTGAGGCCTCACTAAGGCCCTGTACAACTGCAGTGAGACCTCCCTGCTCCTATACTTAAATCCCCTAGCTATAAAGGCCAACATACCATTTGCCTTCTTCACCGCCTGCTGTACCTGCATGCCCACTTTCAGTGACTGATGAACCATGACACGCAGGTCTCGATGCACCTCCCCTTTTCCTAATCTCCCGCCATCCAGATAATATTCTGCCCTCGTATTTTTGCCCCCAAAATGGATAACCTCACATTTATCCACATTATACTGCATCTGCCATGCATTTGCCCACTCACCTAACCTGTTACAGTCACCCTGCAGCCTCTTAGCATCCTCCTCACAGCTCACACCGCCACCTAGTTTAGTGTCATCTGCAAACTTGGAGATATTGCACTCAATTCCTTCATCTAAATCGTTAATGTATATTGTAAAGAGCTGAGGTCCCAGCACTGAGCCCTGCGGCACTCCACTAGTCACTGCCTGCCATTCTGAAAAGGACCCGTTTATCCCGAAGGGAGTGGGACGTGGGTGGGTAAGTCTCCTGGGTGATTGTAACTGGCCAGTCACCCAGTGTGCACCGTGCAGCACTGCTAGAATGGCTCCTTCATTCTCTGTGTCTTAAAGCGAAAACAGAAAGAGACAAATGTGAATGGCCTTATTCGGAAGGACTATTTTGGTGTGGAGTGCAGATCGGGTGGTCGGGAGACGCTGATGGAGGTGGGAGGCTCAATCCAATTTCATGTTTGGGCCTCAGTTAAATGTAATGGCTGCCTGCCATTGCGACTCATATTCCCTATAGGCTGCTCTCAGGCTGGGATGCTGGGAAAACTGGCGGGGCCGCCATTGTTTAAAGTGCTTGCACATTTTAAATGAATGGTGCACTTTTCAACAGAATTTATTTGTGAACTTTTCAGTGCTGGTTAGTGGCAATTTATTTTGTGATTGCGCTCAGTCCCTGCACCATCCTGCAACGTGCCGCTGAGTGCCGGCCACAGCACTCCACCCCTTCAGTGGCATTGAGCGCCAAGAGCCACTTAAATTGCACCTATTCAGCAGTTGAGTGTGAAACCTGTTAGCCCCTCCTGCCAAGTTCAGATTATGGTAATCGGCAATAAGGACCAAGATGGTGTGCAAAATCCGGATTTTGAAACAGGCAAATAAAACCTGCAGGAGGTTCAGGAAACCCTGCTCTCCCCTCGCTCCCGCTTCCTCGCACCGAACGCCCCTCCAAAGTAACATCAGCTCCACTGAGGTGGAAAGCCCTCTGGAATATTACCATCCCTTGCTCTTGGCCTTCCGAGTGCCAGCACAGTAACTGGAGCCCCGCCTGCTTTAGATAGTGGCTTAGAGCAGACTTCGGAGCCCAGCCTATAACAGAAGGCGACTCTCTGTGCCCCAAGGGTTGCCGAAAGCATTGGATTGCTTGCCAGAAAGCTTCTGCAGCATGTCGGAGTGTGTGGGGGAGTCCACTGCCAATTTATTTAGGATCCTGGCACATGGCATTGACACTCTTCACTCATCCATGGAGTGTGTGGTCATCTGAGTAGACACTGAAACTGGACCTTCCCTGAAGGACTCTCAGGCACCACTTATACCGTCTCTTGGATGCTCCCACTGAGGCCATGCCAGCTCTGGTCTCCATCACCTCCCCTGATTTGGGCAGGCTGGGAGACTGAATGAATAGGGGCACCAGTTGGATCCCTGATCTCCTACAGCCACAGCCCAGTAGCAGGGGCAGTCCAGCAATGGGAAGGGAACACATTGCCATCTCTGATAATGAGAGCATGTGTGGAGTCTTGTGTGCCCCTCCCCCAGTGCCCACACTGTAGCTGGAAGGCTGGCTGGGCCCAAAGCAAACTCTTGCAGTCTGCAGCTGGGCCTGTTCAGGCCCCGAGCTACTGGAATCACCGACCATCAGCATCTCAGGAGCCCTTGACTAAGCCGCAGTGTCCCTTCACCTCCCGTACTGCAGCCATTGTAGGAGCACCTTGTGGGAGCACGAGAGTCAGTGAGAGAGCACTGAAGGTCATCACTAGGCTCTCTTACCTGGGCCATACTTAGTGTGAGCAATTAATACAGTCAGGACAATTATCATCCTTTTCAAATCTGTGTGTGCAGACAGAGCTCCTGTAGTAGCTGGAGAACCTGCAATATTAGTGAACATGAATAACAATGTTGGTCTTTGAGTGGATGAAGTTGATTTGAGGTTAAAGGACTGGCAGAGATGTTGGATATGACTGTTACTGCAGGGGAGCAGGGATTGTTCAGCTGAAGCTCTCTTCAGTGAGCTGCCGCCAAAGACCTCTCACTGCTCACAATTCTTGGGGCTCTCCTCCTTCCTGACCATCCTCTACATCATCAGTGTCATCTCCCTCATCAGGCTGAAGATTATCCAGTGTTGGCTCCCTGTCTTCTTCTCCTTTCCAAAGCAACACTATGCGGCACATACAAACTGCTGCCATATGGGACATGTTTAATGGTGTGTGTTGTAGGAAGCACCAGACTGTCCAGACAGTGGGATCATTGCTTAAGGACTCCAATAGTCTGTAGTTAAGCTCTAGATCTGATAGTGGCACTGCTCAGTCACTAAATGTGGGTTCTTGAGAGGAGCCATGAGTCAAGTGTGCAATGGGGAACTCTTGTCCTCAACATAAGAACATTATAGTATCATAGGAGATGGACGGCATTCAGAGCTAGTTGTGTGTTTCTGTGATGGAGCATGAATGTTCTCATTCTAATAACCAGCACTCGACCAGTACTTGCTAGCTACCCACACACTGATACACATTGCACACTCCTACACACTAATACTTTATCTAGTATTATATCCATATACAATATTGGCTATTTTTAAATACACAAAAGCTAACTTTTAATGTTAAATGTAATTTGTTGTCCCAGTAAGCTGTGACGTAAGGGAATTGTTGTGTTGAGTGCTGCTCTGTGAAATCAGACAGGCAACACGTGTTACATTGTATGGCAATATGTCTGGAGATAAGTGGGTAAGGAATTGTATTTATTAGTAATACTGGTATTTGTTTAATCATTGGCACAATGTTCAGCATGTTACACTGAAGAACATTTTTGACATCACAAAAACATAAAAGTAATTGCCTGAATCATCTACCCCATAAAACAACGTACAGAATTCATTCCATGCCTAATGCTTGCCACAGAGCCTGACTCAGATATAATGTATATCTGGTTGTTGAACTGTTGAGTTAGTCTCTCTGACTATCAGCAGGTCACAGCTGGTCAGTGACAGACATCTGACCATCCCCTCAAGCCTCACAGTTTCTGTGGTCTCTTCCAGCCTCCGCAAGTGTAAAGTCATTGACAGATAAGAGAAAAATGTGTCCCAATTGTTGTGAGTTGGCTGATCGATCATTGTTATCTTTCTGCCACAAAGACAAATGATTTGATAGAACTGAAAGCAATGGGATGATGTCACTGTACAGATTCAAACAACTCAGGGTTTGCACCTGACCGACTGAAACAAATATTTATCCAATCAATCTGGACAAACATAATTCTTCCAACACTCAGTAAATGTGGGACAATAAAAAAAGATAACTAAAGAAATGGATCTGCTGTAAAGCGGAGTTTGAGTCTGACTTTAAGGTTACTGCAGTGCGGGCACTTTCAGCCTGGGAACCGCAGGCCGTATGGACATCAATCAGTGGCTCAGTCATTTTGTACTTTTAGCATTTTGCTTCTGTTGTTTAATTCAAATGAAAATCTTGGACATAAAAATCTGTGGCTGTCGTGGCTGAAATCTGCAGTGGACATTGGGCCCGGGGCCAGAATCTGCAGTGGACATTGGGCCCGGGGCCAGAATCTACAGTGGACATTGGGCCTGGGGCCAGAATCTGCAGTGGACATTGGGCCCGGGGCCAGAATCTGCAGTGGACATTGGGCCCGGGGCCAGAACCTGCAGTGGACATTGGGCCCGGGGCCAGAATCTGCAGTGGACATTGGGCCCGGGGCCAGAACCTGCAGTGGACATTGGGCCCGGGGCCAGAATCTGCAGTGGACATTGGGCCCAGACCCAGAATCTGCAGTGGACATTGGGCCTGGGACAGAATCTACAGTGGACATTGGGCCCGGGACAGAATCTACAGTGGACATTGGGCCCGGGACAGAATCTGCAGTGGACATTGGGCCCGGACCCAGAATCTGCAGTGGACATTGGGCCCGGGGCCAGAATCTGCAGTGGACATTGGGCCTGGGGCCAGAATCTGCAGTGGACATTGGGCCTGGGGCCAGAATCTACAGTGGACATTGGACCCGGGACAGAATCTGCAGTGGACATTGGGCCCCAGGGCCAGAATCTGCAGTGGACATTGGGCCCGGGGCCAGAATCTGCAGTGGACATTGGGCCCGGGGCCAGAATCTGCAGTGGACATTGGGCCCGGGGCCAGAATCTGCAGTGGACATTGGGCCCAGGGCCAGAATCTGCAGTGGACATTGGGCCCGGGGCCAGAATCTGCAGTGGACATTGGGCCCGGGGCCAGAATCTGCAGTGGACATTGGGCCCGGGGCCAGAATCTGCAGTGGACATTGGGACCGGGGCCAGAATCTGCAGTGGACATTGGGACCAGAGCCAGAATCTGCAGTGGACATTGGGCCTGGGGCCAAAATCTGTAGTGGACATTGGGCCCGGGGCCAGAATCTGCAGTGGACATTGGGCCTGGGGCCAGAATCTGCAGTGGACATTGGGACCAGGGCCAGAATCTGCAGTGGACATTGGGCCCGGGGCCAGAATCTGCAGTGGACATTGGGCCTGGGGCCAGAATCTGCAGTGGACATTGGGCCCGGGGCCAGAATCTGCAGTGGACATTGGGCCCGGGGCCAGAATCTGCAGTAGTCATTCGGCCCGGAGCCAGAATCTGCAGTGGACATTGGGCCAGGAGCCGGGTAGGTGAAGTCCCGGCCTCCACTCACAGTTTCTGTGGAACCACATGTGAAGTGGGACCTCCGTCTTCCTCAACATGGTGTGTGACATCAGAGAGGTGGGACTGGAGGAGAGCAAACTCCCAGGCCAGAAATGTCCCCATCCTCAGCCTGGTACAACACCAAGCACCAGCAGGTGCACTGGCTCTCAGCAGGTCAGATGTGGGGCCCAGCTGGAGATTCGGGCCTGGACACCAGTAGAAAGCAGCCTGTTATTTTGGTTCCCTCATTAAGAGGCAGATGTGTTCGCATAAATAATCTGCTCATAACGGGGCCTCCAGCTCCAGAACTTGGGGCTGCCCAATGCCATATTACCCCTCCACCTCCCGAGGCCCCGCCTTCCACAAGCAGGTGAGGGAACATACCCCCTGGCCACAGATACTTTGGCGGGGTTCAAAGCAGAGTTCTCAGCACTTACTGTGCAAGAGCAGTCCCATAAACTTTCAGGGTCATCAACAATGTTTTCCTTTGGGTCGTTAGGTGTCAGCCTCGGCTTATTGGTGGGACTCGCATCTCTGAGTCGGAGACTGCGAGCTTCGGGTCCCAGTCCAGAAACTTGAGTACATAATCTCGGCTGACACTTCCGTGCAGTACTGAAGGAGTGCTACACATAGAATCATAAAATGGTTACAGCACAGAAGGAGGCCATTCGGCCCATCGAGCCTGTGCCGACTCTCTGCAAGACCACTTTAGCTAGTCCCACTCCCCCGCCCTTCCCCATAGCCCTGCAAATTATTTTCCTTTAGGTCCTTATCCAATTCCCTTTTGAAAGCCACGATTGAGTCTGCCTCCACCACCTGTTCAGGCAGTGCATTCCAGATCCTAACCATTTGATGTATAAAAAAGCTTTGGTTCTTTTGCCAATCACCTTAAATCTGTGTCCTCTGGTTCTTGACCCTTCTGCCAATGGGAAAAGTTTATCTCTATCTGCTCTGTCTAGACCCATCATAAATCTCCTCTCAACCTTCTCTGCTCCAAGGAGAACAACCTCAGCTTCTCTAGTCTATGGGACTCCCCTTCTTCTCTACACTGTCTGGTGAGCCACCTTTTTGGATGAGTTATTAAACCAAGGTCTCATCTGTCCTCTCAGGTGGATGTAAAAGATCCGATGGCAATATTCTAAGAAGAATAGGGGAGTTCTCCCTCATGTCCTGGCCAATACTTAGCCCTCAACCTACATCACTCGCAAACAGATGATCTGGTTATTACCTCATTGCTTTTTGTGGGACCTTGCTGTGCCAAAATTGGCTGCTGCATTTCCCTTCATTACACAGTGACTGCAAAAGTACGTTGTTGGCTGTAAAGCACTCTGGGATGTCCTGAGATTGTGAAAGATGCTATATAAATGCAGTTTCTTTCTGTGGTTAGCTCTGTCTTGCTGAAAGTAGGAAGGGGATCCCCAGGAACGTGTGGATTCACAGGAGGGACCCCCACACAGAAAAGTTTGAAAGTTACTGGTCAAGACAATCTGGAAGTGCTTGAGTATTTTAGTTACTTCATTGGTAAATATGTTTTAAAATATATTTGTATGTCATGCTCCCATGTTAACCGTAGCTGTCAAATCAGCTGTAAGTTAATCCATGTCTGTGTCGGGGTTAAAGGCCAGAGTTGCTGGACCGCCAACAGGATTCTGATGCCTCGCACCTCACCACCAAATCCACAGCTGATTATAATTCAAGAATAATGACTAACCTCTCACTACTCCTTGGAAAATAAGGCTGGAATTTTACCACGGTGAGAGGGCGGGATCGGAAGTGGGTCAGGGGTCAAAATAGAAATGGTTGACAATGGGTGGAGAGCCTGCTGTCACCCCACCTCCTTTCTAGTCTCCCATGTGTCGGGTCTGTCAGTGTTTCACAGACCCGACACCAAGCGGCGGCACAGGCAACTTAGATCATTCAAAGTTAGTTAAAAGACAATTAAACACCATTTTGCCCAGCACTTACCATTTTTCTAGCTTTTTCATGAGGATCACGGTGCTCGGGGATCATGTCACGTAAGCGGGTCGGGTGTTCCATCAGTATCCATTCTTCTGAATAGTTGACAGCTGCAAATGTGGTATAAAAGCTACCATTTCATAGCTGTTCACTTTCCAATCCTAGAAGCTGGAACCTTCAGGATTTCGAAGATACATTTGAGCTTTATGGAGACTGGAAGTGTTTGTAGTAAACATTCTATCCACTTTCACCTCCTTGAAACAACCTCTCTCACCATTGACAGATCGCTTCTATCTTCTCAACTTCAGTAGCTAACTATTTCATCAGCATCGGTGCCCTTGAAAAAATTTCACCTTAGCCTTCAGAATCCCAACATAAATCAGCCCCAACACCAGCATCACCAGGCACATCGGCATCACCAGGCACACCGGCATCACCAGGCACACCGGCATCACCAGCAACACCAACCTTCTCCGCAATCACCTGATGCTGCACAGGACACAGGACATCAACACTTGACCATATTGCTGCCCGGGACACCAGGATGGCCTCACCATGGCCAGCTTTATTTCACTTGACACTATACACTCTGGCTGCCACATGATGTGTCAGATTTGTACCACCCCACACCAACACCTTAAAGCATCCTAACAATACCCAAGCCATTCATTTTACACTCATCAGCATTGTGGGGGGAACTATTATGTCTCACCATTCACTACAACTCATTAAACCACTTCATGGAGGTGCACACAATTCTGTCCAATAACGCAAAGTGTTGAAAATAAAGATCTTGATATTTGACAGCACATGAACAGAAACTTTAATTGAACATTGGATAAAACACCCAAGTGCCTACCCTTGTGTGTTGTTACTTGGTACGATTGGACTAGGATGAATGTGTGTGAGGGGTGGCTAATGAGATGGGGAAGTGATAATATAGGTAGAGAGAGGGATGGATGGAGGTGCAAGGTAAGTTGGTGTGAGTAAGGATGTGCAGGAGTAGGGTGGGGAAAGGCAGAGTGATGGGGATGTCATGATTGGCACAACAGGATGAGGTTGAGTGTGGCTTTGGAGTAATGTTTCGTGATCTACTGAGATCATTGAAAGACTTGTGCCACTGCAGCCAGGTCCTCCTGACAACATCCGTACTTGTCCATTCCTGTGCAATGTGCTACAAGACTGCGTTGATCCCCTGGGGAGATCTCTTACACTCATTGGAAGGGAAAAGAACCTCCCTGCGTGCTGTGACTGGGAGTGATGGGAGAGCCTGGGTGCAGCCGTGCCCCTCTGTGCAGTGGTTGTCAGTGTTTGCAGCACCTCAATGCTGTACAACACGACAGCACAACTGTCAAAATCAGTGGGGACATGGTCCCTTTAAGGAAACCGGCTGATGATGTGTCAGTAAATGACATCATCAGACCCGCTTTCTTTTTAATTGGCTGGGAACCTCACTGGGTGGGCTCAACAAACCCCATCAAGGTAAAATCAATTGCAGAGAGCGGGATAAAACCGGCAGCGGGCCGAGACCTCACTACAGACCCGGTAAGTGAAATCGTGGCCTATGTGTCGAAATGGGTTGGAGGAACAAAGGTTCCTCTGGAGGTTCAAATACACAAATCACAAAGTAGCAATGTAGGTTAATAAAGCCACTAAATAAACAAAGCAGCAAGGTTCATTTCGAGAGGGATAGAATTGAAAAAGCAAAAAAGTTATGTTAAACTTGTATAGGACCTTGGTTAGACCACACTCTGAGTACTGTGAACAGATCTGGGGCCAAAATTCAGGGTCTCAAAGAGACCCGTTAATGCCTGTTTGCGGCGGCCATTGATAAAAATCGAATGGCCACCACTTTGGGGTCAACAGGCCGACCCGACCTAAGTTCAGGTCGAGGATTTTTCGGCCTGGACCCCATCCCACTCGAGTGGTTGCACCGCCAATGAAAACAATAAAATGTATAAGGCAGGTGTTACATGTCCTGCACTTGTACGGGTAGGTGCTGTGGGAAGGGGAGGGCTGCTGGGGGTGTTTGAGGAGGGGACCAGGGTGTCGCAGAGGGAGAAGTCCCTTCACAATGCTGAAAGGGGAGGGGAGGGGAAGATGTCTTTGATGGTGGCTTTTTATGTGGCTCAGCGTCAAATTTATTTGTTTTGTCTGACAACACTGCTGTGAGGTGCCTTGGGATGTTTTACTACGTTAAAGGCGCTATGTAAATGAAAGTTGTTGTTGGATCATGCCGGAGGTGGCGGAAATAGCGGAGGATGATCCATTGAATGTGGAGGCTGGTGGGGTGAAAGGTGAGGACAAGGGGAACCCTGTCATGGTTCTGAGAGGGAGGGGAAGGGGTGAGAGCAGAATTGCGGCAAGTAGAACTGACATGGTTGAGGGGCATGTTAACCACGGTAGAGGGGTATCCTCAGTTGAGGAAAAAGAAAGACATATCGGAAGCATTAGTATGGAAGGTGGCATCATCAGAACAGATGCAATAGAGATGGAGAAACTGGGAGAATGGAATAGAGTCCTTACAGGAAGCTAGGTGGGAGGAAGTGTAGTCCGGGTACTGTGAGAGTCAAGGGCTTATAGTGAATGTTTGTCAATAGTTTATCCCCAGAAATAGACAGAGAAGTTGAGGAAGGGAAGGGAAGAGTGGGAAATGGACCATGTGAAGGTGAGGGAAGGGTGGAAATTGAAAGCAAAGTGAATAAGCAGTTTTCTTGTTAAACTTATTCTTCGCTTTATTTTTGTTAATTGCTTTCAATCCTGTTACAAAAGGCACAGAAGCAAAAAAATTACAGGTAACTGAGACAGGGAAATTGGGAGAATATTGTGCAGGATTTCCAAATCCTATTGGCTTCTCGGGTACAGCAGCATGGGGGCTAAATTGGATCATGAAGCACCTGTTTTTAGGCGCTACACGGCCACCTAACACTGGAAAATGGGGCCCAAGTTGAGCGCACAAACTTCCAATGGGAAATGTGCAGGACGCCATCTTGGTAAAAGGGGTTTGCAAGCACACACCACCATCTTGGTAATGGAGTTTGTGTGCATGCACCACCATCTTGGTAAAGAGATTTGTGTGCACGCACTGCCATCTTGGTAAAGGAGTCTGTGTGCACACACCATCATCTTGGTAAAGGGGTTTACCTGTGCGCACCTTAAGACTGTCGGCAACAGGCAGAGCAGGCAGGTCACGACACAATTCAGTGTGCAACTGTAATTTGACACCATCAATTTTACAACTGCACCCTCCAGCCAGCACCATGTCTTAACCTCGTACAGCTGAACACAGCATTAAACAGCATGTAGGATTCCCCCGCACCAGCGCTATTGAAAGGGATCATGAGCTAGAATTATAGAATGGTTACAGCACAGAAAGAGGCTATTCTTCCCATTGAACCCATGCTGGCTCTCTGCAAGAATACTTCAGCTAGTCCCACTCCCTTTCCCCGCAAATGTTTCTCCTTCAGGTACTTATCCAATTCCCTGTTGAAAGGCACAATTTAATCTGCCTCCACCACCCTTTCAGACCGTGCATTTCAGATCATAACCACTCACTGCATAAAAATGTTTTCCTCACGTTGCCTTTGGTTCTTCTGCCAATCAGCTTCAATCTGTGGCCTCTGGTTCTTACCCCTTCCACCAATGGGAACAGTTTTTCTCTATCTACTCTATCTAGAGCCCTAATGATTTTGAACAAATCTCTCCTCAACCTTCTCTGCTCCAAGGAGAACAGCTCCAGCTTCTCCAGTCTATCCATGTAATTTAAGTCCCTCATCCCTGGAATCAATCTCGTAACATTTTCTGCCCCTCTCCAAGGCCGTCACATCCTTCCCAAAGTGCCGTGCCCAGAATTGGCCCCAGAGTTGAGGCCGAATCAGTGTTTTATAAATGTTCATCATAACTTTTCTACCCTATGCCTCTATTTATGAAGCCCAGGATCCTGTATGCTTCATCAACCTGCCCTAGCACCTTCAATGATTTGTGCACATATACCCCCTGGTCTCTCTTATCACGCACCCCCTTTAGAATTGTACCCTTTAGTTTATATTGCCTCTCCACTATTCCACACAACAATGATTGCAGGAATTGACCCATTCTCTCTCCTCCATATGGATAAATATTAGGTATCAACAGCAAGTGTGTTATTGAGAGAGAGAGCGAGGGTGCGGGGGTGGAGAGTTATAGATCAGTCGACTAACAGTGAGTGTGTTCAAGATTTATTACGTTTATTAGGCAGGGCCTTGGGGCTGAAACTTGACGTGCTGCCAGTAGAATATTCCAGACTGTAACTGTTACAACAGGGACACTGCGACTGCAGCTGTGATCACGTGATGGTTGAAGAATGCTGATGCACGGTGAATAGGCAAGATATAAAGAATTAGGCCGAAGATTATCATATCAGGCAATGTGCAGCAAAAGGATCAAACAGGAGAGAGAGGGAAAGTTCCAGCGCTGCTGAGGAAAAACAGAGTATAAGAAGAAACATTGTCTTTCTTTCAGGAAGTACAATGGGAAGAATGCATGCCGACGTTCAACTGTGCTCTGTCTACTGATAACCCTCTGCTTGTAAATTGCTTTATATGCTGAATCAACAAATAAAGTGATTGTAACAGGAACCACTGACTGACTTAATTACTACTGAAGTGAAAAACGCATGTTTTTTAACACTTACCCACACAGATAAGTCCGACATCACGGTTAATTCAGCATAAGCCCTGCGGGAAATAAAGACAAATGATTAGGTTGAATCGAAAGGAAACCAGTCTTTACAAGGGAAATACATATTGCTGAGGGATGTATCAGTCAGGATTACTATTGCAGGGCTGCAGACCAGTCATTGCAATAGGAAGTTGTCAACCACAAACATCACTTCCATTATAAAGCAATCGAGCGAGAAGATAGATTGAATTTATCTGTATTGGATGAAGAACATGTTTTTCAACAAAAAACAATTGTGTTATTACAGAACCTGTTACAGGAACGTGTTCTACTGAGGAATACACTGAGGTGAAGAAGCCATCATTTGTGTGTGTCATTTCCTTCGTTATAATTTATACCGGACTTTTTTAAAGTGAAAATAAATGTACTGGTTTGTCAAATATACAGATAACTCTTTTAAAATTTAAAGTAATGTTACAAATCAGTAGAATATACTTCACCTCAGTGAATATCAAACAATATCTTAATCAAACCTTAAACCGATTTTATTTCTGTTCCTGTCCTATTAACTGAATGCCATCCACTTCCTTTAAAGGCAGCACCAACATTACGTATTTCCCTGCTCATTTCTCAAACTCAGCTGATTACTTCTGAACATTTTCCAGTGGACACTGTGATACAATGTGTGTTATGTTTAAAGAATGTTCCTGTAGTCTGCACTCCATAACTGAGATGGGCTGGAACCATCCACCACATTGTCAAGTCAACAAATGAAGAAGTTCTCTGATGGTGTAACTTGATGCGCTTTCTGTACCCCGACACAGGCAGACCGACTCGTGCTGTGTTTGTGAATGTCTGGAGAGAGATCACTGTGGAGGTCTCGGGGACCTCCATTCATGACCACACCACCACCCAATGCCTCAAAAGGCTGACTGACATCATTCGACTGATGAAAGTGAGTACATGTTCCTCCAACTCCTCACCGTCCATCTGCGAGCCTCTCCTTTACATTCTCTTACTTCCCACCTTCACTATATAGTCACTGAAGCACCATTTGATTGGTGAGGCCTGTATATGTACGTTCTCGCAATGGAGGATCCCTTTCCTGTGAGAGTCACACCTGCATGTAATGGACCCACACTCGCACTAATTACCGAGGTCACATGACACTGCCACTCAGCAACCCTTCTTTGCTTTCCAGACGAAGGTATCTCACAACCGTTTGGAGCAACAGAGGACTGGTGGGGGCAAGCCAGATATACAGCAGCTCAGTCATCTTGAGGAAAGGCTGCAGCGGCTAGTGGGCCCACATGTTGCCTTCCCTGTGGCCGCCGGTCGAGTGGATCCCGCTGGGGGCAGCATCGGTAAGTGAAGGCCTTCCTTTAATGCCATCTCTCCCTGAAAGTACCAGTGCCGACCACGTGTTTGCTTATAAGAACATAAGAACATAAGAATTAGGAACAGGAGTGGGCCATCTAGCCCCTCGAGCCTGCTCCGCCATTCAACAAGATCATGGCTGATCTGGCCGTGGACTCAGCTCCACTTACCCGCCCGCTTCCCGTAACCCTTAATTCCCTTATTGGTTACAAATCGATCTACCTGTGACTTGAATACATTCAATGAGCTAGCCTCAACTGCTTCTTTGGGCAGAGAATTCCACAGATTCACAACCCTCTGGGAGAAGAAATTACTTCTCAACTCGGTTTTAAATTGGCTCCCCCATATTTTGAGGCTGTGCCCCCTAGTTCTAGTCTCCCCGACCAGTGGAAACAACATCTCTGCCTATATCTTGTCTATCCCTTTCATTATTTGAAATGTTTCTATAAGATCACCCCTCATCCTTCTGAACTCCAACGAGTAAAGACCCAGTCTACTCAATCTATCATCATAAGGTAACCCCCTCATCTCCGGAATCAGCCTAGTGAATCGTCTCTGTACCCCCTCCAAAGCTAGTACATCCTTCCTTAAGTAAGGTGACCAAAACTGCACGCAGTACTCCAGGTGTGGCCTCACCAATACCCTATACAGTTGCAGCAGGACCGCTCTGCTTTTGTACTCCATCGCTCTCGCAATGAAGGCCAACATTCCATTCGCCTTCCTGATTACCTGCTGCACCTGCAAACTAACTTTTTGGGATTCATGCACAAGGACCCCCAGGTCCCTCTGCACTGCAGCATGTTGTAATTTCTCCCCATTCAAATAATATTCCCTTTTACTGTTTTTTTTCCCAAGGTGGCTGACCTCACACTTTCCGACATTGTATTCCATCTGCTAAACCTTAGCCCATTTGCTTAACCTCTCTAAATCTCTTTGCAGCCTCTCTGTATCCTCCACACAACCCGCTTTCCCACTAATCTTTGTGTTATCTGCAAATTTTGTTACACTACACTCTGTCCCCCCTTCCAGGTCATCTAAATACACCTCATCCATCGGTACAGCTCTATCCACCATGCTTGTGATATCCTCAAAGAATTCCAGTAAATTAGTTAAACATGATTTCCCCTTCATGAATCCATGTTGCGTCTGCTTGACTGCACTATTCCTATCTAGATGTCCCACTATTTCTTCCGTAATGATAGCTTCAAGCATTTTCCCCACTACAGATGTTAAACTAACCGGCCTATAGTTACCTGCCTTTTGTCTGCCCCTTTTTTAAACAGAGGCGTTACATTAGCTGATTTCCAATCCGCTGGTACCTCCCCAGAGTCCAGAGAATTTTGGTAGATTATAACGAATGCATCTGCTATAACTTCCGCCATCTCTTTTAATACCCTGGGATGCATTTCATCAGGACCAGGGGACTTGTCTACCTTGAGTCCCATTAGCCTGTCCAGCACTACCCCGCTAGTGACAGTGATTATCTCAAGGTCCTCCCTTCCCACATTCCCGTGACCAACAATTTTTGGCATGGTTTTTGTGTCTTCCACTGTGAAGACCAAAGCAAAATAATTGTTGAAGGTCTCAGCCATTTCCACATTTCCCATGATTAAATCCCCCTTCTCATCTTCTAAGGGACCAACATTTACTTTAGTCACTCTTTTCCGTTTTATATATCGGTAAAAGCTTTTACTATCTGTTTTTATGTTTTGCGCAAGTTTACCTTTGTAATCTATCTTTGCTTTCTTTATTACTTTTTTAGTCATTCTTTGCTGTCATTTAAAATTTTCCCAATCTTCTAGTTTCCCATTAACCTTGGCCACCTTATACGCATTGGTTTTAATTTGATACTCTCCTTTATTTCCTTGGTTATCCACAGCTGGTTATCCCTTCTCTTACCGCCCTTCTTTTTCACTGGAATATATTTTTGTTGAGCAGTCTGAAAGAGCTCCTTAAAAGTCCTCCACTGTTCCTCAATTGTGCCACCGTTTAGTCTGTGTTTCCAGTCTACTTTAGCCAACTCTGCCCTCATCCCACTGTAGTCCCCTTTGTTTAAGCATAGTACGCTCATTTGAGACACTACTTCCTCACCCTCAATCTGTATTACAAATTCAACCATACTGTGATCACTCATTCCGAGAGGACCTTTTACTCGGAGATCGTTTACGAGGATATGATTGTGTGCAAGTTGCTGGCTAGATGGTGCAATGCCTACCTCACCCTCATGGGATACCTTGTGCTATTTATGATTACAGGAGAGACTCCGAGTGTGAGTCAAAGCCAGGACGTCACCTTTGAGACCACAAGGAGCCAGAGCCAGGAGGACACCCTTGCGCCCATTCCATCTATTGCTGGCATGTCCGATTGAGGGCAAGGAAGAGGGGGACATTGCTGGCAGCACCACGTCACGGCTTCCTACTCTCGCACGCACCAGCTGAGATACTGGGAGTATGCGGTCGGGACAGTTAGAATTAACAGAGGGGTCTGCCCTGGGTGATGCACCGGGGCTCAGCGGGCTGCAGCTTGGTCAAGGGCAAAGGCAACCTCAGGTGCCATCTCTCCGTGGGGGGGGTGACCACACATGAGTTCTGGTGCAGAGGACTCAAACAAGCCCTTGATGTGGAAGCTTTTGAAACAAGGGTGGAGGCCATGCATTCCCAGATATTGGGGACAATGGCAAGGGTACCCGAGAGCCTGTTGCAAGTGGTCAGGAGCATGGAGGAGTCTGCCTCCCACATTGTTGACAGCTCTGCGCACACCATGGAGTCCAGCATTACCAGTGTGCAGACAATGGCGGACTATCCGAGTGACCGTGTGGATCCAGCTGTGATGTCGCGTGTCGTGGGCGATGTGGCAGCTGCCTCTGCAGTACAGACGCAAGGGAAGGAACGTCTGAGTGCTGTTTGGAGCTCAGAATGCTCTCCTGCACTCTGGGCAACAGGCCACAGAGTGTCTTACTGCTGTTATTGAGACTGTGTCTGCTCTCATGCAGTCTCAGCTGGATGCCAAGCGAGAGCTGACTGTTGCCATCACGGCTGGGTCCACCACGGTCCACGGGGGACCTTCCGGTGTCGCGCCACCAACCTGTGCTCCAGCAGATTGGTGGGGATGGTGATGTGCTGCCCCGGGGACATGGCGAGGCTCCTCGGACCAGGATCCTGATGTGTTCTCTCAGGATCACAGCAGTCCTGAGCCCAGACCTGGCATGGAATCGCCCAGCCAATCCCGACTGAACACAGCGAGGAGGGTGTGGCCCAGTCTGCAGCCGGCCCTTCCAGGGCCAGAGCTGGTCGGGGGCATCCTAGAAGGACATCTGTAGCTTCTACACCTCAAACACAGCTGCCTTCCCAGACCCATGAGGCAGCCCCAGAGGAGACACTGCGGCGCAGTTCGAGAATAGGTTTGTGTAAGAGGGGTTATAAGGAAATGCACAAGGGGGATAAATGATCATGTGTATGTATTTTTGCACCATTATTTCTTGAGTAATAAATCTTTATTTTGTGTTTCAATATCTGTGCAGGTCTCTCATTTCACTGTGAACAATGCTGTGTGAAAGGGCTCATTGGTTTGCCCGTGGAGATGCACAGATGAAGGGTCGAGTGCGCATGAACTCAGCGGAAACAAGCAGCAATGAGAGGGTTTTGCTTTTCCCTGGCAGGGTTCCCTTCCCCCCTCCCCACTCCCCTCCGGTTGTGCCCTCATGATTGCCAGGTTGTGAGGCATGCAGCAGATGACCATGAATACGGAGACCCACTCAGCCGAATACTGCAACACTCCTCCTGAGCGATCCAGGCAACAGAACCTCTGGTTAAGGATTCCGATGGTCTGCTCAATGATGTACCTGGTGGCTGAATGGGAGCCATTGTAGGCTTGCTGTGCAGCAGTCCTGGGGGTGTGAAGTGGAGTCAGAAGCCAGGTGCACAGTGGGTAGCCCTTGTCTCCAAGGAGCTAGCCACAATCTTGGTTTGGGCCAGCAAACACGCCAGGCACACCGGTCTGGCGCAGGATGAAAGCATCGTGGCTGCTGCCAGGATACCGAGCATCAACTGCCATGGTTTTGCAGTTGTGGTCTCAGTGACAAGAATACTGCTACACGCAACACGCCTTTAAAGGCCGCTGGCGGTCTTGAGCAAGCAGTGTGTACCGACCCAAAAACCTGTCGCTGACACCAACAGGCGGCCGGAAGACTATTTGAGGTGAATTTACCTTCTGGGGCGGAGCTGCTAAAGTGTGCGCTCTGGTGACATCAGGAACAGGGCGGGGCAGAAGTCGGGGGAGTGGGGCGGAAGTGGGGGGAGTGGGGTAGAAGTGGGGGGAGTGGGATGGAAGTGGGGGGAGTGGGGTGGAAGTGGGGGGAGTGGGGTAGAAGTGGGGGGAGTGGGATGGAAGTGGGGGGAGTGGGGTAGAAGTGGGGGGAGCGGGGTGGAAGTGGGGGGAGCGGGGTAGAAGTGGGGGGAGCGGGGTGGAAGTGGGGGGAGCGGGGTGGAAGTGGGGGGAGCGGGGTGGAAGTGGGGGGAGCGGGGTGGAAGTGGGGGGAGTGGGGTGGAAGTGGGGGGAGTGGGGTGGAAGTGGGGGGAGCGGGGTGGAAGTGGGGGGAGCGGGGTGGAAGTGGGGGGAGAGGGGCAGAAGTGGGGGGAGTGGGGTGGAAGTGGGGGGAGCGGGGTAGAAGTGGGGGGAGTGGGGTAGAAGTGGGGGGAGCGGGGTGGAAGTGGGGGGAGCGGGGTAGAAGTGGGGGGAGTGGGGTGGAAGTGGGGGGAGCGGGGTAGAAGTGGGGGGAGTGGGGTAGAAGTGGGGGGAGCGGGGTGGAAGTGGGGGGAGCGGGGTGGAAGTGGGGGGAGCGGGGTAGAAGTGGGGGGAGTGGGGTAGAAGTGGGGGGAGCGGGGTAGAAGTGGGGGGAGCGGGGTGGAAGTGGGGGGAGTGGGGTGGAAGTGGGGGGAGCGGGGTGGAAGTGGGGGAGCGGGGCAGAATGTAACCAGTTTTTGATCCTCGCCCAATGGTTGATGGACGGTGCGAATCGCCCCGCCTTATGAGAATTCTATACCCGGGGATTATTATTCAGAGTGTAAATGGAATAAGTCACCGGCAGGAATGCTTTGGTGATAAATCGCACTTATTTATTTTGTCTAACATACACTACTAAACAAAATCACTGTCTCTGTGGAGAATAAGATCCAAGTTAAAACAACATACAGTACAACACTGAGGACCGGTAACATGCAGTAATTTCCTTGTTGCTATGGTGGAGTCTAACTCCCCACTACCAGCAAATTACCCAATCGCATGAAGCTCCCTCCCCGGAATAGCCCGAAAAAGCTTCACTTCCAAGAAAACTCTGAGCCCTTTACACCCCACACAGCTCGCCTGGCGCTCTGGTTACCGGCTTGGGACACTCGCGACCATGCTCACCAGTTGGTCTCGATCGCTCAGCTGGTCCTTCTTCTTGTCACGTCAGTTTTAGGTGAGCGAGAGGTGGGGTGGCGGGGGGGAATGCTCGAACGCTGGAGAATGTTCCAGAATGCTAGAGAATGGTGGAAAAGAGTCTATCTTTAAGGGAGTCTTGCTGCCCTTATCGCTCCCGCCAATCTTTGAAATCCTTTTGCTTCTAAGTACTCCGGTGCTGGGCCATCAGACCCATGTGTATTGGACTGATGACCCTGGGTCTGGGACATCTCTCGACGTGTGTAGGGAAGAACTGGCCCCTTTTGGTCTGGCCAGGCTAGTGGGTCCATTGTTCTGCTTCTCTTCTGAAATGGAGCTGAGAAGTTCCTTTGC
The DNA here is from genome assembly GCF_044704955.1 of Pristiophorus japonicus. Classification (NCBI taxonomy): domain Eukaryota; kingdom Metazoa; phylum Chordata; class Chondrichthyes; family Pristiophoridae; genus Pristiophorus; species Pristiophorus japonicus. The sequence goes on along the minus strand of NC_091987.1, from coordinate 136,461,340 downwards.
ATATTAGAGTGGTTTTCTAATAGTTTATACATGCCTCAGATATCTGAGCCCCTTTCCTTTTGCTAGGGCGAACCCGTACATTCTGGATGACTGACAGTTCTTTGTCACAGGCAACCGACATGTGGTCTCTGGAGTTTTATCAAATCTACCTTTTCACGTATTTGCCCGGGGTGACCCCATCACATGGAAAGTACCCTCAGAGAAAAAAAACCATAAAGTGAACAAAATATTCTCGACTGAGTCCATTCTTTAAACAGAGACTTTGCGATCTCTTCAGGAAGTTGGGGAGCTGGGTGGAAGTGGAGGAAGCTGGGCGGAAGTGGGGGGAGCAGGGCGGGAGTGGGAGGAGCCAGGCGGAAATGGGGGGAGTGGGAGTGGGGGGGGGGAGTGAGGCGGGAGTAGGGGGGAGCGGGGCGAGAGTGGCGGGAGCTGGGTGGGACTGGGGGGAGCTGGGTGGAAGTGAGGCAGAAGTGGGAAAAAGCTGGGCGGAAGTAGAGAGAGGTGGGGCGGAAGTGGGGGGAGGGGCAGATATTCACACTGCAGCAAAAGCCCAAGAGGACAATGCCGTGAACATCAGCAAGTCCGCACTGCCCCGTGACAGCCACTTATCGGAAGGGGCAATTTCAGCCCCTCGAACTTTTTCCAGTTCTGATGAAGGGATATCGACTGGAAACATTAACTCTGTTTCTCTCCCCACAGGTGCTGTCTGACCCGCTGAGTATTTCTCTGTTTTTATTTCAGATTTCCAGCAGCTACAGTATTTTGCTTTTGTTGAGAGCAGAGAATGCTGGGAACACTCCCAATTCACAGCATTACTTGGGCAGGACTCCATAATGTTACTGAGGAGCAGATTCTCCCCAACATTTCTGCTTTGGATCATAAGGCAATTTTTTAAATGCAACAAATACAGTTTCCTTTTTCGTGCTGGGCAGAGATAATTGATTCACCTGCATGGAATACCACAATCCTGCAATAAGCTTGAACAGATAGGGAAACTATAGTAACAACAAATAAATAATGACCCAATACTTACTGCAAATCAACAAAAATAAAATACATTGAGAGTTTATATTAAAAACAACAAAAGGGCTTGGAAACTGACAAATGGCACAAAATCAGCGATAAATCCATGAGTCATCATTTGGAATATGTGGAATAGAGGGGGTAAGATCTATTCATCATTTACTGCAATATCTACCCCATCAACGGTGAAATGACACTCATACGTCACTGCCAGTTTCAGACTGAATATAAAATTGATGCAGCTTTGTGCAGTCATTCATTGTAGGGACACGAGCAGGTTGCAGCAAATAACCCAGTAATGGACTCACTGTCTGCCAATCTGCTGTTAAACCTGATTCCCCTGTAAAAAAGAACTGGCATTTATATCGCGCATTTCACAACCTCACGATCTCCCAAAATGCTTCACAGCCAATGAGGTACTTCTGAAGTGTGGTCACTTTCACAACTCCTCAGATAATGAAGCAGTCCATGCCAGCATGCAGCAAGACCTGGATGACATTCAGGCTTGGACTGATAAGTGGCAAGTAACATTCGCATCACACAAGTGCCAGGTAATGACCACCTCCATCAAGCGAGAGTCTAACCACCTCCCCATGATATTCAACAGCATCACCATCGCCGAATCCCCCACCATCAATGTCTTGGGGGTCACCATTGACCAGAAACTTAACTGGACCAACCGTAATGTGGCAACAAGAGCAGGTCAGAGGCTGGGTATTCTGCGGTGAGTGTCTCATCTTCTGACACCCCAAAGTCTTTCTGTTATGTGCTATTTTCTATGTTTCTATGTTTCTACCAGTGACAATATAAAGCAAATCTCTCAGGACATGAGTGCTGCTACAAGTACTGTGAACAAAGTGATGTTGTTTTCAAATTGCAACGTACAGGGCAGGCCTCACATGCCTGCAGCTGCACGTCTGCAGATGTCTCAGAGTCCACCATCAAGGGTGATGAATGTAAGGCCATTAACAGCTTGTTGGCGCTGCGGGGGTGATCATCGTTACCACTCATGCTGCTTCAAATGGTACGGTTGCAAGGGCTGTGGAACAATGGGACACCTCCAACGTATGTGCAGGCGAGCTGCAAACCCTGTTAACCCTGCAAACCACCATGTTGCAGAGGAGGACAGATCAACGGCAGATCACGATGAACCAGAGCCTCAGACCGAGGTGGCAAAGGTATATGAGTTGCACACATTTACCACAAAGTGTCCCTCAATAATGCTGAAGGTTGAATTAAATGGACTCCCAGTGTCAATGGAGCTGGACACGGGCGCGAGTCAGTTCATTATGAGCAAAAAGACTTTTAAAAAATGGTGGAGCAACATGGCCTCAAGGCCAGTCTTGACTTCCAAATGCATGAAATTGAAAACTTACACAAAGGAACTGATTCCCGTAATCGGCAGTGCTACTGTAAAGGTCTCCTACGCTGGAGTGGTGCACAAGCTACCAATCTGGATAGTACCGGGCAATGGTACCACGTTGTATGGCAGGAACTGGCTGGGAAAGATACGCTGAAACTGGGACAACGTCCGAGCGCTCTCGTCCACTGACGACACTTCGTGTGCCCATGTCTTAAACAAGTTCCCTTCGCTGTTCGAACGAGTCATCAGGATGTTCCAAGGAGAAAAAGTGCAGATTCACCTAATTCCGGGGCCGCGACCCATCACAAGGCGAGAGCAGAACCGTACATGATGAGAGAAAGGGTATAGATCGAGCTGGACCAGCTGCAATGAGAGGGCATCATTTTGCCGATCGAATTCAATGAGGGGCCATTCCGTTTGTTCCAGTCCTCAAGGGAGATGGCACCGTCAGAATCTGTGGTGATTACAACGTAACTATCAATCGTTTCTCCCTGCAGGATCATTACCCACTACCAAAGGCTGACGACCTTTTTCTACACTGGCAGGAGGAAAGTCGTTCACGAAGCTGGACTTGACCTCAGCCTACATAACGCAGGAGCTGGAGGAATCATCGAAGGGCCTCACCTGCATCAACAAACACAAAGGTCTCTACATTTATAACAGATGCCGTTTGGAATTTGATCAGCCGCGGCGATATTCCAGAGCTTACTGAAGTCGGTCCCGCGCACGGTGGTCTTCCAGGACGACATCTTGGTTACAGGTCGGGACAGAGTCAAGCATCTTCAGAACCTGGAGGAGGTTCTTAGTCGAATTAGTCATGTGGGGCTCAGGTTGAAATGCTCGAAATGCATTTTGCTGATGCCTGAAGTGGAGTTCCTGGCGAGAAGAATCACGGCAGATGGCATCAGGCCCACCGATTTGAAGACGGAGGCAATCGAGAACGCACTGAGGCCACAGAACGTGATGGAGCTGTGGTCGTTTCTAGGACTCCTGAACTACTTTGGTAACTTCTTACCAGATCTCAGCACACTGTTAGAACCACTGCACGCCTTACTGCGTAAAGGAGACGAATGGGTATGGGGCAAAAGCCAAGAAAATGCCTTTGTAAAAGCGAGAAAATTGATATGTTCAAACAAATTGCGTGTGCTGTATGATCCATGTCAGCGTTGGTACTAGCATGTGATGCGTCGTCGTATGGCATCGAGTGTGTATTGCAACAAGCTAATCAATCTGGGAAATTGCAACCGGTTGCTTATGCATCCAGAATTCTATCTAAGGCTGAGAGAGCCGACAGCATGATTGAAAAAGAAGCGTTAGTGTGTGTCTATGGGGTAAAGAATATGCATCAATATCTGTTTGGGCTAAAATTTGAATTGGAAACGGACCATAAGCTACTAATATCCCAGTTTTCCGAGAGTAAGGGGCTAAATACGAATGCATCGGCCCGCATCCAGAGATGGGCGCCCACGTTGTCCGCATACAACTATGCCATCCGCCCCAGGACAGGCACAGAAAACTGTGCCGATGCTTTCAGTAGGCTGCCATTGCCCACCACGGGATTGGAAATGGTGAAGCCCGCAGATTTAGTCATGGTTATGGAAGCATTCGAGAGTGAACAATCACCCGTCACAGCCCGACAGATTAGAACTTGGATGAGCCAGGACCCCTTAATGTCCCTAGTAAAAAACTGTGTGCTTCATGGGAGTTGGTCCAGTGTCCCAGTGGAAATGCAGGAAGAAATAAAGCCGTACCAACGACGCAAAGATGAAATGTCTATACAGGCAGACTGCCTTCTGTGGGGCAATCGGGTAGTGGTCCCCAAGAAGGGCAGAGATACTTTCATCAGGGACCTCCACAGTGCCCACTCAGGCATCGTAATGATGAAAGCGATAGCCAGGAGGTGGCCCGTTATCGATGCGGACTTAGAGTCCTGCGTGCACAGATGTAACAGATGCTCACAGTTAAGCAATGCACCCAAGGAGGTGCCATTAAGTTTATGGTCTTGGCCCTCCAAATCGTGGTCTAGGGTCCATGTTGACTATGCAGGCCCGTTTTTAGGTAAAATGTACCTTGTGGTTGCAGATACATACTCCAAATGGATTGAATGTGAGATAATGTCGACAAGCACGTCTGCTGCCACCACTGAAAGCCTGCGGGCCATGTTTGCCATGCACGGACTACCTGATGTCCTTGTGAGCGACAACGGGCCATGGTTTACCAGTGCTAAGTTCAAAGTGTTCATAACCCGTAATGGGATCAAACATGTTACATCTGCCCCGTTCAAACCAGCATCCAATTGTCAGGCAGAGAGAGCAGTGCAAACTATCAAGCAGGGCTTGAAGAGGGTAACTGAAGGCTCACTGCAGACTCGCCTATCCCGAGTTCTGCTCAGCTACCGCACGAGACCCCACTCGCTCACAGGGAGCCCGCCTGCTGAACTGCTCATGAAAAGGGCACTTAAGACAAGGCTCTCCTTAGTTTACCCTGATCTACATGAACAGGTAGAGAGCAGGCGGCTTCAACAAAGTACATATCATGTTAGCGCAAATGTGTCACGTGAAATTGAAATCAATGATCCTGTATTTGTATTGAATTATGGACAAGGTCCCAAGTGGCTTCCCGGCACTATTATGGCCAAAGAGAGGAGCATGGTGGTTCGGGTCAAACTTTCAAATGGACTCAAATAAAGGTACAGCAGTAATCATGGGCAACTTTAATCTACATATTGATTGGTCTAACCTAACTGGTATAATGCGGTGGAGGAGGATTTCCTGGAGTGTATTAAGAATGGTTTTCTAGACCAATATGTCGAGGAACCAACCAGAGAGCTGGCCATCCTAGACTGCGTGATGTGTAATGAGAAGGGACTAATTAGCAATCTTGTGCGAGGCCCCTTGGGGAAGAGTGACCATAATATGTAGGATTCTTTATTAAGATGGAGAGTGACAAAGTTAATTCAGAAACTCGGTCCTGATATTAAGGAAAGGTAACTTTGATGGTATGAGGCGCGAATTGGCTAGATCAGACTGGCAAGTGATACTTAAAGGGTTGATGGCGGATCGGCAATGGCAAACCTTTAAAGATCATATGGACGAACTTCAACAATTATACATCCCTGTCTGGAGTAAAAATAAAACGGGGAAGGTGGCTCAACCGTGGCTAACAAGTGAAATTAAGGATAGTGTTAAATCCAAGGAAGAGGCATACAAATTAGCCAAAACATTTGTAAGCTGGAGGACTGGGAGAAATTTAGAATACAGCAGAGGAGGACAAAGGGTTTAATTAAGAGGGGGAAAATAGAGAACGAGAGGAAGCTTGCCAGAAACATAAAAAACGGCTGCAAAAGCTTCTATAGATATGTGAAGAGAAAAAGATTAGTGAAGACAAACGTCGGTCCCTTGCAGTCAGATTCGGGTGAATTTATAATGGGGAACAAAGAAATGGCAGACCAATTGAACAAATACTTTGGTTCTGTCTTCACAAAGTAAGACACAAATAACCTTCCCGATGTACTAGAGGTCCGAAGGTCTCGTGAGAAGGAGGAACTGAAGGATATCCTTATTAGGCGGGAAATTGTGTTAGGGAAATTGATGGGATTGCAGGCCGATAAATCCCCAGGGCCTGGTAGTCTACATCCCAGAGTACTCAAGGAAGTGGCCCTAGAAATAGTGGATGCATTGGTGATCATTTTCCAACAGTCTATTGACTCTGGATCAATTCCTATGGACTGGAGGGTTGCTAATGCAACATCACTTTTTAAAAAAAGAGGGAGAGAGAAAACGGGTAATTATAGACCAGTTAGCCTGACATCAGTAGTGGGGAAGATGTTGGAATCAATCATTAAGGATGAAATAGCAACACATTTGGTAAGCAGTGATAGGATTGGTCCAAGTCAGCATGGATTTATGAAGGGGAAATCATGCTTGACAAATCTTCTGCAATTTTTTGAGGATGTAACTAGTAGAGTGGACAGGGGAGAACCAGTGGATGTGGTGTATTTGGACTTTCAAAAGGCTTTTGACAAGGTCCCACACAAGAGATTGGTGTGCAAAATCAAAGTATTGGGGGTAATGTACTGACGTAGATACAGAACTTGTTGGCAGGCAGGAAGCAGAGAGTCGGGATAAACGGGTCCTTTTCAGAATGGCAGGCAGTGACTAGTGGAGTGCCGCAGGGCTCAGTGCTGGGACCCCAGCTCTTTACAATTTATATTAATGATCTGGATGATGGAATTGAGTGTAATATCTCCAAGTTTGCCGATGACACTAAACTGGATGGCGGTGTGAGCTGTGAGGAGGATGCTAAGAGGCTGAAGGGTGCTTTGGGCAGGTTAGGTGAGTGGGCAAATACATGGCAGATGCAGTATAATGTGGATAAATGTGAGGTTATCCACTTTGGGGGCAAAAACACGAAGGCAGAATATTATCTGAATGGCGGCAGATTAGGAAAAGGGGAGGTGCAGCGAGACCTGGGTGTCATGATTCATCACTCATTGAAGGTTGGCATGCAAGTACAGCAGGCGGTGAAGAAGACAAATGGTATGTTGGCCTTCATAGCAAGGGGATTTGAGTATAGGGGCAGGGAGGTCTCACTGCAGTTGCACAGGGCCTTGGTGAGGCCTTGCCTGGAATATTGTTTTCAGTTTTGGTCCCCTAATCTGAGGAAGGATGTTCTTGCTATTGAGGGAGTGCAGCGGAGGTTTACCAGACTGTTTCCTGGGATGGCAGGACTGACATATGAGGAGAGACTGGATCGACTGGGCCTGTATTCACTGGAGTTTAGAAGGATGAGAGGGGATATCATAGAAATAAATAAAATTCTGCCGGGACTGGACAGGTTGGATGCAGGAAGAATGTTCCCGATGTTGGGGAAGTCCAGAACCAGGGGACATAGTCATAGGATAAGGGGTAAGCCATTTAGGACTGAGATGAGGAGGAACTTCTTCACTCAGAGAGTTGTTAACCCATTGAATTCCCTACCGCAGAGAGTTGTTGATGCCAGTTCATTGGATATATTCAAGAGGAAGTTATATATGGCCCTTGTGGCTAAAGGCATCAAGGGGCATGGAGAGAAAGCAGGAACGGGGTACTGAAGGAATGATCAGCCATGATCTTATTGAATGGTGGTACAGGCTCGAAGGGCCGGATGGCCTACTCCTGCACCTATTTTCTATGTTTCTCTATTTCTATGGGTCTAAATCCTGGGTCTCCCTAACAGCACTGTGGGGGTACCTTCACCACATAGACTTCAGCAGTTCAAGAAGATGGCTCACTACCACCTTCCCAAGGGCAATTAAGGATGGGCAAAAAATGCTGGCTTTGCCAGCGAGGTTCATATCCCGGAACAAATTAAATAAAAACTTGTGGTGGAACAAGGCAGCCAATTTGCTCACAGTAACTTTCCACAAACAGCACGAAGGTTTATGATTAGATAATTGTTTTTTGTGATGTTGGTTGAAGGATGATTATTGGTCAGGACACTGCGAGAACTCACTACTCTTCTTATGATAGTGCCATTGGATCTTTTACATTGACCTGAGAGGGCCTCGGTTTATCACCTCATCTGAAAGATGGCACCTTGCCCACTCCCTCAGTACTGCACTGAAGTGTCAGCCTAGATTATGTGAGGTCATGAAAGGTTCCTATAATAATGCTGATTCTAATTTTCCTTTTAATTAGATCTTAATGATTGCAATCAAAATGGCTGGTGTGCACGTTTTACTCCAGCAATTTCCTGCAATATGATTTGGTTAGTAGAAAAGACAAAAGCTGGTCATTAATGAAACACCTACAACAATGATTATCATTTTTCAAGCATTCAGTGAGACATTTAATCAGTGTACATAATGACACCTTCATGAATCCAGCTGTTGAACTGGTCATTAGATTCAGCAGCACATTTCTAAAGATATTTTCACTGACTGGAGCAGTGTGGAGAAATCCCAGGCCTTTCTGGGCAGAGAGAGCACCCGACAAGCCTGATTGGAGGCAAGTTGATTGGCAACACGTTACAGGTGAGGTGCACTCTGGGTCAGGCATTGTGAGGAACTGGAGGTGGGACCGGATGAAGTTTGACAACTTATAGAAGAGCACCAAGATAAGGTGTGACTATTTCTGTGAAGTCGCAGCAGAGGACAGACACGTCGATGTAATTAGGTGCAGCTGTTAGAATCAGCGGCTCTCCATGGACGATCACAGCCCCTCGAGTGGCTGCGAGCACCAATTGAGGCAGGTCGCCATGTTCTGCTCCCTGAGGGATTCTGCTGGGCCTGGCTCCAGCTTCTACCTCCTGGTCTGTGGCTCTGGCAACAAACTCTTTGCAGTGCACAGAAATCCCTGATGGTGTGCTAGCTTTGGCCGGATTAGAATTTCCCGCCTACAGTATGCAGTCGAGTCTACTGCTGTAGTGAAGCAACAGTGTCAAGGAGGGGAGAAAGCCAGGAAACGCTGGACTGAGCACTAGGCCAGTTGTCATCTGTGAAGGGAAAAGGCAGGGTATGAAATTTCAGGTTGGATCTAGAGCTAGGGCCAGCAGTGTGGGGCAAAGGTGGTTAAAAAGGCATACGGAATACTTGCCTTTATTAGCCGAGGCATGGAATACAAGAGCATGAAGGTTATACTTGAACTGTATAAAACACTAGCTCGGCGACAGCTGGAGTACTGTGTGCAGTTTTGGTCAATACATTACAGGAAAGATGTTATTGCACTAGAGAGGGTACAGAGGCGATTTACGAGGATGTTGCCTGGACTGGAGAATTTTAGCTATGAGGAAAGATGGGATAGGCTGGGGTGGTTTTCTCTGGAACAGAGGAGGCTGAGGGGAGACCTGATTGAGGTGTATAAAATGATGAGGGGCCTAGATAGAGTGGATAGGAAGGACCTATTTCCCTTAGCAGAGGGGTCAACTACCAGGGGGCATAAATTGTTGAAGGAGGAGAAGAAAGCAGAAGAGTGTGTGAAGGCAGAGAGGGAAAGTGTGTGAAGGCAGAGAGGGAGAGTGTGTGAAGGCAGAGAGGGAGAGTGTGTGAAGGCAGAGAGGGAGACTGTGTGAAGGCAGAGGGAGAGTGTGTGAAGGCAGAGAGGGAGAGTGTGTGAAGGCAGAGAGGGAGAGTGTGTGAAGGCAGAGAGGGAGAGTGTGAAGGCAGAGAGGGAGATGTGAAGGCAGAGAGGGAGAGTGTGTGAAGACAGAGAGGAAGAGTGCCTTATGAATTGGGGAAGCCGAGGGAAACATCGCTTGTGAACTGAGAGGAAGCAGAAGACCACCTGAGATTCGCATTCACGTTTTGCCACAATTGAAATATTTTTCTAAGTACGTTCAAATTTATGTGCAAGCAAGACAATTAAAAAGTACACCTGGAAATTCTGCACTGTTTAGTGCATTTTGTAGAATGAATAAATTTTAAACAGAAATTGCATCAGAATTTAAAATACTTAAGTTGCAAAATACATGGACACATATTGTAAACCACAGCCTTTGTTGATCGCCTCTCTATCATTCCCCAATTTCCCTCTCTAACTTCTCTGCCTGTTTTTTGTTGTATTTTGCATTGGGGTCCTAAAAGATCTGTTGGGCCCTTGACCAGCATCTGCCAGGGGCCTAATGCGTGCTTTAGGTGGGTACACTGGGCCCTCGGACATCGCTCGCTGTCAATGTGGCCACAGTTCCGGGAAGGATCCAGTGTGGGATAATATGCCCGGAAATTGGTCCCCACAATTCTTACTTTACCCAGAAATCAGACGTGATGAGCACCAACTTCCCCCTTCAATCAGCGCTCCTATTTCTCTGACTGCATCACTCAGTGAATCTAGTTCCCATTGTTGTATTCTGTCGCCTCTAAGTCGCAAGGCTGTGTACACATCTCAAGCATCAGCTTGCCTCACACACTATCATTTGGGTGTAAATCAGAAGGCCGTGCCTTCACCCCCCACCCCCAGTACAGTAATCGAGGCTAACATTCAGTACAACATTCAGGGAGTGCTGCATTGTCAGGGGAGCTTTCGTTCATACAAGATGCTAAACTAAGACCTGCACAGCTGGACATAAAGTAACCCACAGCATCATTTAGAGAAGAGCAAGGGGGTTCCTGGCCAACATTCCACCCTTAGCCCAAAGAATATAAGCTTAGCATTCATTTCATGTTCCAGTTTATGGGATCTCGGTCTGTGCAATTAACTCATACATTTGCCTGCACTGTAAAAGTGCTGAATTGTTTGTGACGTTCCTTGATCTGCCCCAAGACTGAGAAAAGTTATTGAAGTGCAATACAGCCACTTTAAAATGAGAGTTACAATCGTGTGTGGTTGGGGCAGGAGAGACGGGGAAAGAGACAGAAAGTTTCGGGGTATTGAGAAACAAGGCTGAGTGAGAGAAACAAAACCAGTGAAGGTCTGCCAGGGTCAGTTTGTTGGTTGATGAGCAGCACTGACAGTCGCTGCAGTGGAATCCAGGGATGAAACATTGCCGCCTGAAAGTCCCACCCTGCCCGGAGGCAATAGGTCGGATGTGCAGTTACAATCGGCTTCACATAGTGTCCTGCCCCATTCTCGCTTGATTCCCCGACGGCCAACACCTTCACTGGGCCTTTCTTTACGGGAGCGCCTCAGACGGGATCCTCATCAATACGTGAAGATTAAGACCCCAAAGGCATTTTAGCTGCCGACAGTGGGCCGCCCGCCATGGCCATCCCGCTCAGTAACGCCTGTCGGGGCAAAGCGGCAGGTTCGGGTGGGCAGGGGGCTGCCAAGGTATGAATGAGGCCCGTGAGTTATACACAAGCAAAATGGTGCGGATGCTGCAATCTGAAATAAAGACAGAGAATGCTGGAAACACTCAGCAGGTCAGGCAGCATCTGTGGAGAGAGAAACAGAGTTAACCTTTCAGGTCAATGACCCTTCGCCAGTTATAACTGCCCCGGGCCTCAAATTGGTGATGTCGGAGGGAGGGGGCAGTTTAATACTCTCCCCAGCCTTGCCCGCCCAAAACCTGCTGCCAGTTAAAATTGCCCCTGGGATATTTACGGAGAGGCGGGGAGGGTGTGCACAGGGGCTGAAAACGGCAAGGCTGGGATACGGTGATCCGCAGATCTGAATGGCAGGGCCTGATTAGTATCTTGTCGCTCTGCCTCTCACCCAGCAGCTGGCCAAAGGGACAGACAGGTCGGTGGGTGGGAAGACTGGGCAGGAGGTTCCAGTCAGGGACCCTGGGGGATAGACCCCAGCAACCAGGGGGCGGGGGAGGAAGCTCCGGTCGGCAATCGGGAAGTGGGGGGCGGGTGGGAGATCGCGGCTGGGGGGGGAGAGGGGAGGGGATGGAGCTTGTGGTGGGGGGGGTAGAGGTCAGGGCTGGGGGGTGGAGGGCGGGGCTGGGGGGGAGTTCGGGACTGCGGGCGGAATGTCGGGGCTGGGGGCGAAGGGGGAGGTCGGGGCTGTGGGGGGGGTCGGGCCTGGGGGGGTGGTCGGGGCTGCGGGGGGAGGTCGGGGCTGCGAGGGGGGGGTCGGGGTTGGGTGGGGAGGGGAGGGGGAGGTCGGGGCTGGGGTGGAGGTCGGGGCTGGGGGGGAGGTCGGGGCTGGGGGGGAGGTCGGGGCTGGGGGGGAGGTCGGGGCTGGGGGGCTGGTCGGGACTGCGGGGGGTCGGGGTTGGGTGGGGAGGGGGAGGTCGGGGCTGGGGTGGAGGTCGGGGCTGGGGGGGAGGTCGGGGCTGGGGGGCTGGTCGGGACTGCGGGGGGTCGGGGTTGGGTGGGGAGGGGGAGGTCGGGGCTGGGGTGGAGGTCGGGGCTGGGGGAAGTGCAGGGCTGCGGGGGGTTCGGGGCTGGGGGGGGAGGTCAAGGGTGTGGGGGGAGGTCGGGGCTCGGGGGGAGGTCGGGGCTGGGGGGGAGGTCGATGTTGGGTGGGGAGGGGGAGGTCGGGGCTGGGGGGGGAGTTTGGGGCTGGGGGGGAGGTGGGGCTGGGGGGAGGGGAAGGTTGTGGCTGGGGGGAGGGGGAGGTCGGGGCTGGGGGGGAGGTCGGGGCTGGGGGGGGAGGTTGGGGCTGGGGGGCAGGTGGGGCTGGGGGGAGGGGGAGGTTGTGGCTGGGGGGAGGGGGAGGTCGGGGTTGGGGGGGGGGAGGTTGGGGTTTGGGGCGGAGAAGGTTGTGGCCGGGGGGGTGATGTCAGGGGTGATTGAGGGGTGGACCAGGGAAGGCGGTGCTGGGGGTGATTGAAGACCAGGGGAGGGGGTGCTGGGGGTGATTGAGGACCAGGGCAGGGGATGCTGCGGGTGATTAAGGAATAGACTACGACCAATTTACCTTACTGGCGGGGAACGTTCCCTCAGGCCCTGAGGGCAGCCTCCTGCCGCCCGCCATCCCACTTCCGCCTGCCGTATTCTGTGCCACTCCTGCCTGCCGGACCCTGCACCGTTCCCACTGGCTTTGGGCCGGGCTCAGAGTTCCCCAATTCAAATGAGGCGGATGAGTTAAAATGGCTGGGGCTCAGGATAACGCAGTCAGTGGAGCTTTCCTCCCACTCTGGCCCTCACGCCACACTCACACTCTCAGGACCACACTCACACACTCAGGCCCACACTCACACCCTCAGGCTCACACTCACACCCTCAGGCCCACTGTCCTAATCTCACATGCACCAGAATGACAGTACATAATGTTCATGTGGCCCAAACTGAATGAAAGTCCACTCTGGGAATCCAGTGCCCAGCGATGATTGTCATACAGGGCAGGAATCCAGTGCACGGTGATGATTGTCATACAGAGCAGGCTTCGAGCTGAAAAGCCCAGGCTCAGTTTTCAAGCTTTCACTTATGTAGGAATTATTGTGGGGAAAAAATGACCTGACTGTGTTAGTTGACAGTTTCAAACCAGTTCCCACTCAACAGTTCACCCAAAACCTGCCCTTTTGTAGGTTCTGCTCGAGTTTCCATTTATCAAACTGACAAAGCGTTCCTCTCCCTTGCCGCTGGCCCTGTATTTCCCAATAGCAGAGAAGGACATTGGATGGGTTGTTTAGACAATCCATTGTGTCCTGTTCAGTGCCAGTGGGTTTGATGATGATGTTAAACAGGGCTTTGTACAACCGCTGCTAACAGGCATCCTGTGTTTCTGCCCATGTCGGAACAAATCCAGTCCCCACAAATGGGCTGAGGGGTGGGCTGGGCAGGGTTTGTTCTGTGGCTGAGCACAAACTGCTTTGAGTAGTCAGGATGATTGTTTCAGCCTGACACTTCTCCAGATATTTCTGCAGATATTCTGCCAGAGCTGCGGTACACAGTCAGGAGAATTGCCACCAATATTTAATCCCGAAATGTTTTCAGTATAGCGCACACTTCCCACACTTACAGGAAGATTCCGTCAGGGCAATAGTGCTGTGTTTGGGTGTCACACCTGGTTATTGAGGGTGAGTGGGTGAGCTTTACATTGTTCATACATTTACATCGGTGCCAGCATTACCCGGATCATGAATCTGACCCTGCCAGAGTGTGTGGGACAGTAGGAGGGCACCCTGTTTACACAGGAGAGGTGGGCACCAGTATGACTTCAGGGGCATCTCAGAAAGCAGAAGCAAAGTGAGACACAACAGAAGAGAAACAATGCGAAACAACATGGGATAGAGACAGAAGGATAAAAAATGGTTAACAGAAGCAAAAGAGGAGAGAGGGGCCTCAACTATTTACAACCTGTATTAATGACATGGATGAAGGGATCGAGTGTAATGCAGCCATATTTGCTGATGATACAAAGATAGGTGGGAAAGCATGTTGTGTGGAGGACACAAACAATCTGCAAAGGGATATAGATAGGTTACGTGAGTGAGCAAAAATTTGGCAGATGGAGCTTAATGTGGGAAAATGTGAGGTTATCCACTTTGGTAGGAAAAATAAAAAAGCAAATTACGATTTAAATGGGGAGAGATTACAAAATGCTGTGATATAGAGGGAGCTGGGAGTCCTTGTACATGATACACAAAAAGTTAGCATGCAGGTACAACAAGTAATTAGGAAGTCAAATGGAATGTTGGCCTTTAATGCAAGGGGGATGGAGTATAAAAGTAGGGAAGTCCTGCTACAACTGTACAAGGCATTGGCGAGACCATATCTGGAGTACTGCGTACAGTTTTGGTCTTATTTAAGGAGGGATATACTTGAATTGGAGGCAGTTTAGAGATGGTTCACTACATTAATTCCTGAGATGCTGGGGTTGTTTTATGAAGAAAGGTTGCACAGGTTGGGCCTACACTCATTGGAGTTTAGAAGAATGCGAGGTGATCTTATTGAAACATATAAGATTATGAGGGGGCTTGACAGGGTAGATGCAGAGAGGATGTTTCCCCTCGTGGGGGAATCTAAAACAAGGTGACATAGTTTCAGAATAAGGGGTCGCCCATTTAAAACGGAGATGAGGAGGAATTTCTTCTCTCAGAGGGTCGTGAATCTGTGGAATTCTCAACCCCAGAGAGCTGTGGAGGGTGGGTCATTGAATATATTTAAGGCAGAGATCGACAGATTTTTGAATGATAGGGGAGTCAAGGGTTAAGGAGAGCGGGCAGGAAAGTGGAGTTAAGGCCAAGATCAGATCACCCATGATCTTATTGAATGGTGGAGCAGGCTCGAGGGGCCAAATGGCCGACTCCTGCACCTATTTCTTATGTTCTTATGTTGAAAAAAGACAGAAATAGATGAGGAGAGAGAGACAAGTGATGACAGGGAAACTAAAACTTACTATGAGCAATGCTGTGGGAGATTGACTATTCATGTACTATAAGTTTTGTATATAACACCCACATACTGTAATTGTAACAGTTACATGCTGTAACACCGTACTGTCACTGTTTTTTCTCGGTCACATTTTATCCATTGGATCAAAGAAAACAGCAAATCGCAACTGAGGAAGGAGGGAGCGTATGACAGAAAATGAAAGAAATCAGTCACCGACCAATGAGGAACCACTAATGACCGAATAAAATAACTTATCCTGAATGACCAATCAGGAAATCCTATGAATAAATGGAAGACACCTAATCACTCTCTCCAAAATGTTTGTTTTCTTTGACATATTTTTCCTCAATAACTAAAGTTTCGATGTCCAAAATAAGGTTTGAAACAAATTTTAAAAATACGTATTTCACAATAATATAAATTTATTAATGGAACTGTGTCTTTCAATACCTTAATTTAAAGGTTTTATTTCAAGGCCTCAGCCCATCTCAGAAGCCTGCCTCTGGATTTGACGATTTGGAACACAGCACAATTCCTTTAGCTTGTGGGAGATATTGCAGTTTCAGCATGTGTGACGTGTATAACTTCCCACCATGTGTCAGTAGGATGTCCTCACTGCTCTTTGTTCTGGGGCAGAATTTCTAACTTGCTTTCAAGTGATTCCAAAACACATTGGAGAACAAATTAAATATTTTTTTCCCTAGCTCACCTTTACATTATTAACGATTGAGTTTTGCTGAATGAAACTGTTTGAATTATACCCCCAAAGAAGGAAGACATACAAACAGCAGCTATCCTTTTGGTTACTTATGCTTATCCAAAGTCAAAGCCAATCAGTGATATTCTAAGTGAAAAGCCCAACTTCTCTTCATTTTGGCTTCATGTATTTGGAGTTATGTGGGATAGAATGTGGGATTTGGTTTACTGGATGATTGTTGGGGGCTCTGATGGTTGTGGGGGACCGATATCCCAGTATTTCGCAGCACCATGGTATAACAGCACTGAGGCGTGAGCCCCAGTAGCACTGGGTGAGCAACCACGATCTGTTCACATTTGAGACGGAGGATCCCAGGAAGTGGCAGCACGATGGAGAGTTCCAAGATATCGGGCACTGGAGGGGGCTCTGGTCACCCTGAAGGAGGCCTTCAGATCTGAGAGCATTTGGGGGACATGTCTGTTTGGTACTACTGGGGAGTGAAGTTCTGTAGTCTGACAGTATGTTGAGGAGGTACCAGTGCCTGTCAGTGGATTAGTCAGAGGGTCCCATAATGCAGCATAACTCGGGGGGAAGAGAGGGTGATGGGCTTGGCAGTACTGGAAAGGGAGGTGACAACATCTGATTGTAAGGTAAATGGTGGAACCTGTAGTACTGCGACCATTGGGGAGAGGCCTCCAAGTATCTGAGAGGGGTGTCCTTGGGTCTGTGAGCACTGAGATTAGAATTCTGAGATCTGGTGGGAAGTGGGAAGTGGATCCCAGCACTGAGAGGGGGATTTCTAAATCTGGGAGATGGTTTGCTGGTGTGGGAGTATTTGGGGTCTGAGACCACTGGTCAGGGGGAATTCGGAGAGCAGTTACATGGGCAAGGGGCTCTGGCAGTTTAGAAGGGAGGGTGGGTCCGGGAGCATGGGGGAACAAGCCAGTGAATGTGGCCTGATCCACTTCCATTGCACCCTAGGACTGTTCTTGGCTGTTATCCCAGATTTTGGCATGAGACTGGTTTGTAAGCACAAATTCTGCTGCTATTGTATTTGCTAACTGTGCACCAGAATACGAATGACAAATAAAGTGCGTTTGACACATGGGAATAGCAAACCTTAGCTTGGAATATTTTGTACAATTTTGGACACAGTACCCTCTCCTGACAACATGCTGGAAAGGGTTCAAGGAGAGTAACAAGGATGATTTGCAGACTTGGAGCGTAACACCATGAGGAGGGATTTACAGAATAAACATTATTCTTGGAGTAAAGAGGATTGCGGGGAAACAGGATCCAGGTTTGAGAAACGCTGAGTCACAGGTTATACTGATAGTAAACTATTTGCTTGACTGTGAATCCAAAACGAAAGGACTAATTAACAAACCTCAAGCAAAACTAGAGATGAGTCGATTTGTTTTACTCTGCAGAAAGTAGAAATGAGAAGAAACTCCCAACAAAAGCAGTGATACTTAGTTGGCTAACTCCTTCAAAAAGAGTTAGAAAAATATCTGGTTTGAAATGAGAGAAGGACAGATTTAGATGATCAAATATTCGACAAGACATGAAGGTTTCTGAGTTCCTGTGTTATGAAATTCAGGGAGGGGTTGGCCAACGGTGGAGGGCAGCTGGCCAGAATTGAATAGTGGATTGTCGATCGCACCATTTTTGAAAATTGGAAAAGCAGCAAACCATCATGACATTGAAAGAAGGGAAAGATAAGTGGTAGAAACAAACTGTCAAACAGGAGGGGGGTGAAATTCCGCACTGCTGGAAAACGAGCACAGGCACCGCAATGCGTGATCTGCCCGTGCCTGTTCAAAGAGCGCAGGCAGCATGTTAACTTCGTGCTGCCTGCTAATTATATTGATGGCAGTGCACAGCCGAGCACTGAACATGCTGCTGACAGGCTGTGCACTCAGCAGGAGGTCAAGTTCATGATGTTTGAGCGAGGCTGCGCCTCTTAAAGGCAGTCTGCACCTCTTAAAGGTAAGCTGCCTTCTCTGATCAAAAATGGTAAAAGTGTTTCAGCAGTATCCAAATGGCTCAACAGGCCAGGGAAAATGCATCCTGGGTGCCAGACACAGCACGTGAGATTTGTGCAGTGAATGAACACTGGAAGAGAGGTCATCTACCCACAGGGGACCAGGAGTCCCACCGGAAAGAAGAATGTCGGACCAGATCACCGAGACAGTCACTGCCAGCAGTGTCACCCCCAAGGCCTGACTCCAGTGCCAAAGAAATTTCATGACGTCAGACGAGTGGGCAAGGTCAGTGAATGCATCTTCAAAAGTCATCTCCTACCAACTGCACCACTAGCCTCACACACTGCTCAATGCATCACGTAATAACTAATACTTTATTAAATTAATAACTTAACTAGATAAACAAATTAATTAATATAACTCCAAATAATCACTTGATTAAAAACTTAAACTAATTTAAATAAGCAGATAAATAAAAAAATACTTGAGCGAGGGCAGGGCAGGCTCTGTGTGGGGACTGTAATATGTGGCAGTGTGTGGACAGTGAGACTGTTCCAGATTCCCACACCTGCAGGAAATGTCTCTGACCCAGAATCATAAAGCTGGAGTGCGAGTTGGAGACACTCCGATACATAAGGGAGGGGGAGGAATTTCTGGACAATTTTGTCCAGATTAAATTCACATCCCAGAGGAAAGCACAGGTTCAGGAAGGGGAGAGTGTGACTGCTCGGGAGATGGGTAGCCAGGACGTAGGAGGAGTTGAGTAGGACATCCTGCAGACACTGGTCCTGTCCAACAGGTACAATGTACTCGCTGCCTGTGAGGACAAGGGGTAAGACTGCGGGGAGGACAGCACATTGCAGACCGAGGCACCGTGGCTCAGGAGGCTGTCCAAGGGGGAAGAGCAGAATAGAAATGTGGTAGTGGTAGGGGACTCTATAATTAGGGGGATAGATAGCGTCCTCTGCAGCCAAGAACAAAAATCCCGAAGGGTGTATTGCCCACCCTAATTCTCATGGTGTTGGAGAGGAACCTGGAAAGGGAGGGGGTGAATCCAGTTGTGGTTGTCCATATCAGAACAAATAACATAGGTAGGAACAGGGAGGAGGTCCTGCTGAAGGAATATCAGAAGTTAGGAGATAAATTAAAAAGCAAACCTTGAGGGCAATAATCTCTGGATTATTACCCGAGCCATGTGAAAATTAGCATAGAAGCAGTCAGATCAGGAGAATTAACACGTGGCTAAAAGGCTGGTGTGGGAAAGAGGGGTTCCGTTTCATGGAACACTGGCACCAGTACTGGGACAGGAAGGAGCTGTACCAATGGGACGGGCTCCACCTGAACCAGGATGGGACCGTGTCCTAGCGGAAAGGGTAAGCAGGGAGTTGGCAAAGGCTTTAAACTAGTAAGATGGGTGGGGGTGCTGGGGAGGGAGGGAGGGATCAACAAGAAATGAAACCAGCCTAAATTTAAACAAAACAGGAAAGGAAAGAATAGGAAACTACGGGAGGATATTGATGGCCAGGGAATAAATGGTGTTATAGAACAGGAATGTAAAAAGATGGTGAAAAATAACATGAAAGGAACTGCTATTAAAATGAGTTAAACTATCTGTACAGCAATACATACAGTGTCTAAAATACTGAGACATGGCTACAGAAAAATCAGGCCTGGGAATTAAACATTGCTGAGTATAACATATTTAGAAAAGATAGAGAGGGAAAAGGGGGAGGTGGAGTAACTGTAATTATTCGGGTTAACATAATGGCAGCAGAAAAAAGTGACACAGCTATCAGCAAGACAAAAATAAAATTCATGTGGATAGAGATCAGAAATAATCAAGGATCAATCACACTAATAGAGCGAGTCTACAGTGGAAGGAGGTGGAGGAAGGAATATGCAAACAAATAAGGGAAATGAATAAAAAACATATAATAATAATCATGGGGGATCTCAACTGCCTTGATATTAATTGGACAGAAGAGGTAGGAAAAGGGGATAAGGGAATGGAATTTCTACAATGTATACAGAACTCCTTTCTAACCTAATATGTAAAGTGCCCAACAAGGGAGGATTCGCGATGGATATAGTAATGGGGAATGAGCCAAAGCAGAAAAGAAAATTAAAAGTAGGGGAACATCGAGGCAATAGTGACCATAATATAATACGATTTAAAATAACAATTGAGAAGGACATAATTATGAAGACTAGGGCAGCTGATTGGAGAAAAGCTGATTTTGAGGGACTGAGATACAACTTGGTAAAATAAAATGGTCAACAATATTGGCAAATAATGATGTTGAACAGCAATGGGAAACATTTAAATCGGTGTTCGACAGAGTCCAGGAAAAATATATTCCACTATAAAACAAGAACAAGCTAAACACTAATGAGACACCATGGATGAATAAAACCATAAGGGAAAAATTGTGGGAAAGGAAAGAGGCATACATTAAATACATGGACAGCATGATAAGGGGAAATATGAAGCAGTTAGGAAAGAAGTAAAAAAAAACAATTAGGAAGGTGAAGAGGAACTATGAAATTAAATTATCAAGGACAAAAACAAAATAGTAAAATATTTTACAGGCACATCAATAAAAAAAGAAGGTCGGGATGGAAGAGGGCCATGAAGGGATGGACAGGATAATACCACCGGCAGTGATAGAGAAATGGCAAAAATATTAAATCATTACTTTGCCTCAGTATTTACCAGGGAGATAGAACAGGTGGATGTGATTATGGATCATGAGCTTAGTAATGAAATAACTGCACTTAAAATAAAAAGAGGGGATATATTAAATAAACTAATCAAACTCAAAGAGGATAAAACACCTGATCCGGATGGATTGCATCCGCACATTTTCAAAAAATCTAGGGAAGAGATGGCAGAAGCATTACTTACATATTTAATAATTCATTAAAAAAATGTGTGGTGCCAAAGGACTGGTGGATAATTAATGCAATACCTATGTTTAAGAAGGGAGATGGAACATGTCCAGGGAACTATAGACCAGTCATCTTAACATCGGTGGTAGGAATAATAATAGAATCCCTACTAAAGGAGAAAATAGAAGAAGATCTAGATACCAAAAATCTAATAATGAATAGTCAGCATGGATTTCAAAAGGGAAAGTCTTGTTTGACCAACCTCATTGAATATTTTGAAGAGGCAACAGAGAGAATAGGCAGTAGATGTAATTTATCTAGATTTTCAAAAGGCCGTTGATAAGGTACCACATAATAGGCTGATGAATAAGGTCAGAGAATGCGGAGTCAGGGGACAAGTACCAGAATGGATAGCTAGCTGGCTTCAAGACAGAAAGCAGAGCGTAGGGGTAAAGGGTAGCTACTCACAGTGGCTGAAGGTGGGTAGTGGTGTTCCACAACGATCACTGCTGGGACCTCTGTTGTTCACAATTTATATTAAGATTTTGACTTTGGAATCAAATTGGTGGGGGGATGGGGGGGTGGGGAAGGGATAGTTAATACTGAGGAGGACGACAAAAAATTACAGGATGACATTAATAAACTTGCAGAATGGGCATATAATTGGCAAATGAAATTCAACACAGATAAATGTGAGGTATTCCGTTTTGGCCGGAAGAATAGGGAGGTCACTTATTACTTGGAGGGTGTGAGTTTGGGTGGGGTGAGGAGCAAAGGGATCTCGGAGTACAAATACACAAATCACCAAAAGTAGTGACACAGGTTAACAAGGTCAAAGAAAAGCAAACCAGGCACTTGGGTTTAGTTCCAGAGGGATAGAATTGAAAAGTAGTGAAGTTATGCTAAACTTGTATTGAACCTTGGTGAGACCACACTTCGAGAACTGTTTACAATTCTGGTTGCCATATTATAGAAAGGGTATAGAGGCACTGGAGAGGGTGCAGAGAAGATTTACAAGGATGATACCAGAAATGCGAGGGTACACCTATCAGGAAAGGATGAACAGGCTGAAAGATGGCCTAATTGAGGTCTTTTAAATTATGAAAGGTTTTGATAGGGTCATGAGAGTGTTTCCACTTGTGGGGAAGAGCATAACTAGAGGCCATCAATATAAGATTGGCACCAAGAAATCAAAGAGGAAAGTTAGAAGAAAATTCTTGTGAAATTATAAAATGTATCCAGCTTTGTGAGCATTTCATTTTGTAAGACTGCAATAACTGCTGAAAGATAGGATTAAGCTAAGGTTTTGCAGAAGTAGCATTAAAACCGCCGGCTAAGCTAATTGCTGTTCTGGCTGTATTCTGTCATTGCGAAGCTGTGTCACGGTCAAGGTGAGGTAACAGAACTGCAAAGACAGCATGAAAGGCACTCGTTAGACAAACCAAATATGGGACTGTCCACGTGAAGAGTGGTGTTGAAAATAAGGGGGCGATATTGCTCTGCGCCCCGACTGGGGGCGGTAACCATCTGGGGGCGGGACTTCTGCATCAGGTGCACACCGCTGAATTCAGCTTAACGCCCCTCAGAGGTATGCCCCGCGCGCTCCACTTGTTGTGGGGCGGTTACTGGGGCGCTAATCGCAGGGTGCAGCGCTGCCATGGTAACATCAACACAAACTACCGGGAGGTGGTAGCGCCCTCTTCACCCGGGCGAAAAGTCTCCTCCGCCCAGTTAGTGACCCCCGGAGGCACTAACAGGGCTATAAAAAGGGGCAATTTCAACCCCTAAACATCGTGCTATGATTGGATAAGAAAAGTTAACTGGCCTAAGCAAAGATTGATAAAAGGAGATATACTGAGATATACAGAGGTGGAGAAACAGCACTTACTTACAACGGTAGATCCATGCAGGCCATCTGAGCCTAAAACTGTCATGTATGCAACCTTCATACAACTGTAACCTTCATGCAACCGCACTGTACACTGTATATATGTCCTGGAAATGCACACCTTGACCACAGGGGGGTCAACTTGTGGGAGACACTCCTCACCTGGGCACTCAGGTATTTAAAGGGAGGTCCCACACAGGGTCATCACTTCTTGGTCCTGGGAATAAAGAAAGGTCACGCAGTGACCGTGTGTGCAGTACATGCCTCCTGTGATTCAGTAGCAAGGTGCAGGGACACTACATTTGGCGACAAGAAACGGGAATCACTGAACCACGAGGATGGCCACTGGTAGTACAGATTAATGTTACTGTGTGGGTGAGGACTGGGACGACTTCGTTGAGAGACTCCAGCAGAGTTTCGTCACGAAGGACTGGCTGGGAGCGGCAGTGGCTGACAAGCGGAGGGCGCATCTACTGACCAGCTGCGGACCAAAGACGTATGTGCTGATGAAAGACCTGCTCGCATCCGAGAAGCCGGCAGACAAGTCCTTCAAAGAGCTCAGCCAGCTGATCAGTGAGCATCTCAAACCGGTGAGTAGCGTACACATGGCCCAGCACTGGTTCTACACACACCGGCGTCAAAAGTGATGAAACATTTCGGACTTCGTTGCGGACCTGCGGCACTTGGCCAGTCTCTGTAAGTTCACAGACGTCGGCAGGGGGGAGATGTTAAGGGATTTCTTCATTAAGGGCATTACTCATGCCAGGATTTTCAGGAAGCTCATAGAGACCAAGGACTTGACTTTAGAAGGGGCGGCGTTGATAGCTCAGACCTTCATGGCAGGGGAAGAGGAGACCAAGCTAATTTACGCGCGCAGCCCTGGTTCCAACGTGGCGATGGACCAGAGAGTTAACATTGTGAACGCGGCTCAGGATCCCGTAAGCAGGCAAGGGCATTTTGAAACCGGCCAGGCAGCAACAGATTCTAAGGTGGGCCCGCAACAGGGATAATGGAAAGGGGATCGGCAATTTACGCCATCTCGAGAAACAATGCATCCCATGATGGGACAATTGACACCCACCATCAGAGCACTTAGAAACAACCAAAGGGACAATCTGAGAGGAATGCCTAGTAACAGTCCTTTTGTTAACAACAACCTCAGCTCATACTGGCAGTGTGAGGGTAGACACACTGCGAAAAGCTGCAGGTTCCAGCAATTTATCTGTGGACACTTGGCTAGAATGTGCAGGAAGGCTGTAGCGAGGCTAATCTATGATACAGAGGAACCAGACGAGGGGTCTGCAATGCAGGATGATGCGTGGGGCAAAGCCATGGATGCTGAAGTTCAGCGGGTTCATGTGGCTGACGTCCAATGTTCAAATACCAAAACGCCACCCATGATGATGAAAGTTTTATTGAATGGCATCCCGGTGCGCATGGAGCTGGACACAGGAGCCAGCCAGTCCCTTATGAGCGCCCAACAATTTGAGAGACTATGGTCACAGAGCTAGCAGGCCAAAACTGGAACGCATTGACACGCAGCTACGGATGTACACCAAAGAGATTATTCCAGTGCTAGGCAGTGCAAACTTGGTGGTAACACATAATGGGTCAGAGAACCGACTGCCACTCTGGATTCCCCCGGGAAACGGCCCCGCACTTTTGGAGAGGAGCTGGCTCGCCGAGATGAACTGGAAATGGGGGGATGTGCACGCCATTTCATCTGTGGAGCGAAGTTCATGCTCACAGGTCCTACAGAAATTCGGGGCACTGTTTCAACCAGGTGTCGGGACTTTCAAGGGCACCAAAGTAGTGATACGCATCACCCCGGATGCCAGACTAGTGCACCACAAAGCCAGAGTGGTGCCGTATGTGATGCATGAGAAAATTGAAAGTGATTTGGACAGGTTGCTCAGAGAGGGCATAATCTCGGCTGTTTAATTCAGTGACTGGGCAATCCCCATCGTTCCTGTTCTCAAAGCGGATGGCTCGGTCAGGATTTGTGGCGACTACAGGGCCACCATCAACCGAGTGACACTGCAGGACCAATACCCGCTTCCGAGAGCGGAGGACCTTTTTGCCATGCTGGCAGGTGGCAAGTTGTTCACCAAGTTGGACCTCACTTCGGCCTACATGACTCAGGAACTGGCTGAAGAATCCAAGCTTCTGATCACCATCACGACGCACAAGGGGCTATTTATCTATATGGCATTCGTTCGGCGGCTGCTATCTTTCAGAGGAACATGGAAAGCTTGCTTAAATCCATTCCTGGAACGATCGTATTCCAAGACGACATCCTAATAATGGGTCGAGACACCGAGGAACACCTCCACAACCTGGAGGAAGTGCTACACCGACTGGACCGGGCAGGCTTGCGGTTGAAAAAGCCCAAGTTTGTGTTTTTGGCCTCAGAGGTCGAGTTTTTGGGCAGGAGAGTTGCCGCAGATGGGATCCGCCCCACCAATGCTAAAACGGACGTGATCCGCCGGGCGCCCAGGCCCTGCAACACATCGGAGTTGCAATCATTCCTGGGACTTTTGAACTATTTCGGGAACTTTCTGCCGAACTTAAGCACATTGTTGGAGCCGTTACACGTGCTCTTGCGTAAAGGTTGTGAATGGTTTTGGGGGGATGGTCAAGAACGGGCTTTCAATAGAACGCGGAACCTGCTTTGTTCTAACAAGGTCTTGACCTTGTACAACCCCTGTAAAAAACTGGTTTTAACATGCGATGCATTATCTTATGGGGTTGGGTGCGTGTTGCAGCAGAGTAATGATGATGGCCGACTCCAACCGGTGGCTTATGCCTCCAGGTCGCTCTCCCAGGCAGAGCGTGGATACGGCATGGCTGAAAAGGAAGCACTCGCGTGTGTTTACGGTGTGAAAAAGATGCACCAGTACCTTTTCGTTAGATGGTTCGAGTTAGTAACGGACCACAAGCTGTTAATATCCCTGTTGTCCGACAGCAAAGCTGTCAATGCCAATGCGTCAGCTCGCATATAGCGATGGGGTCTCACGCTGGCTGCGTATGACTACACCATACGGCACCAGCCAGGCACCGAGAATTGTGCTGACGCGCTCAGCAGGCTCCCACTGGCCACCACTGAGGGGGCGTCGGATCAAAGCGCTGAGATGGTCATGGCTGTTGAGGCTTTTGACACCGCAGGCTCCCCCATCACAGCCCGCCAGATCAAAATCTGAGCCAACAGAGACCCCCTCCTGTCCATAATAAAGAAATGTGTTCTGACTGGGGATTGGGCGTGCCCCGAGGAGGTCAGACCATTTCACAGATGGATGGATGAGCTCTCCATCCAAGCCGACTGCCTGCTATGGGACAGCCAAGTAGTCATGCCCCAGAAAGGAAGGGAAGCATTCATCAGAGAACTCCACAGCGAGCACCCTGGCATCATGCTAATGAAGGCCATTGCCCGGTCACATGTATGGTGGCCGGGAATTGACCCAGACCTGGAACACTGCCCAGGTGGGCAATGCCCCCAGGGAGGCCCCACTCGGTCCGTGGCCCTGGCCCACCAGGCCATGGTCACGCGTTCACGTAGACTACGCGGGCCCTTCATGGGAAAAATGTTCCTGATCGTTGTCGATGCATACTCAAAATAGATCGAGTGCATCATATTAAACTCGTGCATGACATCCATCACAGTGGAGAGTCTGCATACGGTTTTCGCGACCCACGGCTTGCCGCACATTCTGGTCAGCGACAATGGCCCATGCTTCACCAGCCATGAATTCCAGGAGTTTATGTCGGGTAATGGCATCAAACACGTCCGGACAGCGCCATTCAAGCCGGCTTCCAATGGCCAGGTGGAATGTGCGGTCCAAGTCATAAAACAGGGCACGCTCTGTATCCAAGGACCTTTCCTTCAGCACCGCCTATCGCGCCTCCTGCTGGCCTACAGGTCCCATCCGCATTCACTCACGGGAGTTCCGCCAGCAGAACTACTCATGAAACGCACGCTTAAAACGTGGCTGTCCCTCATTCATCCAGCTGTGGCAGACATTGTTGAGGGCAAGCGCCAGCCCAAAACCGAGTGCTATGATCGAAACGCAAGGGGAAGGTGAATAGAAATTGATGACCCGGTATTTGTTCTTAACCATGCTTTGGGACCCAAATGGCTTGAGGGCACCGTAATTGGCAAAGAGGAGAATAGGGACATAGTAGTCAGACACAACAATGGGCAGATATGCTGCAAACATTTGGGCCAAGTAAAGAAAAGGTTCAGCATAGACACTGAGGAACCTGAGGAACAGCATGAGATGTCACCCATACCACTGCCAGTAGACAAGCAACAAGGACATTCACCAACATGCACAGTCCCTGCGGCCAGCCCGGACAGGCCGGAATCACCTCAGGTGACAGAGATGCATGCCAAGGTTCAGCCACCAGAGCCCCAACTGCGGCGCTCCACGAGAGAGCGTCGACCACCTGGAAGACTTAACCTTTGACACAAAAAGACGTGAGGGGGGAGGTGATGTCATGTATGCAATCTTCATACAACTGTAACCTTCATGTAACTGTAACCTTCATGCAACCACACTGTACACTGTATGTATGTCCTGGAAATGCACACCTTGACCACAGGGGGTGAACGTGTGGGAGATACTCCTTACCTGGGCACTCAGGTATTTAAAGGGAGGTCCCATGCAGGGTCATCACTTCTTGGTCCTCGGAATAAAGAAAGGTCACGCAGTGACCGTGTCTGCAGTACATGCCTTGTGTGATTCAGTAGCAAGATGCAGGGACACCACAAAAACCACTCAAGTACCTTAGCCTGGATGGTGGGTCAATGCTGGTGAATGACTAACACCACTCTCTTCTAGGTGAACAGCGGTTTAGGAGAGAAAAACGGAGACATCGCACGCTACTCTGTCCAATGACTGAATGGGGTCATCTTGTTCGGAGCTGTAAATTACTGTCATTAAATAATAGTCTTTTGACTGTATTGATTTCTACTGTACTTACCAATACACACCTACCATTACCAATATGGAGTCACGTTCAAGTCCTTAAGTTTGAGGTGTAACCCTCTTACATTCCTTACCCAGAGAGTGATGAGAATGTGGAACTCACTACCACAGGGAGTAGTTGAGGCAAATAGTACAGATACATTTAAGGGAAGGCTAGATAAGCATACAAGGGAGAAGGGAATAGAGGGTCATGCTGATAGAGTTAGATGAGGAAAGACGGGAGGAGGCTCGAGTGGAGTATAAACCCCAGCACGGACTGTTTGGGCTGAATGGCCTGTTTCTGTGCCGTATATCCTATGTATGTAATCCTATGGATCATCATCAGTGACCTCCACCGACTTCTGCTACATGCAAGGCCCTGTGGGAGACGAGAGACATGGATTAGTCCTGGCAAGGGAATAATATGTTGCAAATTATTATTATGAAGATAAGCATATTTCATTCAATGCTGAAACCAAGTCAACATGACCGAATGCTGTGTGACATGTGGGTGGCTTTTATTTAATTGTGTTACCAGGTAGCTGGGAGCTCCCCGACTCCCCATCGCCAATGGTCAGGGACACCAAAAATCCACTGATACCCAGTGCCTCCTCCTCTGGGCTTGTTAGTTGTGAGATGTTTGGAGCCCCCTCTGGTTTTCTGCCTCACCTTGCTGTTCTGTAGTCTCCTCCTGCAAGGAGGGAAAGAAAAGGTGTATGAGTGCGTGTAATGGCATGTGTTCATCCGATGGATGGGGTGCATTTGGTGAGAGTGACTATGAAGGAGGCATGACATTGTGTAAGGATGAGGGTGTGTGTGAGTGGTGGATGGATAGATGGTGTTATGTCTCAAATAAAGTAATGTAACTGAGTACTGTAGACATGAGTAAGTGTGACCTTAGCTCCTTTATTCTAACTCCAAAGTGCCGGCACAGCATGGGAGAAGGATGGGTGGACCTGCAAGGTAAGTGGGTGTGAAGAGTGATGGGCTGGAGTAGGCTGGAGACGGCAGAGTGAGGGGGTGGGGTGATACACACAGCAGGATGTAGATGAATGTACAACTGTCCTCACCTTTCCTGACCTGCTGAGGCCAATAAAGCACTGTCTGCACTGAATCCCGGAGCGTGCCATCACGCTCCTGCTGCTGACCTCCTTCACTACCTCCAACCGCACCTTCTTGGTCTCAGCCGCGGGCTTCTTCCTCCCTTTGGTAGGGAACAGTATCTCTCTCTGATCCTCACAGCCCCTAGTACCACATCCAGGGAGGCATCACTGAAACGAGGCGCAGCCTTTGCCCGTGGAATCCATTCTCCCACTTGCTGCTCTTCTCTTCCCAACCCCAAACTCCTTCAACTTGCATGGTTGGGGTGTCCCTTTAAATATTGAAGTTGAGATCATGTCATGTGTCTCCATATTGCACCCGCTGTCACTGATTGGTCAGGAAACCCGGAAGTGAAATTATAATGAGGTGGCTGAGATAAAAAGCCACTGACAGATGTGGTGACCTTACTCCCGGGTTTCCATCACGCCACCGGACACCCCCCCACCCCCACAACCCTCTCCCGCTGCCCCCACAATCCCCCCCGCTGCCCCCCCCCAATCCCCCTCCCCGCCCCCCCGCTCCCAGCACTTCACGAACTGAAAGTCCAGCCCTCAGTGTTGGCAATTGCCCCCTTTATATGAGGACTGGTTTGCGGTGATGTTTCTGGCAGCCTTCTGGGATATCCAGGTCAAGACCCAAGTTGGACCCACTCGCGTCCCTTCAAGGACTTGAACGCTTGAATCTTACTGGTGTCTGGATCATTGGGCACTCAGGGTGGCAGAGCTGTGGGAATTCAAATGGAGTAAAAACATTCTGTCGGCCCCTTCTCCTTGTGATATCACGGGCCTTGTATAGACTGGATAGAACCTCTACCCCCCTCAGACACCGGTGGAATATCCCTGTGGCTCCTCTTCTGAGTGGAGACCTGACGTCTCCAATCCCTGCATGATTTTCCACCCCCTTCACTGCAGTCCTGGCTCTTTGTCACCTGGTATTAGGGCCCAGCTCCCAAGATAATTTGGCACCATTATCTTTACTCTTGTTAAAAATGCTTGCATTTCTCTTTCTGCAATAGATTGTAAGCGTCATTTTCAGGTTAGTTGGCAGAACGTTATTGTTATCCCTGCCACACCTCTTTTGCAATTCTGGCAGCAAGTTACAAACTGAAATTAGCATTGTTCTACCGGTGGGATTTCGAGGTTTTATGACTGCAGCATCTTTTATTTCAATCAGAATAAAAACAGGGTGTGCAGTCCAGCAGTGAATATTGAGTCAGATGCACTTAACATGAACCAGCTTCCAGTTGCTGTGATTGACACAGCGAGTCTTGGCCTGCTGAGCCAATTATTGTGGTTGTTTAAAAAACAGCTTATTAGCTGGGTGACGTGTTAAGGGCAGGTTTGAGCTTTCCTCATCAGCACTACAGTTTAATATTGGAAAATCAAAATTGGTGATAATTATTGCCGACTTGCTTCCGATTAATATTGACTGTGTTAGTGCTCCAGTGAGCTCACAACATAAACTGGTATTCAAACCACAGCTTGGTTATCATCATTAAAAGCTGCAACACTAAAGTCCAACTAACTGCTGTCCGAGAGAGATAGGGGGCAATGTTAACCCTACCCACTGAGCAGAATCCAGACAGGTGGCCATATATGGCCAGTGACCTAACGACTGACCTCAGGCACTGATCCCCGTTTTGAATTTTAACCTGCTCTTCTAACAGGCAGCGCGGACACCCACCTGAAGCCAGCAGGATCCTTCTTAAATAGATCAGGTCCAATGATGTCATTGGGCCCCACTGCAACTTTAACTGGTGTCCTGAGGGGGTGTTAGCGTGAATGTTTTCTCGGAAGAATCACTCAACACTCAGAGTCAGTTCCAACGCCAAAGCGGCCTTTATTTTACCGGCGGGGAGAGAGCCTCTGATTAACTCCAGGCACTCTACTCCAACGAACAAAGAAATTAATCGATATTTATATGTTTTACAATAGTTCTTTACAGTTACTCAGCCCACTTCGGCTGGACACAATCCAATCGTAACGACTATAGATTACATATAAGTTTCTTTAACCGAATAGAATTCCCCTGATACCTCAGGGGCTGTATGTTCGGTTTTTGTCAGCTCGGGCTGATTAATGACCTCGATATGTAAGGTGGGCCTCCCTTATCTCTGTTCCTTGGGCTCTGCTGTGTGAAGTCCTTAGTCAAAGGACATTCCACATCAGGTACTATAATGGTTCGTTTATAGTTATCTTGTCTCAAGTGAGTGAGCTAAGGCATTCCCGGTAGTGGGCCTCATAGGGTCATTGCTCGGTCAGCCCCAGTTCATTACTTGACTAACGGAGTTCCCATCATGCTTGGGCAGCCATTTTATATGTGGCCACTTTAAACCTATATGAGTTTTGATATATTCAGCAGGTGCCTAATGCCTACAACAATTCCCCCCTTTCGGTAAAGGGACTAGTCCTAGTCCCCCTTTAACCGACCGCCCTACTTTTATTAGATTTTGTGCAAGGCCCGGTACTCTCTGCCTCAACGTGCTGGCCAGTCACGCAGTTTCAGGAGTCCCGGTTGCTTAAATCAAATTGACAAAGGCCAAATCCTCCTGCCCCTTCATTAGACAGGCTTGTTTAGTATTTGGGGAACGGTCATGGGTCCCTCTTCATTGTGCGTGGTGCCTGCATGCCTGGCAAGCCATTATGCCCCATGTTATTGCTAAGATCAATTGTATCCCGACCAGTATGTGTGAAATTATTCGAATCCAAGGATGGATGTTCACATTTATTCCCTAGTCCCAGACCTTTCTCCACCAACTCTGACTTTGTAAATCTACATCGATATCTTCTTCCAGTACTTTGATTTTAGTTTGCAGTTGGTGGTAGAACTTTACGGATTGACTCACCCTGAGCCTCAATTCTCGTAATACTTCGGTTAGATGTGGAATAGGGACCTGATCTGGCTCGTCATAATCCTGCAAATGATCATGGAGCTGATCGGTTACATCAATAACTTTGGACTTCCGGCGCCTAACCTGGGTGATATATGCTTGCCCGATCGCAACAGGCCGTAGTGGCGTAAAGCAAAAGTTTGGCTGTGGTATTGGGCACTGCAGGTCATTACTGGTATGAACGCTCTGTGGTAGAGACGCAGTATCTTCCCTTCCCTCCGTAGCCTGCCCTCGCGAAGTGCCTGTGTGTGGGCACTATCTCTAGTACACACCCGTCGGTTCGGTTAAACCCGCACTCGTCTAGCTCACCTCGGCCTACTGGGTGAGGGCATACTGTAATCTCCCCCCTTTGCTTGCATTCTGTTAGGGAAATCCCGGTAAGTATGTCGTTTCGGCGAACAGCGGAGGT